>NW_005353838.1:13179935-13246496 GCF_000412655.1 Myotis brandtii | reverse complement strand
ACCTGTGACAGGCATTGTTCTATGCTTTAATTCCAGTAATTCATTTAATCCTCAAAACTACCCTCTGAGGGGTTGAATAGTGATCCCCTAATATTCATGTCCACTTGGAACCTTAGAATGTGACCTTATGTTACAAAGAAATAGGGTCTTTGCAGATGTAATGAATATGAGGTCATAGGTATTCAGTATCCTCCGTCCAATGATCGGTGTCCTCACAGGAATAGGAGAGGACACACAGCGACGCAGTGGGCAGGCCATGTGAAGATGGAGGCAGTGTTACACCTGCCAAGGAACATTGGGGCCACCAGAGCCGGGAAAGGCATGAAGGGCTTTTCCCCAGAGCTTTTGAGGAGAGCATGGCCCGTCAGATAACTTGACTTCAGACTTCTGGCCTTCCAAACGGGGAGAAAATGAATTTCTTATTTTAAACCATCAAGTTTGTGGTCATTCAGTAAGGGGGTCCTAGGAAGCTGATAAAAGTGTACTTTGATAGCCTTGTTTTGTAAGTGAAGAAAGTGAAGTACAGATGCAGTATTCCATGTACTCTCTCAAGGTCAGACAGTCAAGAGAGTTAGAATTCAAACCCAGATGTTCTGGCTTCAGCTGTTTGCACTTAGCCACTATTATACTGTCTCTATTATTTTTTTTATTACCTGATAATAAAGAGTGAGCTAGACTGTGTACATAGAACTAGAGACAGCAAGACATTCCCTGGAGGCAAACTGTCCCTCAAATACATAAACATTAGGCTCAAACCACTTTTCCCTATCTAGCTATTTGATTATAAAACCATTGTTTACTGTGTTATAAAACCCTAATAAACTAAAATTACTGTGATAATCTATAACAACATGATAATCTATAACAACATCTACAACCCACTATCTAAATCCTTCTCATCAGAATATATTGTTTATCTTGTTTCTTTGAAACCAAATTTAATGGGTTTCTGGGACCTACAATTTTGCGGGGTCAACTATATATTTGATTTTGTCTCCCTATCATATGACTGGATTGTAGATTGTGTAACTATGGTGAAGTCAAATCATAGTAATTTCTTTCAATAAAAACTATATGTTTTATATGATTGAACATGTGTTACACTTTCAGAATTTTGAGAAGGAAGTTGTTTCTCCTTGATACTCTTTAGCTCACTTGGTTGGCGTGAGCAGAAACCCAGATTCCTCAAGAACAGTGTTAACTACAACTAATACCCAACTGCCACAGGCCAGGCCTTACACATACACTGCTTTATTTAACCTTCACAACTCTGAGGACTTTATGTCCAAATTGTAAATGTGAACAAGGGAAGAACAGAGAAGATAAATAACTTGAAGAAGGTTATGCAGGTGTTTGTCAGAGCTGGAATTCGAGGCCGTTTCTCTGACTCCTGTCCTCTTTTTCAGCGGCCCTGGCTATACCCAGTGAAGATGGTCACTAATGCCATAAAGATGAGATGCGCAGGATTTTCATTGGTCAGTTTGAAAAAAACATTCTCTTCTTTATATCTTTCATTTGCCACCCCCCCTTGTAGATGGAGGGCAGGTAAGCTGATGCCCTTATGAATAATGCCCTGCCTTATGGAGCTGATAGAATCATGAAACTTATTTTGGTTGAAGTTGTTCAGAAAAATTCCCTGCTCATTGTTCTAGCGCCTGCTTTTTATTGTAAAAAATAAGACAATACAGGCATACGTAACGGTAAAATGGTTGAAGACAATGAGTCAGGTGGCTCACAACTTAAGAAACATTAAAATAGAAGCCTCTCTGTTGCTTATGTCTTTAGCTTCTCCTCATTGCATACCTAAAATGACACATTTTTCTCCTAGGAGGCCCTAGTTCGTGAACATTTCCACTTACACGCTTTTAACTTTGTGAACCAGCAGAGGGAGCTATATGGTCACAGGCAACCTGCTTGTTTTAAAATGATGTAATAAGCACTGAATGTGCAGCTCTTATTTCTGGTTTCACTGCCAACGAAGAAAATACAACACCCTCACCTCCTCGTGCATAGTGTGTTTATTTAAAGGATCAGAACGCTCCTGGGGGGTCTACTGGCCAATTCCCCGGGGTAGAATGGGACATGTTTACACAGAGCACAGTGGAGTGGCTCCATGGGATCTGCTCTGGTCTATTGCCTAATTATATAATTCAGTGGAAAAATATATTTATCTCAGCGATTGGAGCAGATTAAAATGCTTGTCTGGAAAACAAGGGATGCTGATATATGTAAAAAATTAGGATGAGTAAGATTGATACAAAGGAGTGTGTACAGATCAACATTATCCAATAGGCTAAGAATCTTTGACAAACAAATCTCTCTCCCATATTTCTCCATGCTAAGATTTACAGGTGCGTTATTTAAAATCCAATTGAATAACTTAATAGTAGAAAAAATGTAACATTGAAGAAAATAGCCTAAGCAAGATATTACAAGTATACATAATTGGAAAAGATCAATAGAAAAATATTTTGGAGAAAAATCATTATACACATACTAATTAATTTATTGTTTAGAGGAGAAATTCTGAGAAGGAGAAATGGTAGGGTTAGGAGATTTGGGAGAATTCTGATCAACGTTGTTAATCATCAGAGTTTAACTAGGCAAGGGGAACAGCATAGGTAATCTCAGATCCAATACTTCTTTCCTCCATTCCCCTGACCTAATTTTTACATATATTATTAATTCTGTAACATCAAAGGTAGGCTCAGGTACCTTTTTCTTGTGATTTAAAGAAACATGAACAGATGGTAGGAGAGGACTCCTCCTCTTGATCTGTTCTTCTAGAAGTTCAAAATCCTTGAACTTTTCAAAGAACTATCTCAAAATATCCAGAATAATACCCACAGTAATAGGATAAAGCTTTTGTGGCAAACACCAAAATAATAAATAGTGGAATTAAAATTAAAACCTAAAAATAAAATAACACTCATTGTATATATACATATACATATATATGTGTATATATATGTATATATATATATATACTTAAAAGTAAAATACATTTTCAAAATATTTTTTTATTGATTTCAGAGAGGAAGGGAGAGGGAGAGAGAGATGGAAACATCAATGATAAGAGAGAATCATTGATTGGCTGCCTCCTGCACGCCCCACACTGAGGATTGAGCCTGCAACCTGTGCATGAGCCCTGACTGGGAGTTGAACCATGACCTCCTGGTTCATAGGTCGATGCTCAACCACTGAGCCACGCTGGCTGGGCGTAAAATACATTTTTAACCGCTTTTCAAAACTTTTTTCTTTTGCCATACAAAAATCTATATTGAGACCTATTGTTAACACAACATAAGCATGATTAGCCAGTGGTAATTTTCAATACATGAAATATATTTACTTTTCACTGAACTACTACTGTAAGTTAAGAGGCAAAACTAATAATATAAAGATCATCAAATACATGCATCAAATCTGAACTAGGATGCTTAGACTTCATAATTTCAATTAAATGGACATAGAATCTTTCATGGGGTCAACAGTCAACAAGATTTTAAAATTAAGTGAAATATTTTTGTAAGTAACATAGTATGGAAGAACGATTTATTATTCCAATTATTCATTGATTTCAATGTGGTTATCTATGACAATGAATCACTGTGACATTGGCAATTTGGCTCAAGATTCACCACTCCAAAAGAAAAAGAAAACCCTCTATTGTTTCAGGGTGATCCTTTCAACTTTTCAGGTGAAATGCTTTGGGAAGAATGGAAGAAATCTTGGAAGTTAGTCTTTAACTTTTCGTTTCTGAGAAATATTTTAACTGAAATGTGTCCTGCATTTAGGAGGTGACATGTTGACCTAGGCAAAATTGCTAAGTAGGTCAAGTTTGTTTGCATAGCCTTCCTAATGCCCTGGAGTGACTAGAACACCCGATTATGAGTTACTGAGCTCAAGACCTCTGTTGATTTCCTGTCGTTTCTCACCCTCACTGAGTGGCCATTGTAGGTCATAAGAGTGTGCATCAAGGCCTCAGAAAGAAAAAAAAAGAACTAGGGGCCATGAGCACTTGTATTTTCATGTAACGTACAGTACATACCACGCTGAGTAGAAACTCTTAAAAAAAGTGGGATTGTACATCTTTTATTGTATATTCTCACTTTCCTGCCTTTTAAAATACATATTATAATAAAAATAGTACTGTACAACATTTTTTCTGAGTGAGTCGGGTCATTGTTTTGATTATCTTTTGTGTAAACAGTGATGTAGTACAAATTCGTAGTGTTTCTGCTCCTTCCCTCAGCCAGCCAGCTCTCACATCTCCTGCAGTCATTTTACTTGTTACTACCACTGCTTATTCCTTTTTGTCATTGGCCTCTGGACAGCCAGGGTCTAGGAGAACCAATAAGCTTTTAAGAATTAAATATTTATTAACAGACGGAGCTATGGCCTCCGATTCAGAAGAGGCAAGATGACGCCATTTCCAGCTCTCTAACCTGTGTCCATTTTAGTCCTGCTGGATCTAAAACTTCAAGTGTAGAGGCAAGATGACGCCATTTCCAGCTCTCTAACCTGTATCCATTTTAGTCCTGCTGTACTTTGGCTGTTACAATGATGGACACGTGAAAACCTTGTCCTAAGACACCTTGTTGGAAGTCAATGAGATAATTTTCAGTTTCGTTTTGAGAAAAGTATTTTAGCAAGTTGTTCAAGTGTGAAGTGAATACATTTCTGTTAAAAAAAAAAAAGGTAGCTTCAGCATAGCTGTGAGGGAGAAGGAAAGCATAGATGGCTTCCCTTGGGAATAACAGCAAAAAGAAAGGGATGTAGAATACAGACTATAAATGCAATGCTCAGCATGTAATTTTTATCTTGGGGGCCTAGTAATTTCTTGAAATGAATATTTGGGCACTCTTACTTCTACTTGGTATTTTGTCTTTTTATGAAAAAAAAAAAACACAACAAAAAAAAACACAAATTTGTAAGCCTTCCTCAAATTTGACCTAGGGTGTTTTAGAACTTGATAGTTCATTGTGTAAAATAACAACAGCTCAGAGCCTTGCCCAGAGTTTGAGTTTAATAAATATTTGTATATCTATTGACAGCAGTGCTGACACCTTTATTATCCCATAATAATCACGCCACAGAAAGAGGGCAGCCTGTTCTGGAAACAGAAATGTGGGGTATTTTGTCATGAGGACCTACTGAGACAGCACTTAATGAAACTGTTCTTAAAATGTCCTGTAAATCAAACTTTATTTTGAGGTTCAGACAAGAAGATAAGGTTTTAAAAGGGAAATTATTTAGAAAAGTTTTATAGACCAAAACAAGTTTGCAAAGAATGTAATCCTATCTTAAATTTGTCTCACTGAAAACCAATTTCTCAATTTATCTTGACATTTATATATTGTAACACATTTCTAATTGGATTTCCTTTCATTTATTTTGGAAGATAATATGATGAATATTTCAACTTCTCCTAAGTCATAAATATTACTTAGAAAGTCCAAATGTATTAAAGGGAAAAAAATGAGGTTGGCACTAACAGTTATTCTTTTATAAATAAGAGCATTGGAAACAGGCAAATGAAATGAGGCAAATACAATCCAAGGTAGAATAATCTTTAAAAACTAACTCTGCGAATCAACTTATTTGTCCCTTTTCCATACCCCATATTTATGAATCATTCAAGAGGACACTGTAGCATATAAAGTCATCTTAAAAATTGCCCAAAAGTGCTCTGGATAAAATCCTGAATACTAAGCACACGACACACAGGACGGTTGACAAGTCCCCAGCATCTGTTCAGTGTTCTCTCCCTACAGGCTCTCCCACCAGCCTCGCCATGTTCCGGATTCATGTGCCCTTTCACAGTCTGCACCTCTGCATCTGCTCAGCTCTCTTCACTTGCAATTCACCCTTCAGCCTTCTCTGAAAATCTTACTCATCCTTCAACGGACAGGTGCTTATTTCTTCTGTAATGTCTTCGCTATCTGTGACAAGGAGAGCTAGTGATTTCCATCTCTGCATTCAAATATCCTTGTCTATGTTAATCGTATGCTTTTTTACACAACTTTCTTTTTCATTTGACTACAATTTTCCTATGGACAAAGACTGCATTTTATCTCATCTTAAACTAAAAGAGTCTAATACATGACCTGGCAGATAGTAAGCATTTTACAAATATTTGTAGAGTGAGTGAGTGAGTGAGTGAGTGAAAAATTATATATATTTTTTCAATATGGCTAAAATTAAGCCATTAAATCTACATTTTTAAATCAGAAAGATTATTCACTCATTGATTCAGCATTTACTAAGAGACTTCTGCAATACAAATGGAAAACAAGAAAACTCCTCGAAGACAAAGGAGACATTGGCCCTGACTTCTCAGAGTCCAGTCTATCTAGAGGGGATTACAGATACGCACTCAGGAGTGGGGGAAGCAGAGTTTTCCACCCCAAAATACGACTTTTGGGATATTGATTATTTTAAGCAAATTATTTTCAAGACATGAAAGACTCAGGAAAACCCTTGACCTTCCCCCGAACTGCCTAAGAGAAATTAGATAGAGGACCTGCTCCAGGAAGGGAGATATCATCAGAGTTCACTACGGTTTAATAGGAACCTAGCAAGGCCCATTGGACCAAGGTCCTCTCTGTGTCCCGTTATTAAGATGGCCCAGGAAACATCTGCATGTAAACTGCCCTCCTCCTTTTTGAAGTTCCAAACCACAGCCCACCCACCCCCTTCTTCTTAGCTCAAGGTGGCATATACGCCCCAACTGCCAGACTCGTTCTAGGCTCCCATGTACATATATAATAAATTTAGTTATTTTCTTCTGTTAATCTGTCTCCTGTTAACTTGATTAAGTTAGACCAGCCAGGCGAATTTAGAAGGGTAGAAGGAAAATTACTTACCTCCCTTACAACACAAATAGGAATGTATAATACATTCTGAATCTCAAAGTAGCACAGCTCAAAGGATTTAGAATTAAGATGGACAAAGAAAGGACATCTCTGTGAATAAAGCTATAGGAAAAATGTGCAGGCTAGAAAACAAGTGTTATTTTCAACCAAACACAGTTCGGCATTGCCACATCAGGAGATAGAAAGAGGCTGTGGCAGGAGGTAAGGCGGGACAGGTTTGAGGGGCCCTGATTGTGAACAGCCTTGCACATTGTTTCCAGGGCCGTATTCTGAAGGAATCGGTGCCTATGGGGAGTGCTGTCAAACAGAAAGACACAGGGTCAGATTTGTGTGCTCAGCTGTCAGGGTAGTGGGAAGGTGGTTAGAGAGAGAGAAGATTAAAGTCAAGCTTGGATTGAGTACAAAATTGTTATTACATATGGACCTATCATGTCAGTTTAATATACAAAAATGATTAGAAACAAAGGTGCTAAGCATTTTGTAGGACCTTTGGTATAAAATATCTTGTAAAACTTTTCCATGAAGTTATAAGGTTGAAGGATCTCTGGATTTTAAAGGGCAAACAGCATAGAAGGGTAAATAGGAAAAAAATGAAACCTATTGCTATTCCAATAGAAAAGCAAAGAAAGGCTCATGTGAAAATGTAGCCTTGTAAACAACAGCGACGTTTAACATGGGAACTCTGCTTTTCTTGAGCCTCAATGTCCTCTGAAATAAAATATCCCATTTAACTTTAAATGGTTTTCTGTGTAAAAAAAAGTACACAAAATACATTGCATATGTTGAAGCACTACACAAGTATAAGGTGTTATAAACATTACTTTTTCTAATCCCTGATTTAAGTAAAGCAAATAGCCAATCTCCAAGAAAGCTGCATACCTATTACTAATTCTCCATCTATAAAGGGGCAAAACAAATCTCCTCCCAGAAATCATCAGGGAACACTGTATTAAAGATAGGAAGGCAAGCCCATAGAGACAACATCTGCCTATTCTGCTCTTAACCATTGTTTTTTCTTCCTGGAACTCCATTAGCATTGATGAGAGTGGAGTGTGTACATCTTAGCATGCTAATAGTGTAGCATTGACCTTCCTAAGCACTAATGGATATGATGCACTTACATTTCTGGAGAGCAAGAGATAGATTTTTCTATTTTAAGGAACTATATGCTGATGCAAGCATATATTTTACAGTGAAGTGACTCACAGAGAAGTTAAAATTGTAATTTGAAGGCCCCTTGAAGAAATGGCTGAGTCTAAGATTGGGACAGGAAATATGCAAATGAGCCTTAAGTATCCTTTAGTGCCATAAAGGATATGCTAAAACAAATAAACAAAAAACCCGTAATAATGAGTATATCAAAGGGACATAGGAGTCAATAGAAAAAGCTCCCAATGGCCAAAGCTGGAACTATTTGAGCAATGAAATAAAGTAGCATTGAGTTAAAACCCAAAGTGTAAAATAAATATCCATGAGTCTAAACTAATAAAAGTAAATGATTGAATAAATTAATGTGCAGAATTCCAAATAACTTTTGTAGATACATATCCTTAGAGGAGGGGGTGCACAATTCCTCCCCCTTAAGCGAGAGTGACACATGGTGACTTCCTTCCTAAGAGCACAGCATGGGAAGGGGCAGAAAAGAGTAACCTCATCACAGAGAATCCTGACAGACACCACCTCAGCCAGGCGATCAACATCAGTAGTAATAAGTCATGTGACAGTACGTGCCCTTCATATCCTGCGATGGAAAGGTCACTTTATAGCTAGTCTTTCTCTCCAAAACCCATAACCTCAGTCTGATTATGAAAAAATCATCAGACAAATCCAAATACAGGAAAATTCTAGAAAATACCTGCCCAGCACTACACACAACTGTCAAGTTCATCAAAAATAAGGAAAGAGGAGAAACTGCACAGCCGAGAGGAGCCTGAGGAGACATGATGCTAAGTGTAACGTGGGTCCTGGAGGGGGTCCTAACACAGAAAAAGGCAAAAGCTAAACAAACAGGGCCAAGCTACGGACTTCAGTTAATAATAAGGAATCCATCTCAGTTTCTTAATTGTGGCAAATGTGCCATCCTCAGGAGACTCCCAGGAGGAACTGGCTGCAGGGGGTGTGGGAACTCTCTGTACTATCATTGTTATTTTCCTGTAAACCTAAAACTGTTCTAGAGTATAACGTTTCTTTTTTAAAAGTATAACATGAGCTGTTTTAAAAGTAATCTGATTAACAGCAAAGACAAAGCTGCGAACCAGAACTTTTGAAATGTCATCAAATGCACAAGGACTTGCAAATGCTTCGGAAAGTGCCGTCCGCCTGGTCCATTAGTGGGGCCTGTTTAGACTTTGCCGGGCAGCAGAGGCCTCTGCGATGATTCACGCAGGACCTGACTGTCTACATTACGGTGTCATCTTAAGTGCTTTGCACGTTACTGTGAGCTGGAGGCTGGAAGATGGCGAGCCGAGTTCCCCCCTTTTCCACGACCTGGTTTATTGTGCTCTGCGGACACATGTGCAAACATGACTGCCCCCTCTGTGATCTGAGAGTGGCCCCACCCTCCCGTCCCCCAGGGCTAGTGTGCCTCCTCACATCCCTGGTAACTCTGCCACATCCTTATTCGAGGGTTCATGGCGAGCTCTCCCTGTCTGTTTGAGTGTTGCGTCTCCTAGGCGGGTCTCCCAGGGGGCAGGGACTCCACTCTTCGTCTCTGCGGCCACACCCCTCCAATGCAGCACTTGACACACCATGGAGGCTCAGATGTGATTTGTGGCAGATTATTCGTGCTTACACAACTGGATTTTACCATGTGCATATCTGGGAAAGGCCTAAAGACGCTGTTTAAACCCAATGCAGAAGTTCATCTCTTTCCCTGCTTCTAAGGTAGGAGGCAATTTTCAAAGGTGTGTACTATTTATACAGAGGGCTGAAAATTTAAAAGATTAATTTTGAAATAAGTAAATATATAGAGACACGGGAATGGAACTATATTAACAAAGCGTGGTCTCCTTGTCAAAATGTAAATGGCACTACAGGAAATTAAGTTTCTTGTCCCAAATTTGAAGTTTGCAATTTCATTCATCTTCAGATTCTTTAGACCTTCCAGCCTAAGAATCTATGAAAACGATATTAAAATATGGTGTCCACTCAGACTTGGCATTTTCCTCTTGCTTCGCTCTCAGTGCGGATCTCCCAATAAAAGGACATCTTAGTGATTTTCAAGAAGGTGCATTCGCAGATCAGGTCTCCAGACTGACCCTGCCCTCTGCATTCAAAATTAGGAGGAAAGACAAACATAAAATTCAGTGGAAGAAATTGGACAGAAGTGAAAGAAGTAGATCTGGAAATAGAAGCATATTTGGTTTTAAAAAAATAAACAAGACTTGTATATATTTAGAATGTTCCTTGTTATCTAGAAATCTGTTAAAACGTGTCTCTAGTTGCATAAATAAGCCCCACCCTACCCAGTAAATAGACAGAGCCAGCACAAACAAAACAGCATGATTCAGAAAAGCAACTGTGATGAATTCCTGGAGAACACCCACAGGGGGACAGAGGCGTTTAAAAAAGAAATGCAGGGCGGACAAGCTCAAAGATGTCGCCTCCTTCTCTCCCTGCCTTCGATGTTTAATGTGCAGGGTGTGATGAGAGCAGGCTGGTCTATTCCTTTTGAATACTTTTTAAGTCACAATTATAAGAGACTTGAAATCAGAAAATGAAATGGTCACAACTTGATATCATTATCATTAATCTACTTACATTGCTTCATTATAAGCTGAATTTATATGATATGATTCCCTGCTCACCCCTCTGGCTAGAAGTATTTGTTGTATGATCTTCTTTAGCACCCCCAAATTCATCATTAACCATCAGTGTGTTCTTAAGCTTTTTTTGAAATACAGGATTTATTTATTTAACTATCAACACCTCTGAGAGGGCTGTTAGTTCGCTGAGAAGTAAGGGACACCATGTCTGAGAGGAAATGAAAGGTAAAAGATGAAATCCACAAATCCACTTGAGACTGGAGCAAAGAAGAGTGGAGTGCATGTGGCCAGGCTTGGTAATCCACGTGCTTCTTAGGACCAGGCGCTCTAACCCTGACTTCTCAGTTCCCACTGGGATGAGAGCAAAGCTCCATCAGGTATTTCATTCTCCTCCAAGTCCTTTCATCCCTCCTTCATCGCTTCCCCAGGCTCCTCCCTCCATTCTGCCGGGCTCAGTGGAAATGGAGGAGGGGTGTGCCGGACCCAATCGTTCCAAAATTATATCCCACATAATGCATGCCTGGTCTAAGCATTCTCTTCTCACATACTGCTTTATTTTGTCCCCACGGCAGTGGTAGGTATCATCTCCTTTTTCTGATGAGAGAAGAGAGGCATGTGAAACTCACTGACTTGCTAAAGCAGAACGGTTAATAAGTTGGTGGTGCTGAGGTTTGAACCCTGATCACGTGTCCCCCAAAGTCCATGTCCTTTTATGTCGGGTCCCATGAAATTATTATGATCAACAGCCTTCCTGGTTTGAAGACTACCCTTCAGTTAACATTACAGCTCACATCCTTGCCCCAGTCAACTTCTTATTGGACCAGTTTGACTTTTTCCCCCTGCCTGGGCTACTATTTCTTCTTCCCATTTATTGCTTTATTATGAAAAGATGCTAAATGGAGATTAAAAATATTAAGATCACAACCATCCTTGAAGAAAAAAAATGTAGAAATTGCAATGCCACAAGCATTCTAAGAACAACCTCTGGACACTGAAGTAGCTGAACTATTATTCTATGAGAGAAATTATGAAGAATGAGAGGAGGAAAATATTTTTCAGAAGTGCAAGAAAAAAAAGCTGACTTGCTGTGCATTAACAGTGGTAATGCAATATGAAGAGGCCCTGCTATACAAAGCCATTTTCAGTCCGCTGCTTTGGTTCATGTTCAGATTTTCTTTTAAATCAATAGCACTTGCTCTGCTTGCCTCAATTTGAAGGCAATTGCATTCCAGTAAGACACACATAAACACAGAATGGGGGTGGAAATGAGTCAGTTATTTCCTGTCCCAAGATTAAAACCTACTTTGCTTTTCTGAAAACATGGCTCAAGCCATCCAACAATAATTGAATTGGCTGTTCTGTAAATTACAGGGCTGACCACCACATAAACACCAGAGAAGTGCACATGGGTAGTCAGTAGTCAGCTATCATTTTTCTGATAATCTTCAGAACTTTCTACTTATATAATTATAAAGCACTCTAATGGAAAAGTGAGTGATGGAGAAGTGAGTCATTTTCTATGCAAACTTCAACTTCTGTCATTGCTTATGTAACATGCATTAGACATTTATGACTCATCCCTATAGATGAAAAATGTGGTCAGCGCAAGGTATCTGAAATACGGCAACGTATCTACTAAGAGTGTCACAATATCCTCTGGTTTTAAGGGATGGAATTTCTAGGTCACTTAATAGAGAAAAGATCTTTCTGACAGATTAGAGACAAGGTGCTTTTCCTAAGGAAATGATTCATTTGCCAACAGTAGTGTTAGTATATTTTTAAAAACTCATTTAAAAGTCTATTTGTAAAATGGCTGTGTCTCAAGCATATGTAATTTCTGCAGATAGAGGACAAAATAGACATTGCCACTGCTGCCACATAGATCACTCACATAGGTCACTTCTGGTCTAGCTGGAGAGACAGACACTAAATAAAAAATTTCACACTGTGATTACTTGCAATGGAAGAACTCAAGGGAATTGTAACTACTGATAGAGAAGCATAGCTATAGAGACTTTAGAATGGAGGGTTAAGGAAAGCTCTTTTCGGGAACTGGCCTCGACAGACACTAAATAAAAAATTTCACACTGTGATTACTGGAAATAGAAGCATATTTGGAAGAACTCAAGGGAGTTGTAACTACTGATAGAGAAGCATAGACTTTAGAGCGGAGGGTTAAGGAAAGCTCCTTTCGGGAACTGGCCTTTAAGGACAGGGCTTGAATAATGAGTAGGAGTTAGCCAACTGAGGAATGATGACAAGGAGTAGACAAGGGTGAATATTCTAGGTGAAGGGAGAAATGTGCAAGTCTTTCCTGAATGAGCAAAGAGCTTGGTGCATTCAGCAGCTGGGAAAATGCCCATATAGCTGTGATCTAGTGTGTGTGTGTGTGTGTGTTTGGGGGTGGGGGCAGTAAGCTTTGAAAACTTTGCTCTGGAACAGGGATTTTATCTGATGGCAATGGGGAGCTATTGAAGAGTTTTAACTGGAAAGTAGCATAAGCACTTTTGTGTGTTAAAAGCGAATTTTGGCCCTGGCCTGGTGGCTCAGTGGGTTGGAGCATCATCCCATGCACCAAAAGGTTATGTGTTTGATTCTGATCAGGGTACGTACCTAGGTTGAGGATTTGATCACTGGTCGGGGCATGTCCAGGTAACCAGTGATATTTATCTCCTCTCTCTCTCTCTCTCTCTCTCGCTCTCTCTCTCTCTCTCTCTCTCATAAATAAAACGTCCTTGGGTGAGGATTTTTTAAAAGTTCACATTGGCTACAGTGTAGAAAATGAATGGGAGGCAAAAAGAGAAAGACTAGATGGAGAGTAACCAATTACATCCTGGCAAAGAGATGATTGTGACTTGAAATATGGTGGTTGCCCTGGGGATAAAAGAAGAGGAAAGATGAAGAGATACTAATGGGGTGCAATCCACAAGACCTTGGAGAGAGTCACTGAAACCCCCAGACCCAGGAATATACCTAGGAAGGTGAAAACTCCACTTCCTGAGAAGGCGAACAGTGGAGGACAAAACAATTTGTCTTGGAGAAGATCAAAAGGTCAGTTTTGAACATGTTAATTTTGATCTTATGATTTCTTTGATCTCTATGGGATATCTATGTCTGACACAAGAAACACCTGTTAAGTAGGTGATTGGATATATGAGTTCCATCAATCTTTAGATTTGTTGCTGCAGAATCACTTTAAACATTTGATTATCTGACTCCACCCCAGGACTAATATATTAGAATCTTCAAGAGAGTTAGCCAACTTAATATCCCAAGGTTAAATGTGGTGGAAATATTCAGTTATCACTAAATAGTTGCACTAGTTAAACTTTAAGCTTTCTGACAACCTTGAGTGCCTACAAATTTATGACTAGAAAGATGGCCAGACTGAATATTAGACCTGTTATTACTTTCTAGGAGTGAATGTGCTACACAAACCATGAAACACCCTGGAAAAGGAAAGCTATATCTAGATCCTTCTATTTACATTTCCATGTTTGTATCATATTATGCTGCCACCTTGGCCATTAACTAATTGATCCAGGAACCAGGTCCTAGCCAAAGGCAACCACATGATTGTCCCAGTGGTCTGTAAGATGATCTTTCTTAAGAATCCAGCCCAATGTTGCATCATTTTGGAGGGTAACTAATTTACCAAATCAGATTTTATCCTGACCAGAGGAAAGGGGAGTGGGAAAAAGTATACCAGGAAAAACAAAAGCATATGGATAAGGAGAAACACAAAAGTTAAGGGAGAATCAGGCAGAGAGAGAAGCAAGGAGAAACAAAAGCAGAGTCACAGGTGTGATAATTAGTAGGACAAAGGTCAAGAGACACCTGCTTCTGATCAGATGACAATGTGGCTAGATTCCCCAGTTCATTGCAGCTTTTTTATTCAACAAGTATTTATTGAGTACCTACTATGTGCCTGGCACTGTTCTAGGTACTAGGCATATTTAAATGAACAAAACTATTGTCATAGACATCTCATTCTAGGTACATCAAATTGAGTGCTATGGGAAAAAAATAAGGCAGTATGTAAGGACATAGATAGTGATGGTAGAAGGGGCAATTTTCAGGAAAGGAAGGCCTCCTGAGAAGGTAACATTAGCTGAGCCACAATAGATAAAGAGCATTTCAGGACGAAAAAATGAGAAGTACAAATGCTTTTAAATGCAAGTCTGTTGAAATGTTTCACAGCAAAATAGTCCATAATGTTGGACACGAACAAACAAGGGATAGTGGGAAATAAGATAAGGTCAAAGAGGGAGGCCACTGCAACTCATTCAGGGACTTGTAAGCCATGGTTGAAGCCTTAACTTTATTCTGAATGTAACAGGAAGCCATTGAGGATTTTGATCAAGGGGATGGCATGATCACATTTGTGAGTTAGAGGAATTACTCCGGCTTCTATTTGGAGGTGGTAGAGGAGCAAGAGAGAAGTCAGGGAGACCAGTAAGAAGGCTACTCCAGAAGCCCAGGCAAGAAAGAATGGTGCCTTGCACAGAGTAGAAGCATTAGAAAATATAGAAAGCAGTCAGGTAAGGAATGCATTATGAAATTAGAACTAACAAGTGTAGACAACTGGTTGGATAAAGGAATGGAGTCAAGGGTTACACAAAGGTTTTCATTCTCAGCAGCCAAATACAATTTATTGAGAAGGGAAAAAACAAAAAAAAAAAGAGCCAATGACTGGTTTTGGACATCTTAAATTTGAGAAACTTAATAACATTCAAATGGAGACATTTGGTAGCTAGTTGGAAATGGGGGTCTGAAGTTCAGGAAATATGTCAGGATTGCAAATATAAATTTGGGAGTCATCAGCATATCAGTCCTGAGAGTGTGCCTGTTAAAATGGTTTCCTCTGCTCTATTTCCCTCCTCCCCCTGCTGTACCTTCATATGAAACTCTAATTATAGGAGGTAGCCTGGCCAGGTCTGTTTCCTGAAACCTGGTGGAGCCATAAGTAACATAGCAACTAAAAAAAAAAAATGAATGCAAGAGCTAGAAGACTAGCTTGTGTATGCATTACTTGAAATTGTGCATAGGTGGGATTAGTAGTATCCCTCTCCTCCTTCCACTTTGGCATCTGTACCCAGTAACTTTTTTATTATTATTGATTTCAGAGAGGAAGGGAGAGGAAGAGAGAGATAGGAACATCAATGATGAGAGAGAATCGTTGATCAGCTGCCTCCCGCATGCCCCCAACGGATCGAGCCTGCAACCCGGGCATGTGCCCTTGACTGGAATCAAACCCGGGACCTCTCAGTTCACAGGTCGATGCTCTATCCACTGAGCCAAACTAGCCAGGGCCCCAGTAACTCTTCACAACCTAATAAGAGAGGAGGATAAAGGAGCCTTGCTATTTGTTTTTGTTTTGTTTTACTAAGCAGCTTACTCACTGAGTCCTTCATGAAGCCCCAGATGGCCTTTTTGTCAGGGTGATTCTTTTTCAGAACTCTTCATCGTATCTGTTGCTGCTTTGCTCTCCCAGAAAATGCTTTTACCCTCAATAATTGCATGTTCCAATGCAATTTGAAGAATTATACACTCAGGGCAATTGTACTATTGTATTTAGCATCTCAATAACATTTCCTTTGCTAATTCATCTTTCTTATTAAAGTTTCTTATTGCTTAATTTTATCTTGGAATATTTATTTCTAGTTCTTAGGGACAGGTAGACTGAATAAAACATGTAGATTTAGCTTTCTCTTTTCTTTTATCAGAAGCAGGAAACTTACCTAGGTATTTACTAGTTATAAATGAGGATCTAGCTAAGTGGTTTGTAATAACACCCTCATAATCTCTTAAAAGAATTACGGTGCTTTCTCAAGCCTTTAACTCATGACCAAAAATGACTAATATTGAATGACCATCCTGGAGTGCTTGATAGCAGTAAAATTATAAGTAAGAATGTGCACTATAACTAAATTTCCTAAATGTTTGGATCCCACATTCTTATGATATTTGAGAACTAAATATAATAAAAACCACTAGCCCTTGGGGCCTTGGTTTTAAGATTTCTCTTTAAAAATAATGCTATTATTCTCTGAGGACATGAGAACAGTATTACTTTATTTAGTTAAGCTAACCAAAAATAGAACAGAGGAAATCATTAAATGAGTGAACATATATCTTTCAGTGTGGCCCATTCATGTCAAAACTGATATGTCTTAAAAGTACAAGATGACTTACATTAGAGAAAATATCTCAAAAACGATACATTTATCATCAGAGAGGAATGCCTGATCCTCTCAATAATTACTCCGGCCTAAACTACAATGCTGATGGTTGTGTTATTTACTGCAGTCTCGCAAACAAGCAAACATAGTGTTTTATAGCAGCACAGGAAGGAAGTTTACTGAAAAGTAGCTCTTAATGTGTCCATTTATATCCCACCTCCCTGAAAAGGCCTCAAATCTAGAGAGAATACAGAGTGGAAAATTTCACTCTCAATTTAGACGTCTCTCCAGGCTCCTGGGGAAGATGCTTGCTGGCTTCTGCTGTGGCTGAAACTGAGCTGGAGATGACATGACGACCCCCTGGGCCAACGGCTCACTGCAGTCTCGCAAACAAGCAAACATAGTGTTTTATAGCAGCACAGGAAGGAAGTTTACTGAAAAGTAGCTCTTAATGTGTCCATTTATATCCCACCTCCCTGAAAAGGCCTCAAATCTAGAGAGAATACAGAGTGGAAAATTTCACTCTCAATTTAGACGTCTCTCCAGGCTCCTGGGGAAGATGCTCGCTGGCTTCTGCTGTGGCTGAAACCGAGCTGGAGGTGACATGACGACCCCTTGGGCCAACGGCTCCAGGCCAGACTGGAACATGAGCTACTGGACTGGACACATTCTGCCTTATGTCAGGAACATTTTGGTGTGAGAAATAAAAGAAGCCTTTCCTGGAATTGCTGTTGGTCAAAATTCTGATACACTTAGTTGTTCTTTTAGCAGTTCCAATTTTAGGGAGAAATTCTGGGGAAACGCCAGAATCTGAGTTAGCATTCTTAGTTGTTATTCCAACAGCTGTTATATGTTCAGCTAATAGCTGTCTGATTGGGTTTCTTAGCACTGCTCCCGACACAAGGCAAGGAGGCAGCACTCTACATTAAATCTGACCAAAGTTCTACTTTGTTTAAGCCAAGAAAAAAAAATGACACTCATCTTCCAATACTGGTAAGAGTAATTAGGGATTCTGGGAAAATACCTTTCAGAAAAATATGTGAGGAAGGGTTAAAGAAAGACCTTTGTCATTATTTTGGAAAATCTGAATTTCCAGGCAGATTCTAAGACATCTCTAGTTATCCCTGCTTCAACCACCTATTTTATCTTGATGAAACCAAGTTTTCAGTAGGTGAAGCATCTTACTAAAATTCACATTACTGAGTTGTAGAGCTGAGGCGAGATCTAGGTCATTATCAAGCATACGGTCCTTGAGAGCAGACGGCCTGCGAGCTGTGAACTCAACACTCGCACAACCCGAAACAGTACCTGCACAGTACCTTTCATGGTGGGTGCTGTGTACACGCTCTGCTTCCTCTGCTTAGGAGATGCGTTCTGTGACTGTGGACAAAGAGAAAAAGTAAAAGTCTTGTATGTGGATAAAAAGACAATGCCATCAGCCCTGTGCGGGAAATAAACACTGTGCTGCATTTCAAAGAGCTTTCTGATTTCCCTCCTCAGGAAATTTAATCAATGAGAACTCTAATCAGTGAGAAATTATAGACATGTTCAATGATATTACAGTCTTAAAAAAACATATGAAGCTATGGGGTATATTTTACCATAAAACTCTTCGTCCATTGCAGTCTTAAAATTGCCTTTTATTTTTTCATCTAGTAACATGATTTTATTTCTAAAAGAAAGAGAAAAAGAGACACTAATCCTTTCCATTTGAAAGAAAAACATAAGTGCCAGGACAAAATATACTCCAAAAGCTATGTCCATGGGATGATTATCCTGCTCCTAGGATTGTCAAATGGTTCTGGTGGAATAATAAGGCGTTGGTCAGTAATACCAGTCAATCTATAACCCTCTGGAATTCATAAGCTCAATCTAATATCTACATTTACTTGGAATTACAATGTTAAGATAATTTTTTTTTCTATGTTCAAAAGATAAATTCTTTTCTAACAAAACTTCTGTATGACACTCTTACCTAAGCATATTGGGTCAGGATTATTTTCTCTCAGACGACTCTTGAACAATGCAGGGGTTATGGACACCGAAGGCCCCACCCAGTTGACTTGACTGCCCCAAACTTACCTGTAATTAGCCTTTCAGATGAGCAGATTAAACCAACCACTTAAGGAAAAAAGTATTTTTGATTCAGGGTGGGGAATCTGGAGTTGGGAAATTGGCTTGAGAATGAGAAAATCCTGTTTGCAACCTGCAGTTGGTTGAATCTGTGTATGCAAAACCCGTGGGTTGGAAGTGTCATCTGTATTCATTGAAGAAAATCCACATACAAATGGATCTGCACAGTTCATATCCATGCTGGGTATGTATATATATATATATTATTATTTATTATAATAATATATATGTGGTCTATACTCAAATCAGACTATGTCTGACTCCTTTTTAATAGTGTGTCAATTTGTATCTTAATATGTAAAATGTAGAATTTTTAGTGTCTGGAGCAATTATTTTTGCTTTGAAAAACTCAAGTATAAATAGTTACAAGATACTTTTGGGGAATTATTCTACACTTGTCATGTATATTAGAAAGAACATAATGTACAGTCTTAAAAAAACACACACCTAGAAACTGTTTCACAAAGTTGAAAATAGAAATTGAGACATCTTTCCTGGTACATACTAAAGCTTAATTGTTCTTAAAGTATTATCACAATGTTGGTATTTACCTGATGCAAAAACAATCTCTTAAAAAGCAAAAAATAATTATTGGTTAACAAAATTATATAGGTATCAAAACTTAATTTAATGAAATAATTTAATTTATTGAATGAATTACATTTTAAAATTTTAACTTTAAAATTATATTTTGACACTAAGATATATTTGAGTAGAAATATAGAACACAGAAATATATTGACAACTAAAATCTACTGAAAATAAACAAAAAAAGATTGAAAAATGTCTTAACATAATAGCTCATTTAGCAAATTAGCAAATTAAGTGGATCTTAAATAAATACTAGTATTATTTTGTAAAAAGTAAAAAAATTCAAACAAATAATTGCCAAATCCATATCAACCAAAGAAATGGTATAACCAAATTTCTCCAGAATGGAATGTTTTGGTAACAGTCCATTATGCAGAGGTGCAGGCAGGGGGACTCTGCAAAATGGATTGTAAACATGTGAATGATTGACATTTCTGGTGTACCTCTGCTGTATTCAGTTCGATCCTCTTCCAGGATTTCTTATATATTTATTTTCACACATATATTCAAAGATCAAGTAGAAAATTAACTCTTTAGAAAAGTCTGTTTTGTAACAGTAGTAAAACTTAAGTAATAAAAACTATATTTATGTGAGAGTTCAGTCTCCAAAACATTTTCACATGTATAATTTCATTACATTTTCAGTATTTTGATATTTTGTTCTTTCTACATTTTTCTGATTATGTACTATATGCCTACTTATGCAGCCTTTGGGAAATTGACTTCTAAATCTGCATGCAACTTATTAAATATTTGGCTCATTTCTGGGTGCAAGTTTACTCACTTCCTTGCATTCTGTATATTCTACATCACCAGTTTCCCTAGCCTCTCTTGGCTCCCATTCTCTATTTGAGCTCCTCGATGTGTGTTTGGAGACTCTGGCCTCATGATCTGCTCTTGCTTTCATATACCAGAACCTTTTAAGAGGTGCCTGTCCCCCTTCTCTTTGCTCCAGAATTCCAACATTGGCTGTCCTCAGCCTGTGATGGTCCTATGCCAGCAGTCACTAAATTGAAATTATCGATACCATATCTTGCCACTAAAAGCAATAGTCTATTTGAGAACTTTTTTCAAGGGTGAGTATTTCTAGATAGAGAATTAAGGTAACCTACAGGCAGAGACTTAATGGCGCATTTTACTATGTTTTCATCACAATTATACTGATGTCACATTTTATATCACAAAATCAAATTATAGGAAAACTTACTTCTGCTTGCGTGTTGGTCACCCTCTTGTCATCTATTTCTGCAAGAGAAGTAGGTGTAATTTATTAGGAAGGTGATATTCTTTCTTATGATATCATTAATATTTTCAGTAACCCAGATCAAAATGATTTAATAATTGCCTATCGATAAATATAAAACCCTAATATGCAAATAGACTGAACAGCGGAATAACCGAATAATCGAACAACCAAACAACAGGTCGCTATGATGTGCACTGACCACCAGGGGGTGTACACGAACATGGCAGGCGTCGGCAGCAGGTGGCAGAGTGCGGAACATGAAAGGCATCGGTCATGGCTGGATGGTACCAGACCAAGGTGGGGCACCGGTCGCTGTCTTCAGGGTGAGCCTCTGGTGGTTACTGAAAATTCTTTGCTCCCGGGCACTGCGGTCTCACCTGGTGCTCGCACCTGCTGCCGATGCCAGAGCTGCCGCTCCCACCCACTGCCAGCGCTGTCAGCAGGTGCGAGCAGCATCTGCCAGCCCCAATTACCCCTGAGGGCTTCTCTACCTCCCCCTGCTCCTGAGGGGCGATCAGTGCAGCAGACTTCGCTCACACCCGCTCACGGTGCTGGCCTCGCTCTCACCCGCTGCTGGAGCTGGCCCAAATTGCTCAGCACCATCAGTGGGTGGGAGCAGTGGTGGTAGGAGCAGGGCTGCCGGCAGGCAGGAGACCACGAGTCTCGGGATGAGGGGCCGAGAACCGCCCCTGTGCCCACCACAGCCTCGCAGCCCACAGTTCCTTTCAAGGTGCACGAATTCATGCACTGGGCCCCTGGTGCTTATATAACATCTGTGGCTTAGTCTACAGGAAAGGGGAACAGAAATGAGTTGTTTCCTTCTAAGATAACCTTTTCCCAAAGTTTTTTTCAAAAGGCATTTAAAAAATCCCTCCTGAAATTCCAAATTTCCCACCTTCCAGCAGTCCAGAAAGTGTCCACGGAAATGACTCTTAGACAACTACTGGTGTCATCAGCCTCAGAGTGCTGAAGCATAAACAACCTGCTCTTCTCGTGGATTTTGTTGCTACTGTCTATGGACTGTTGCCTCTGTCAAATTTCCTCAAGTTTGCCATTAAGCAGAACAAACCTCCCCTCTCATTCAGCCCAATTACTCTGGCTCTAAGAGAGTCGCCACCCTCTTTTCTATATGCCACAGTGACTTTGTCAGAAATATTTCTTATGACAGTGTTAGAGCAACCTCTACACAGTCTGTGTGAACAAGTGGTTCGGAGGGAAGAGAGGAGAAAGGGGTCCTCACATAGTCCTCTTTCCCCAAGGGAGGACAGTCCAGGCTGAGCTTCCTTCCTGCCTCTTCACCTACTTTGCACAACCCTAATATGCAAATAGACTGAACGGCGGAACAACAGGTCGCTATGATGTGCGCTGACCACCAGGAGGTGTGCACGAACATGGCAGGCATCGGCAGCAGGTAGCAGAGTGCGGAACATGATAGGCATCGGCCATGGCTGGATGGTACCAGACCAAGGTGGGGCATCGGTCGCTGTCTTCGGGGTGAGCCTCTGGTGGTTACTGAAAATTCTTTGCTCCCAGGCACTGCGGTCTTATCTGGTGCTCGCACCTGCTGCCGATGCCAGAGCTGCCGCTCCCACCCACTGCCAGCACCGTCAGCAGGTGCGAGCAGCATCTGCCAGCCCCAATTACCCCTGAGGGCTTCTCTACCTCCCCCTGCTCCTGAGGGGCGATCGGTGCAGCAGCCTTCGCTCACACCCGCTCACGGCGCTGGCCCCGCTCTCACCCGCTGCTGGAGCTGGCCCCAATTGCTCAGCACCATCAGTGGATGCGAGCGGGGCCAGCACCATCAGCGCGTGGGAGCAGTGGTGGTAGGAGCAGGGCTGCCGGCAGGCAGGAGACCAGGAGTCTCGGGATGAGGGGCCGAGAACCGCCCCTGTGCCCACCACAGCCTCGCAGCCCACAGTTCCTTTCAAGGTGCACGAATTCATGCACTGGGCCCCTGGTGCTTATATAACATCTGTGGCTTAGTCTTCAGGAAAGGGGAACAGAAATGAGTTGTTTCCTTCTAAGATAACCTTTTCCCAAAGTTTTTTTAAAAAGGCATTAAAAAAAATCCCTCCTGAAATTCCAAATTTCCCACCTTCCAGCAGTCCAGAAAGTGTCCACGGAAATGACTCTTAGACAACTACTGGTGTCATCAGCCTCAGAGTGCTGAAGCATAAACAACCTGCTCTTCTCGTGGATTTTGTTGCTACTGTCTATGGACTGTTGCCTCTGTCAAATTTCCTCAAGTTTGCCATTAAGCAGAACAAACCTCCCCTTTCATTCAGCCCAATTACTCTGGCTCTAAGGGAGTCGCCACCCTCTTTTCTATATGCCACAGTTACTTTGTCAGAAATATTTCTTATGACAGTGTTAGGGCAACTTCTACATAGTCTGTGTGAACAAGTGGTCGGAGGGAAGAGAGGAGAAAGAGGTCCTCACATAGTCCTCTTTCCCCAAGGGAGGACACTCCAGGCTGAGCCTCCTTCCTGCCTCTTCACCTCCTTTGCACGGATTCCACCTCTAGGCTTCTTGACCTGGTTACCCTTTCCTGCCTCTGAGTTTCGCCCTGAAGCTGAGAGACTGATCCACAACTGAGTCAGGAGTTCATCAAAGAATATCTGCTTAATGATATAGATCTGTGTTTATGGACATAAAAACATGTGCTATATAAATGAAAAGGATTTGGAAACTATATTATGGCATTTTAATTTATGAATGATAGATAAAATATCAATAAAGAGATAACAGAGAAATGCATATCTATAGAAAGGATATATACCAATATGTTAAATGTAGTTATCTCTGGGTATTTGGATAACACATTTTGTCTTATTTTTATCTGCATTGTTTGCTTGTTTTACAGTAACTATGTATCTGAATGTATATGGATATATAGTAAAATTTTTATATATAGTAAAAATTATACGTATAGTAAAATTTTTATATAAGTCCATGATACATAAAGTTTTTTATTTCATATCATAAGAGACCAAAATAGCCAAACAACTAGAATGAATAGTATATATAACTATTGTTTATTCTAATATTATCTTGGTTACTAGCTTTTAAGAATTTATGACTTTTATCTCTCTTGTATAGGGGAAGGCAGACAGGAACTCCTTGGTTGGGGACAGCAATCACAATTGTTTAATGTAACCCCTAGAAGCATTTGGCTCATAATCAGGCAGTTGTGAATTGAACAGTTCTAGCTAGTAATGTGAAATCTTTACTAACACCTTTTAAGTAAATATCAAATATGATCTACCCTAACAATGCATGTATGGTGAGCCATTGAATTATCAAATGCCAATGGAGTTTCTTAATATTTTGTTTATGCCTTAGCAATTTTAAAAATCTAACCCAGGACTCCTAAACTATTATTTAAGCAACAAAAGGAAGTCCAATCATCCAGCTTTATACTTTTCTACTGTCTATTTATAAGACATAACGTACGCTAAAACAGTGTCTTTCTAAGGCAAGTGTGTGGGTTTTACTCATTGCATATTCAATGAAAAAGGTTTCTATTCTTTGTGAATTTTATTGACATAAATTGGCTATTTTTTCATAAATACAAAGATCAAGAAAATTCAGAACTGTGTTCTTAAAATTAAAGAGTAAAAATTACATGACTTTTAAGTCAAAGCAACTCAGACAAAAGTACAAGCCAAGCCAAGAATGGATCATAGATGTTTTTGAGATCCACTAATGTAAGTAAATTTCCATTTTCTTTAATTAGATTGTTATTAAATTGGAAAGGTTCATCTTTTCTGCCTTCCAGCCACTTCATATAAACACACACACACACACACACACACACACACACACACACACACTGCATGCTCATAGGGTACACTGGGAAAACATAGAGACACAACATACAGACACAAACACAATGTTCTCTCTAATTTGTACCAAGGAGGTTGTAACTGAAGGAGGAGACCCCAAAAAATACATATGCATACTTCTCCAGCTCTTTATTCTCTACAAAAAGATTAAATAGAGTTCATAATATCTCCATGTTCTCTTCAGGGCCTCAACTTTAACTCCCTGGCTAATACCAGAAATGTTTAGAAAGCTAAGTCATCAATGAAATATAAAAATATATTTCTGTCTTTAAATACTGTTTAGCTTTCTCATTAAATAAAAATAAATACCATATTGAGTAGGGTGCAGCACAATCAGTAAATACCTGAGAGATTTGTTAACTGATGGTACATAATCTAAAACTACAAATATTCTGAAATATGCCACTGTACCTATTTTAGCTTTCTTAACTATATTTTCCCTTTTTAAAGGGCCATTTGGTCTGAAAGAAGAAATTCCTTGCTTTGAGAGACAATTGTATAAGTCATCTAAGCATAATGTTTCAAAGAATATTGCTGTCATTGAAGATGGAGACGGGGATAAAAATAGCCTAGCAGGTTTGAGTATTGATTAGTTAGAATACTCTTGAGACATTTAAATTCATGAAAGGACATACTCAAGTCAAAGCAACTCAGACAAAAGTACAAAGCAAGCCAAGAATAGATCATAGATTTTTTTGAGATCCAGTGAAGTAAGTACATTTCTATTTTCCTTAATACATTGTTATTAAATTGGGAAGGTTATGTAGATATGCACATAAACTGCAAACACAATTGTCTCTTTTTAATTTAATTTAATTTTTTCCATCACCATTTATCCCCTTTATGCCTTCTTCCACTCTCCTGCCACACTGTTGTCCATGTCCACGAATTCTCTTTTTTTCTTTTTTGCTCAATCCCCCCACCATACACCCAACACCTTTCCACCTCCATCAGAGTTATCTGCCTGCTCTGATTTTGAGAAGACTAGTTGTAATAAAAAAGTGCTTATGAAAATAAAGTCTAAAAGAGAAGGAAATAACAAAGACCATGATCAAAGAATAAGGAAAAGTTTCTGAACAGCAACAGAGTGAGAACTACAAAAACTAAGATGTGGGCAAAATATAAAGAGATAGAGGACCAAGGAAAGACTAGAGAATCTTGACTGCAGCTGACCAAGAAATTTGTTTCTTGATGAAAGCACTAGAGAGCACACATAATTCCTAATATGATTCTTCTACTTTTCTGTCTTGACCATCGACAAGTCTCTTTATTTAATGAGCTTTGAGGTTTTTTCCTATCTGTGAAATGGGGTTGGGAAAGCATAATAATTCTCTGCCTTCCTCATTTCATCCTAAGCTTGATTTTAGGAATAAAAAATGGGAACAAATTGGAGCATAACGCCCCACTCCTTAAGTATGGTGTGCACATAGAGGAAGGAGACATAAATATTATAAACACCTAATAATAGATCATTGAAATATATGAAGTAAAAACTGATGGAATTAAAAGGATAGTTCTACAATAATAGTTGGAGATTTCGATACCTCATTCTCAATAATGGGTAGAGCAACCAGAAAGAAGACAAGAAAATAGTAAGAAAATAGAGGTTTTTAACAACATAATTAATGAAATAGGCAAAATAGACAGTAACAGAACATTTACTCTATAATAGCATACATAATTCTTCCCAAGTGCACCTGGGATATTTTCCAGAATAGACCACAAATTAAATCTCAATAGATGTAAAAAGATATATATCAAAAAAGTATCTTCTCCAACCACAATAAGATTAAGTTAGAAATTAATAACAGCAGTAAAACTAGAAAATTTAGAAATGTGTAGAAATTAAACAACACACTCTTAAACAACCAATGGAACAAAGAAAAAAATCATAAACACAGAATACCAGAGCTCAAAGGATACAGCAAAGGTAGTGTTAAGAGGAAAATTTATAGCTATCACTTCCCACATTAAAAAACACACAATTAAAATCAGAAACTTAACTTTATAATTTAAGGAAGTAGAAAAAAATAACAAACTAAATGCAAATCTGAAGGCCTGAGAACCAGGGAGATTGATAGTATAAGTCCTGGTCCAAGTCCCTTGAGCATTCAGTCTTACACCAGAATTCTTACTATTGCCACCACCGCCCAGTTCTCAGGCCTTCAGATTTGGACTGGAGCTACACAACTGGCAGATGACAGATCGTGGGACATCGTAGTCTCTATAAAAATGTGAGCCTATCCCTCATAATAAATCTCTTTCCATATATCTATTTATATCCTATTAGTTCTGTTTCTCTGGAGAACCCTAACTAATATAATCATCAAAAATGAGGAAAGCATGAGAAAGTGTCATAGCCTAAAAGAGACTAAGGAGGCATGACAACTAAATGTAATGGGGTATCCTGAAAAAGAGCATTGGGTAAAAACTAAGGCTAGCTGAATAAACTATGGATTTCAGTTAATATGTCAATATTGGGTGATTAATTGTAACACTATAGCACTGTAATGACTAAAGCAGAATGTTAATAATAGGGAAACTGTGTGATAAGGGAGATAAATGGAAACTCAGTGTGCCCTCTGTGGAATTTTTCTCTAAAGCTAAAACTCTTCATCTGTCAATAAATAAAATAAAATAAAGAAAAATCAGGAAGCATGAATAAAAAACATCCTATGAATATGCTTTGCCATTGCTATTGGGATTCTGTATGTGATTTGAATGACACCAGCTAGTCATTATTAAAAAGTAAGTAATGTAACTGAAAGGAAGTTAATGAAAAAAATATAATTAAAAAAATGTTATACAGGACTAATTAAAAAGATGAGATAAAAAGGACGGATAAAGGTTATAAAGAGAAATTTTCAATGTTCAATTAAAGTTGTTGAAAGGTTATGTAAGCAAGGGTATGTTAGTGGAAAATGAGGAGTGAAATGATTTCTAAACAAGTCCAGTGATAATGGGAGCTCTTTACTTTTATTTATTTACTGACTAAATGTTGAAAGAGAAGGAACAAAGTGTAAAAGAAAATACTAGTCGTACCTGTTTGATTATACCTGCCCTGGGCTTGCTGCTTCTGTGTGTTTGTTCCTCATACCCAAGTGCTGCTTCCCTCAATACTACTATTCCCCTAAGCTCCATCTCCTCTGGCAACTCTCACCCAATTCATGTCTCCCTCTTCTCAGTGAGAAGTCATCTTCCTCCAGCCGATAACCACAGCACTTTCTCTATGCCTGTCACGTAGTATTCATCATTATAAATGCTGTACTGAGGACATTATTGTTTTATCTCCTCAAATAATCTGTGAAGGAATGAGGATTAGCCTCCATGTTTGATTTTTCCACAGCTCTTAGCACGGTAGCATAGCTGACACATAATAACAGGTTGTCAAATAAATATATGTAAAGCTTATGTTTTATAAAACAAGATCTTCCGTTTGCTGCTTCTCTATATTACAAAATACAATAGTAGTGCAATTAGTTAGTCATACAAAATGAATAGTTTTAACATATAAGTATTTGATGTCTAACCTCTTTGCATACACCTGAAACTAATACCAAATAATATTGAATATAAACAGTAATTGAATCAAATATAAATAAATAAATGAAAACAAATAAGTATTTTATTTGCAAATTTGTTAAACAGAGGCCGTGACTTCTATTTCTTTAAATCTGTTTACCAGGTCCAAGGTCATGGTACAGGCACTACAGGAAATACTGCTCAAGTAATTTAAAAGGTAATCTTGGGGGTAAAACAAGGATATATATCATTTGTTTTATTGATTTCTAGAGATTGGGAATATCTCTGGGTCAAGGACAATATATATCATAAGAGAAATTAAAAATAAGTAAATGAATGGTAGATAAAGTCAAATTTAATATACTATTTTATCAATATCAGCCTCAGACAATAACTAAAAGATTGAAAATGCAGAACTTATTCAGAATACTGGCTACACAAGAGCCACTGATCCATATACAGAATGCTTTCATAAGGAGAGATCTAGTTTCTTAGCATACACCAAAAGATACAGACTTCTGATGAATTTAGATAACAGAGAGCCACTTAAATCTTTATTTTAGGCAGTTATATTGGAAATGTGAGGAGGACCGTCAGTTTAGAGGAAATTGGTGTACTTCCAATAAAAAGAGCATGCTTTGAAGATTCTCCTGCTCAAAAGCAATAACAATGACAGATTAAATATAAAAAGAGATGACTAACATGATACACCATAGTCAAAGTTTAGTCTAATATTTCTCTGGACCATAAATATAAGAATAGCAAGATGCACTAAGCAGGTAAAAAATCATGGGCCTGGAAAACTTTGGCCCCAGAAGAGGGTAGAGACAGCTGGTTCTTTTCCTGAGGAAAGGGATTTACCTCAGGAGAAGGAAGGGACAGAGGCCAGGCTTGCTGAGCGAAACTAGAAGCAGGGCTCTGTCGCCTACACTGAGAAAGGACGTTGTCTCTGTGTCCAGGAAGACGGGAGGAAGCAGACAACTTGGAACAAGCCACCATGGGCTCCGTGACTACATCGGCTCTGTTTATAAAATCACCATGGAACAGGAGACCTGAGGTCCAAATTCAGATCTGATTCTAGATTAAGGGACTGTCATATGGAATGGGGACAGACTCAAGAACATTAACAAGGAAAGGTGAGCACAGGTGGTGAGGGATGGGATTCTCACTCACAACGCTTGAAAATTAAAATATCAAAACATAAGAAGAAAAGGAACCTTTAAAAATGATTGCTAGAAAAGCAATTGGAAGACGAATTTCCTCCAGATAAAATGAAAACTTCAGAGCAATGTAAAAATGTTTTTAAATGCGTATATTTGGGTCCTGGCTGGTATTTTCAGTGGTTAGTGCGTAGGCCCAGGCACCAAAGGGTCGTGGGTTTGATTTCTGGTCAAAAGCACGTACCTGGGTTGCAGGTTCCATCCCTGGCCCCAGTCAGGGCTCTCGTGTGGGAGGCAACCAATAGATATGTCTCTTTTTCACTTTGATGTTTCTCTCTCTTCCCCCCTTCTTCCTTCCCTCCCTTCCACTCTCTTTAAAAAGCAATGAAAATAATATCCTCGGGTGAGGAAGTTTTTTAAAAAAAGAGTATATTTGGGACCCAAGAAGAGATAAAGAAGAAAGTGTATCCATTTTTTAAAAAATCACAAAATGGTGCCCTGGCTGGGTGGCTCAGTTGGTTGGAGCATCCACCCAAACAACAAAAGGTTGCCAGTTTCATTTCTGGTCAGGGCACATGCCTAGTTGCAGGTTTGGTCCCTGGTTGGCCCATACAGGAGGCAACCAATCAAATTTTTCTCTCTCCCTTCCTCTCTCTAAAATAAAAAAAAAATGTCCTCATACAAGAATTTTTAAAAAAATGCTCAGCATATCTTTCAGTTATTATGTTCCACCCCTCTGTGTAATAACTGGGATTTTCTACACTGGCAGAAAATAGAGATACTCTCCTAAGTCAGTATATATTTTCATTCAGCTTCTTTTTAATCTTTTCTGGCATTACTTTGCAGAAAAAATTAATTCTGTTCTGTAAAGGAACAGTAACAGAGAAAAGCAATTTATAGCCCTCTTTTTGAAGTGCCCTGGAGATAGAAACACAAGAACATTAGCACCTTCCATGACATTCTCAGAAGGAATTTACCATCAGATTTCTGAAAACAGCAGGGAAATCTAAATGATCACATTTCCGCTGATTCTCGGTTTTTATGCCTCACATCTTTGAAGGTAGAAGCATCTTTTTTTCCAGAGACCCTTGGACCACAACTATGGGCTTTAGGTTTAACAGTTCAAGAACAGTCACTGACCACAAGTTTTCAGAAGTGAATGAGAATAAATCAAATACAAGTGAGAGAAATTGCTGTGCACAGCTCAGCTCTTCATTTCACATGTAAACCTGTCATTGCCTGTGGTTTTAGCACTCGAGCATAGAATCAGTTTCAAGTACCAGAGAAATCTATCATGTGTTTCTTACATATAGTAGGGGACGAGAATACTCCGTGTTTCTTTTTAGTAGGGCTATGCACAATATCCTAAGAGCTATTTCCCCTCTTAAGCCCCTCTTTCTAACTTATCAAACTCTCACTTTTCTAAAATGAGGTCTAGTCATCAGCCTTTTTGCTGAAAGCCTGCTCGGCTTTGTTGGAGGCCTGTCATTTGGGGCCATGAGTTAAGCCATCAGGCAGTGGTTTCAGCTGTGTTTTTCTTTGAGCTCTTAGATTTAGTCATAACTGGGGCCCAAAGTGAAACCACCAGAGCAATGAATTTATATGCACTGAAAAGGGGACACGGGGAAAAGAAACCAACGGTAGGAATAGTTTCACCCTGTTGTGCCAATACCCACACAGCTGTATTTTTCTTACGATATTATTTATAGTTTTCCACTTTTAACTGAGGAAAGGAAAGACATAACCCCATTAACAAATAGATTTGGATCACTCAGAGCCCCCTAGAAATGGATTTTAGTGGCAGTCAATAGCAGCCAGGTGCAGAGCATTCTATGGTATGTGGAAATAGTGAAGGAGATGACAGGAAATGCACAAGATAGATCGTGTTGGTTTATTAAGAAAGAACTCTCGACCAGTAATTGTCTTGTGATAGGGATTAGATATCTTCCAAACTATCCTAATATGCTTATATTTCATAATTTCTGCTGCCACTTCCAAACACAATAAAAGAACAGAAAAATCAGATCATTTAAAGCCACAAAGGTCTGCTTTTCATCAGTATTCTTGGATTTTATAAACTTAGTTTCTCTTATAAAACTTATTTTATCCTACCACAGAACCAATTTTTATGAGGGTCAAAGAACTATTGCATCATCTTATTAGGTGTAATTTTCAACCATTGGTAAAGTTTTTCTGCCTATTTGGAGTTTGAATTTCCCACATTTTTTCCAAGAAAATATATTGATTCATTTAAAGCGTGGGTTTTCTTTTGGGATAACATCAGTGTAAACAGCCACACTTATTCCAGGAATTCTAATTTTAAAAATTCCATGTCCTTTTCATAGACTTACCTAGAGAACTGATTACAAAGCATACCTCTTACATAAATTTTATAGATTTATTTAAATGTTTCAGGCAATGTGGACAACCATCAAGAAATTATTTAATGAGCACTTACTATACTTTCCCAACAATGTGTTCTATGTCATTTTGACCTAATATACCTAACTCCTTTAATAGTTAGGATTTGAATAATTTCATTTTTAACCAGTTTAAAACACTACAATTTCATTATTCTACTACATAGGATATTAAAAAGTTATTCTTAGCAGAGTCCCCAAATGAAATCCCATATCCAATTGCCTTATAAGTCAGAGTAAGGGAAATGATTGAGGTTAACATGAGAAAATCGTTCAGAGGTTAATGATTTGAATGGTGATGCCAGGGAATTTTGAGAACATGTATTTTAGAGGTGGTTCTGAGAGGCGTGGGAGTTAGCATTACCTGCCTACCAATATTTGGAATACTTAGTACTGTTCACACTCCATTGACTGCTTTCTCTTTTTCCACACTGGCTGCTAAAATTGACAGTGTCTTATTTAATCTACTTTATAATTTGCACCAGACAGTCAGAGAAAGTGTAATACTTTTTTTCCTAGAAAAGATATCTATACATATAAAGATGTAATATGCAAATTAGCTGGGACGCCATAATGTGTCATGCCTGGACCATTAGCATATTACCTCTTTATTAGCTCCTATCATCAGGAGGCTGCCTGCGCATGCCTCAGGGTGTTGCTCCGGAAATGGGAGACAGGGCGGAAGCAGGGAGGTGGGAGAAAGCAAATCCAGGGTGGGCAGCGCAGCGGGAATTCGCAGGCTGGGCTCCTAGTTGTGATATAAAGGTAAACTTCTAAAATGTTTCTTTACATGTCATATATTTACTTACTAATGATTGTTCAACTTGAAATTATGATCAATGAATGTATTTCTAATTTGAATTAATAGTCAATATAGGGGGACTGCCTTTTCACAAAAACTGGGAAGCAAAGATAAAGTTAAAATTCGGTTTCAGTGTATTCTTATGAAGACAAATACACGTGAATATTTGACCATTTTGGAGCGTCTCTAACTCGATCAAACTATTAAACTAAAGAATTTCTTCTTTAAATCATACTTATCTCCTAACCATATTACTTGATATGCTCCATTAAAAATAATTTTTTACCAAATCCTTTTGCATCTTGGACTATGTAGACATACTGTTATGAATTTCAAAATAATTTTATCTGAGTATCTCTGTTCTGAGTAAACCATTATAAAATGACATGAAGTAAAGCAACTATTTCCTTTTACCAGAATCTAAAACAAGAGGCAAACTTCCCCTTTTTGCTACAGATGGAAGCTATATTAAATATATCTGGATACCTATATATAAGCAACATGGTAAAATTTTCGTGATTTAATCAACTGAAGGTATGCCATCATCAATAATAAGTATATTTCTGCTAGTAAAGGAAAGAAATGCACTAATCATAATTTAAAATTGAACAATCATTAGTAATTAAATTTATGATATATAAGTAAACATTTTAGAAGTTTACCTTATATCCCCATATCTTTTCTAGAAATAAAAACTATTACATTTTCTCTGACTGACTGATGCAAATTGCAAAGCAGATTTAATAAGTCACTGTCAATTTTATATCTTTAAAATCCTACTCTACATAACTTTTTGTAGGCTTAAAAAATACGTGTTAGCTTTTGCCATTAAATGATCTATAAGTATTTATTTCACATTCTAAGTAAAATTTCTTTGAAAAATGATGCTTTATTCATTCTGTTTTCAAAAATGAAGGATTAAATATCTGTGGAATCAGGTTCCCTTTCCATCTCTTGGTACTTTATCTGTCTTGGAAATCATAACCTACATGCAATTTCCCAATTTTCTTGTCTCAAATGAAATTTACTTGAGGGTTGCACCGTGTGTTCTAAAAGGCAATGATTATTTATAGTAAATATAAATAATATATTTATGTGGAAGAACTATTAAAAGACAAAGTACTGTAATCAGAAATTAGTCCATATGTGTAGCAACAATATATTTGATAGGAAAATAGAAAAAAATTATACGTGTGTATATGTCAGGAGGAAAAATAGAGCTCTATATTTGTATAAGCCTCAAATTTTAATTTTTTTTCTTATGAATGGTGATACAAGAAGAAAATGGGATAAAAACATATTTGAATGCAGTTTATAAGTAAGCACCTATGGTTGCCTGTGTTTTGTATACAAGGCTGTCACCATGGGACTAAAATCTAGTCCCATAACAATATCTAGTATCATAACAATAATGTATCAATTGTATAATATGTACTGGGCATGCTGCTAGGAACTTGGATCCAACCCTCCTAGGGAGCTTAAACTCTTTGAAAGAGACAGTCAGTTAAAGGAGCAACCACACTACCATGTAATAAATCATGTCTGTAACAGAGGAAGCACAAAGCAAGGTAGAAGTACATGTCAAAGGCATCTAGCTTAGCCTTGGCAGAGTCAGGAAGGAACTTGGGGCAAAGGATACCTAAGCTGACATGGCCAGCAAAGGTAGATGGGCTAAGGGCAGTTGATGGGACAGCATAGTTGAAGAGATTTTCATCAGAAGAAATAGTTTTAGAAATTGAAGCATAATTTAAATATTTGGACCACAATATGCCAGGGGTGAAGTCAGAGAGAAGAAGATAAAGACTTAATAAGGAGCTGGTTAATTTAGGGCTTTGTGACTTTATTAAGAAGTTTGAACTTTATTCTAAAAGTGTTGGGAAACCACTGACATGTTTTAAGCCAGAAGAAACAATCAGATTCCTCTTGTAGAAAGATTGTTCTGACAGTCATGTTGAGAATTGATTGGAGGAGACCATCCCTGGATATAAATAGTTCACTGAGGAAGATACTGCAGTAATTCAGGTGCTGGAAAATGATAGTTTGAACCAAGTTAGAGTGATGTTTAAGGAAAAGAACGGACAGGACTTGGAGACTGGCTGTGGGACAGGAGTGACAAAGAAGAAGGGAGTCAAAGATTATGTCAAGTTTCTGGCTCAAATATGAGTACTTATGGAACTGTTGATTTTGAGGTCCTTATTGACAGTCCAAGCAGGAAGAGTTCATAAACAATCACTCTCAGAAGTGAACACAGAGCTGAAGACTCAGGACTGGGAGTCATCAGTCTGCAGGTGGTCAGTGATGCCTTGGGAAAGGATGAGAATGCTCAGGAAGAGGGGGGCACTAGAGAAGCAGGAGGCCTAGGTGGCAACCCTGAGTAACAGCAGCAGCTAGGCTGAGGAAAAGAGGCCTATAAGTAAACAAAAACTTAGCCAAGAGGAAGATGGGGGAACTTTATTGGTAATCTTATGACTTAAGTCATTCTTCAGAGTGGGTATGAATTTGTCCATGTGTAAACTGCTTACACATGGCTTGCTATCTAGAGAGATTATTTGTATTATACCATATCTGGGTGTATTTATATAGTAAAAATAGATACTGTGTGGTCTTCCTTCTTATTTTATGTTTTACGCTTTATTTCAACATGTTTGGCATTTTAGCAGATAAATCAGAATTCTTTTGCTGGTTTTCTTGCTTATTTTAATTTTTAAAACAACAGTATATTGAGGAGGTTTGATACAATAGCCATATTTCAGACTTGCTGGTTTTCTTGCTTATTTTAATTTTTAAAACAACACATTTTTAAAACAACACTATATTGAGGAGGTTTGGTACAATAGCCATATTTCAGACTTTTTTAGCAGGTTTGGCAGGAAGTTGGGATATCATAAGACTCTTGGAAATCAGGTCTTGTAAAATAAAATGTTGGTGGTTTAAGAAAATAATTCAGGAACAGATGGATCAAATTTACTTCCAGTCGCATGAACTTAAATAGGAATGGTTAACCAAATGTATTTTGCCCTCATCTATATAAAATGACTGTAAGTACTGAGTTGAACAAATGCTGATTTCTGTGTTCCTTCGCCCTTCTACTATTTGGCAGTCGTCCTTTATTAGTAAATTCTTTCTTTGATTTCTCAAGTGGCACATTATTTGGAGTAGCATACATAAGTTTAAGGTTAAAAGGAAAGTTAACATAAATGTTCTTGCTAAGGTTTTCTCAAGAATTGATCACTGCACCAGATGCTTCAGATGGACTGCATCTCATCACATCAGCCCACCCCTGGTTTCAGTCACGGCTGCAGTCAAGTTCCAGAGAAGCTCAGCCTCATCTCTAGCAGTTGAGCCTATCTTTCCCCCCCTATCTCTGCTTAAAGCGAGTACCTTCAGCCTCCTTAGTGCTTCTCCATGTGACTTGGTTTCCATAGCTCACGTCATCCTATTTGTTTTCACCATGTGAAGCACCCTCTTAAACGCTGGTGTACAGAACTGAGCACAACATTCCCGATTGAGGCACAAGACATTCTAAGGCTGTCATTGTAGTAATGGACTATGTTGCTCTTGTTCTCTGCATCCCACCTCCAAGAGGCATGTCTCCTTCATCTTCCCTCTCCCTCCCCAGGGCACTCTCTGGCTCTCGGAGAACCAACTGCTGGTCAAGTTGATGCTCCTGGGGGAGAATGTGTAAGCCCTGGGGGAGTAAACGCAGTGGATACCAGCTCCGGTTTCTTGTTTTTCAGGTAGGCAGCTTTAGAAAGGCTTTCTATGTGATTCTCAAGAGATCCCAACACACTGGCTCTCCATTCCACAGCAATGACCTGGATAGTGTCTCTTCCTTCTCCCCCCCCCGAATCCCACCTCCAACCCCCGAATCACTCATTCTTGTTTACTGGGATTACATTTCAGATAAAGTACTTTCATCCAAATCCTTTTCCCAGGCCCTGCATTCCAGAGAATCCACACTAAGTTATTTATATTTAGCATTTTATCTGTGACATGGAATAGTACATACTTGGATTTAAACAAAGATCAAGAAGTATTCACTTATATTTTGCATTGGAATTTCACTACACTTGTAGAAAAAATCGAGTATATATTTTTATTCTAGTCCAGAAATTCCTTTTCAGTGAATATAATTACATAGTCCAATTAAACATAAGTAAAATGTTGTGTTGAGTACAGTGTATGCTGACAGGTAAGTGGAAGAGAGAGAAAAGCCACATATAAAAAAATCAAATATTTGACTCCTTTCTCCTCTGTCATTTCTGTCCCATATCCAGTCTCCAAGTCCTGTCCATTCTTTCTCTTAAACATCTCTCAGTTGATGACCCTCATAAAAGCTAATTTTTAGAACTAAGCACTACATTCCAAGTGAGGGTATATCATAATTCCCTTAATGTTGCAAATCACTACATCATTTGCCAGACATGATAGGCTCATACAACCTATTATACCTTTAAATCCACGGATTTGATTCACATAAACTCTTTTTCTTTCTTCTTTGTGTATTTGACCTTGAATAGTTAAATACAGGATCTTACATTCTTCTTTAATATATTTAATCTTGAAGGCTTTCGCCACATCTAAATACTCTGTCAGGATGTCTTCGACCTTGATTCTGCCATTCAGCTTTGGAGCATTAGCAAGACTTAATTTAGAGTTATTAATTAAAGATATCAAACAAAATGGCTCAGCAAGAGGCAAATCACTAGGATAGTTTACTCCAGGCCCATACATATTGACTGATCTTTAGTTTAAAAGTTATGAATTGTCATAATGCATTATAATCCAATTATTTTCCATCCTATATATATATATATATATATATGAATATCAGGAATTATTTGCCAAATATCTTATTGATATACATATGATTTCAGCATTCCCTTTTCCCTTGATCAATCAATGTAATAATCTAATAAAATAGTAGAAATAAAGTTGTGGGGACATGATTTATTTTTATGAACCTATTTGTGCTTCTAAGACTCAACATTTTAGATTACTCAGAAGTCTGTAATAGATTTTGCTTCAAGTTCAAATTAACATTTCACAGTTTCTAAACTCCAGTGTTTTCTCAGCCATAAACCTCAGGACTCCCCACAGTCTTCTGGCAGCTCGCTTATTTTACTTGTATCTTTAAATGTTGACAGCCATAGCTCTTTGATCATAATTGCTGTTATTTTATTATCTTGTGATATACTTTTTTTTTCTGAGCCTGGGAACCTGCACTTAAAGTGACAAAAAGCTTTCTTAATGTTATAGTAAACTTATCTTCAAGTCTCTTTTAACAATGCTCACAGTACCTTCTCCCTTGGGGGGAAATTTGCCTTGTACAAAGAGATGAAAGAAATATAAAAGTTAAAGACCTCTGTCTTTGTTTGCTTTTGATTTTAAGTTAGGAATACAGCATCTGAACAAAACAGCTGGGATACACTTTATTTCTTGCTCCTAAAGAAACTAAAAGCTATTTCATGTGTATGCTTCAAAGTGTTTTATTTTTAATCCTCAACTTGTTCTGCCGTTTAGCCTCTCTGACATAATTCTTACAAATCCACAAAACTCTTTGAAAAATATGTGTTGCTATAAGCTTCTTCTTTCATCTTTGTGTTGTTTCTGAAAAAGAAGCATGTAAGACTATATTCTTATTAAAGCAGCTAACATAACAGAATGATAGGATGAAAATCCAGGCCTCTAGTGAATTTACCTTGAAAATGTAACTTATAAATGTAAGTACTTATGATTGTCATTTAATACTACACACACACACACACATACACACACACACACACACAGTAGTAGTCTTTTTAAAGCAATGTTTTGATAATATACATTATGAGTCTATGTAAAGTATTTTGCCAAGCAGTGTAAGTTATAATTATTAAATTGTCTTTATTCTCAGTAATTTAGAATTATAAAATGTTGATAGGGGAATGAATATAAACATCTTAAGCATCATCTCCTAGATAAATATGTTCTAACTAGTTGATTATTACAACTTTCCAAATACTAAAAATTATATTTATACTGAGAAGCAGAATTAAGTATTAGTATGCCTGTGTAGTAACTTCATCTTTAAAATATTTGTGAATTTCAAATATGCATATGGAAATGAGCAGTGTATAATAATAATAATCCAATAACTACTACTTAATGAGTATTTATTTTGTGTCAGAACTGTGCTAAACCTTTTAATATGTTTTCCTATTTAATCCTTTCAACAACTATTGAGTATTTTTCACTGTCCTCAATTTAGAGGCAATAAAAGAGACAAACAGTGAATGGTGAAATCAGGGGTCTGAGCAAACCTATTGAGTCCTTAAGAGGAGAAATTGTCTAGAGTTACAAAGACTGTAAGAGAAGTAAGAGAGGCTTTTGTGTTACCAAATAATTTTATGCCAATTTGCATTGAATTTGTAGCTCCAGCCATCTAACGCTTTTTCTTGAAAGGACTTGTTTTGGAGATTATTTTCCCTTCCACCACTTAGTCACAATCCTTGTACATGAACAAGCAAATAAAGATGTGTTGAAAAGCACAGTGAAGCTAGTGAGTACAGCATAGGCCCCCATAGTAAACCATGGTGGGACTAGTCAGAAACAAATGTCACTTCTTTTTTCCCCTAGGGCAGTGGTTGGCAAACTGCGGCTCAGCAAACTGCGGCTCGCAAGCCACATGCGGCTCTTTGGCCCCTTGAGTGTGGCTCTTCCACAAAATACCAGCTCTTCCACAAAATACCGGCTCTTCCACAAAATACTGACTTCTGCGCATGGGCCACGAAGTTTCAATCTCACTGTACATGGGCACCCGCACGTGGTATTTTGTGGAAGAGCCACACTCAAGGGGCCAAAGAGCCGCATGTGGCTCAGGAGCCACGGTTTGCCACGGCCCTAGGGTATTTAGAGTTGGCAGTCAGAATGCCAAGAAATAAGCTCTATGCAGAAAAAAATTATAGTTAATTTCTCATGGCAATTATTTTTATAACTAAGGCACTTACATGACTAGTTAGAAGCTTATTCTTCAAAAATAAGAAAAAGTTGAGCAATTATTCAACATGTGCTGGCGAGGATGTGGAGAAAAGGGAACACTAGTTCACTGCTGGTGGGAATGCAGACTGGTGCAGCCACTATGGAAAACAGTATGGAGTTTCCTTAAAAAATTAAAAATGGAACTTCCCACTTCTTGGAATATATCCTAAAAAACCCAAAACACCAATCAGAAAGAATATATTTACCCCTTTGTTCATGGCAGCGTTGTTTACAATGGTTAAGATTTGGAAATAACCCAAGTGCCCAGCAGTAGATGAGTGGATAAAAAGCTGTAGTACATTTACACAATGTAATACTATGCAGCTGTAAACATGAGGGGTCCCTTACCCTTTGAGACAGCATGGAGGGACCTGGAGACTATTATGCTAAGTGAAAACGTGATCTCACTTATTTGTGGAATCTAATGAAGAAAATGAATTGACCAGTAAAATAAGACCAGAAGCATGGAGGCTTGGAACAGACTTTCACACCTTGATGTGGGAGTGGGGGGATGAGGAGAGATAAACCAAAGAACTTATGCATAGACTATGAACACAGACAATAGGGTTGTGAAGACTGGAGGCAGGTAAAAGGGGGGAAAGTGAGAGACATCTGCAATACAGTCAACAATAAAAAAAAGAGAGAAAAAGTTAAGCAGTGATTAAAGCTGATATCATAGCAACCATTTCTTCATTCATTCATTCATTCATTCATGCAATAAACTTCATGAATCAGGTACTCTGCTCCATGCTAGGGATGGGAAGAAGTGACGTGATGTAATGATGAAGAGCCCTCATGCTCAGTCAGACCACTAAGCTATTTAACAAACAGTTACTTGAGCATGCAGTTACTTCTTATTCCCCCTCCAAGTATTTATTGAGCAACAACTAGGTGCCAAGCACTGGGCTAGGTACAAACAATTAAAAATGGAACTGCCATTTAACCCAGCAATCCCACTTCTGGGAATATATCCTAAAAAAAAAACCAAAACACCAATCAGAAAGAATATATGTACCCCTTTGTTCATGGCAGCTTTGAAACCCAGTGCAGTTCTTTTTCTCAAGAAGACACAGACCAAAACATCACAATATAGTGCGATGATTTACATGTTAAAGTACATGAGGGGCCATGGGAGCACATGTAATACAACAAACTTTAATTGCATTCCTAATATGTGTCAAGGACCATGGTAAGTGTGAACATTTACTGATTCCAGTGACCTAAAATCTCCTTTTCTTTTCCAACACCAACCTGGTAAATTTTGAGGAATTATGTCTTTTCTCTGTAAATAAATGTGGAATGATTACAATTTGCCTTCTAGTTCTACGGATCTACTTGAATCCTACCCATTCATTGGCATTTCCATCACGTCTGTGACTTCCTTATAATCTTCCAATTTAACTGTTTTATTTAAATTGCCAGAATTGGTGTTTATTGCTTATAATTAAAGTAGTCTAATAAGTATACCTGCAATCAGACCAGTCCTGCCAAAACGAAGTCCATGTGTGGAGAAATACTTTCAGTACATGGTGAACACTCAGTTTCATGACACTTTTCCTGCACAAAAAAGCTACTCTATTTCCCAATCTGGGCCTTTTAACATGTGCTTTCTTCTACTTAAAAAGCTTTGCACTCTGTATCACTCCCATTGTACACTTCAATTATTAACCCCATGAAGAAGGCCTTTTTGATTTCTAGACAAGGTTACACCTATGTCTTGTTATATACTCTGGTGGCACTTCTTAATACTCTATAGCATTTATCATGATTTTTTAGTTAATTATTTTGGTACTGATGTATTTAATATTTGTCATCTGCTCCTAAAGAGCCCACCCTATAAGGGCAGGGACTTTGCCTCATCCCAACTAGGACAGTTTCCTAAACTCAGTAGGCACTCAAAAATGTTTCATTGCATGAAAACATCAATGATTAGGTATCTTATGATGTGTACACATTGTCAAAAACACACATCTTAAACAGACACATACTCTAGCTTGGAGTGAAGGGAAAAAAGCTTCTTGATTCCAAATCTGAATCTTGACAGAAGATCAAGAAGATCAGAAGAGTGAGCCCTTCGGGAATGGAGAACAGTATGAATAAAAGGCCACGTTGGTAGAATTGTAGGCAGTTCAGAATGGTTTTGAGCAGGGGTGAGAATGAAAAAATCAGCAGAGTTCTCCTCATAAGGAGCCTTTAATGTCGTGCAAAAGAACTTGGAATGGTTTCTGCATTTGGTGGGAGGATTTTTAAGTGTTTAAGTAGGGCATGGATCTGGTCAGATGTGTATTTTAGGAATATCACTCTGTTGAAAAAGAAGAGAAAATTAAAGTTGGCACAATGAGTCACACAAGGTTATTGCAAAAGAATGGAGGTGAGAAGGGCCCTAGTTAAGAAACAACGGTAGAAGCTATGGAGATGTGGACTGCATTTGAGGAATATTTAGAAGATACAATTGGCAGTAATTGGGATTTCGGTGGGTGTGAAAGAATACACGAAAAGAGGAATATTTGGGGAAATAAAAGGAAGTGATATTTTCACTTTTTGTCATACTAAGTTTGCTATGCCTTTGGGACATCCAAAATAAAATGTCCAGACAAATTTTAAACATAAAGATCAGGCAATATTTTTGTCTCAAGACACAAATTTGGAAGTCATCAGTACATGCTTGACAGTTTTCTAGTTTTAAAAAAGTACTCTGATATTTCTTCAAATGTAAAGGGAGGAAAAGATGCTGAGATAAAATTTTAGAAGTTGATAAGGTTCAAACAAATATTTTATTTTTTACCAAAGAGGTAACAGCACTTTAAAGATAACTCTAATATTATAGGAGGGAAACAGTAATAAAAACATTATTTTAACTAATATTTCTAGTTATTTTTAATTGACTATACAATGAAAAATAAAGAAACTAGTACTTGTATCTCTCATCAGACTTCTTCCTTAAGTTCTGAATTTTTGGGTTCTAATACTTATATTCAAGATTTATAATATTCCTGTTAGTTTCTAAAACATAATGGTTTAGCCTTAATTGTAAGACTATTGTAAGATACTCACAATGTAAAACAGTTTCTTCATCCTGAATATATTTCATTTTAATTTCCCTTTGGGTTAGCTAAATACTATTTATTTATTTATTATTTATTTATTTATTTTAGCATACCTCATGGAGACTCTTCTGAATGCTTACATGTTTGAGAATAACCACACTTTGAGGTAATTTGGCTAATGTAACTATATTGGGTTACTCTTTCCTTTAGAACTATGTAGATATGGCCCCTACTGTCTTCTGTAATTTAGTGTTGTGGAAAAGAGCAATTTGCTTTCTATGTCTGCACATTTGAAAAATAATTATTAACTTTTAATAACTTAATATTAATATTATTTTATCTAAGTCACACTACACAAGCTTGAATTGGCTCATCAGATGCTCTTTTAATCTTCAGTCATGTTTTCCACTATTATAATTAAAAATTCACTACTATAATGTTTGGGTTTTGTTTGTTTATTTATTTCTTTGTTTTCCTTTGGTGGAGGGAAGGGAGACCAATTGTCCTTAATTGGATTCTTTGCCCTCTCTATGTTTTTTCTAGTTGCTTCAATCTCTTTTCCCTTTGCATTAATCCTAATTATCTTTTATATCAGTTATTCCACTTTTAGTGTGTCTATTATGTTTTATTTCTGTTCGTAATTTATTCATAAATTCTATAGTGGTGTCATTTTGGCCTACAGTCTCCCATTTACTTTATTCCCTCTCATCATCTCAAGTTGTAGTTATGAGGCCATAATATTAATGTTGCTAATGTTAATGTATTTTTGTATCAGAGGTACTGATAAGTAAATTTTTTTCTGTCCCTTACATAATATGTTCTTCCATACTGGCTTCTTCATCAGTATTTAGCAAGTTGCATTGTGTGGTGTTTATTTTTTCTCTGTGTTATGTTCACAAAATTGCCATTCTATTTCTTTTTTTATATGATAAACTCTGAATTATTCTTGATACAATTTCAACTTTATAGTTGAATTAATTGCCTTCTTGCCACCTTGCCAAATTACAATTGAGGAATTGGTATTTTTCTGTCTACTTTTGCATAATCTAAGGATTTAATAGGGGAGAGATGGGGAAAGATATCCCATTGGTATTGGTTCTGCCATTTATTCAAATTCTTATTAAATTTCCTACATTAGTGTTGACTCTGCCAGTTAGCAATGTACATTATTCATCAGAGGGATACCCTTATTCTTTGCAGTAAGTATGGAAGTCTGGGTATGATGATTTCTAATGGGGTTTCAAGCTTCTCCGGAGATTCTAAGAGTTTATAGTGGTAGATAAGAGCTTCTACTATTTAGGGTATTATTTCCCCACACACACACACACACACACACACACACACAAGATTTTATTGGATACTCCTAAATAAAGGTCTCTAAAAACTGAAGGTTTAAAATAAAATTCACAGGATATATTGTACTACTTTTGGGGTTGGGAGTGAGGATGAAGGAGGAGTAAAGAGCTGCTTTGAGTTGAGAAAGAATCATCTATTTCTTTCCTTGGCTACCGCTTTTTAAAATTTATGGTATGTGATTTTAGCCTTTTACTACTTTGGGTTCTGCTAGGTTTTTATCTGATCATTTTCTTGCTGGTTTTACTTTTAAAAATATAGTATGAAGAACTGAGGAGGGAGAGTCTATAATACAGCACCATTAAATTGTCTTTATACAGATTTATGTTATGCTTTATTTCTAATTTCCCCCTAGAGCATAGCACAGTGGTTCAAAATACCTTTTGAATTTAATTGAAATTGTAAATTGACATGAATGTAAAATTTGTATTAACCAAAAAATAGTTCATCGATTTGTTTCCTACAATATGTGGTGGGAATTTCTTAACTAATTTATTTGTCTCATTTAGATAATAGCATAAATCAGCTAAACACTAACTATGAATTCTGCTTACCATTTATTTAAAAAACATGCAATTTAGATCAAGACTAAAAGAAACATCTACTTACAAGTTATTCATTGACAACCCATTGTAGAGTCTGTTTGTCATCTAATCCTGATTGTAACAGATATTAACGGCTTTTCCAACTGTGGTCTCTCCTCTTGCTATTTCTATCTCATTTACAAATAGTTATTTTTTAAATTATTTTTATCCTCGCCTGAGGATATGTTTATTGATTTTAGAAAGAAAGGAAAGGAGAAAGAGAAACATTGATGTGAGAGAAACATCAATTGGTTGCTTCCCATAAGTGCCCTGACCGGGGATTGAACCTACAATTCTTCGGTCTACAGATGGCACTCCAACCAACTAAGTCATCCAGTTTGGGCTACAGATATTTATTGATCCCTTACAATGTGTCGTGTGAGTAGCTCTGATAGCAAAAGTAGTGGTCCAATTGTTTGCAATGACCACTTTCTGTTTTTTTTCTGGGAAAGGGTAAATATCTTCTTTATACTTTCTAGAGCTTACCAATACTTTATATTTCAGAGCTTTCCCCTTTATCTGACTTCCTTTTTACCTTGTTAGCTTCCTTTTGCCAAATTGCTCTTCTTAACAGGAGAAATTTTTAAAAAGCAAAGAAGATGACTAACAACTGTTTTCCTATACCAGTGATTAAAAGGAAAAAAACAAACATTCATTCACAAGACAAAGTTAGATGACCTGGACCATATTAATGTATTGTTACAGTTAGAAGAAACTTCTAAATATTAAAGATAATTGTTATTTAAATCAGTAAACGCTGAAAGGATGCAAAGTAACTATATGAGGTAGCTGACAGACATGCAGTTGATGACACTAGTTCTGAGTAAGGAAAGGACAGTGAGCCCTGAAAAACCACCGCTCACTGAAGGCGGAGGGAACAAAGAGCCACTAGGCAACAATACTGAGAAGTCACCTTGGCTGAAGGAATCAGAAGGCATGGAATCACACAAGCCAAAGGTGGAGAGCATTTCAAGAAGGGAATTGTTAGCAGTTTCAAAAGCAGCTGATAGATCAAGAAAGATAAGCACAGAGAGGAGATGTTTGTTTTCACAAAGTGACCTTTGAGAGAGGAGATTTAGTGAAAGCCAAAATGAAGTGGGTTGAGTGACTGGTGAGAATCTAAAAGCAAGGACAGGCTAACCTTAGAAGAGCTGAGTCATAAATGCCAGAGAGAAACCAAGTAGTATTATAGCGGGGTCGGTGAAGGTCAGGACATGAGCCGGCTTCTTTCTCTTTTTGAGAGAGAGGCTCCAATTCATATTACAAGGCAGAAAAAAGAAAGAGGATAAAGATACTGGAGAGGATGGGGAGCAAAAACTCTTAGGGAATATCTTAATCAATAAAGGGAAAATAAAAAAAAAGTAAAAAACTCTTAGGGAAAGAGGCAAAAAGGAATCCAAGACTAGAAGGAGAAACTACATGTTGAGAAGAGCAGTGATTTCTGATGAGGCTATCAGGGAAACACATGCAAACTAGTGTTCAGGACAGGAGGGTCCTCAAGGGACTACTGATTCTGTTAGCTTTCTTCACATAGTTAACTTCACCCAGAGATCCTTCTTAGTGAAGAAGAACCCTTATATGGTTCTCAGAGAGAAAAAGAGAAAAGCACAGGTTGTATATTCTTCCACATTCTTTATCCCCCAAATCCAGAATTTATGTAATGTCTAATGACATTTTGTTACCTAAATTACTACTTTCCCTTCCCCTAATTCTATGTAATGATAATATGGAAATTAAAACATAAGCTACTTACCTCAGCTATTCCTATCATGACTCACAGTATGAATATTTATAAGTACATTAAAACAACTTATCAAATAAAAAATCAAAATGCTTCTTTCATTTAAATATATATAAGGTATTACAGTCATTTTAATTTTTCCTTCAGTTGTCAGTAATCTCATGCAATAATTGAGAACTAATTATGCTTCTAATGAGTTTTCAATATTAAATAGCAAACAAACATCTAACTTGTTTAAAGCAATTTCAACAGGCTCATATTTCCAGGGAATTGATTTTTTTAAGCATCTCAATTATTTAACATATCTGATAGTTTAACCTGCTTATTTAGAAATATATCTAAATGCCACTGCCTGTTTTATAGAAAACTTCACCAAATTAGTAAGCTTGGCTTCAGTTCAGCGATGCCTGTTTAAGTTTTACTAATTTGATAAGACAATGGCTCTGATCCCAGAGTTTACTTCAACGCTATCTTATGAGACTGCATCACAGTCATAATTCTTTTTTAAAACTCTGTGTTTAAGACTTTGCAGTCAGATAGATCTAAGTTTGAATTCCAGGTCTGCCACTGATTTGTCATATGGTATTTGCCACAGTACTTAACCTCTCTGAACTTAATTCCTCATCCAAAAAATGGGGAAAGAGCTATATGTAAGACCACCATACTCAGTATTAAATTGCTCCTCAGTATTTTGGATCCCCACTAACAGGCTAATACCAAGAAGAGAGAGAGAGACGTTTTTGACCAAAGCATGGTGCCACTAAATTACCCAGAGGACCAGGATGGAGGGTGGCTACAAACTGAAAAATGATGTGCCTGGTGGTTGAAACGATTCAAAGTAGTAGCAGCTGTGCCCAAAAAACAGTAAAAATAATGAGAAATGGCAAAATGTGATACTTCACCCAAGGGATTCAAGAAAATATTTGATTAGGGAAAACACTTAGTAGAGGGCTGGAAGGCCCACATTAGGAGGTAATGGCTACCACACCAGGACACTTTAGCAATTATTATAAACGAAATCCTTGCAAGGGGCTCATCCCTCGGAGCCAAGGGATTCAAGAAAATATTTGATTAGGGAAAACACTAAGTAGAGGGCTGGAAGGCCACATTAGGAGGTAATGGCTACCACACCAGGGCACTTTAGCAATTATTATAAACGAAATTCGTGCAAGGGGCTCATCCCTCACAGCCCCTCGCAGCCCCTCGCAGCCCCGGCTTCCCCTGGAAGGTCGTCCAGACAGTCGTTCTGCTGCCCGGTCTAATTAGCATATTAGCTTTTTATTATATAGGATAAGACTATATTCCACATTAGGAGGTAATGGCTACCACACCAGGGCACTTTAGCAATTATTATAAACGAAATTCGTGCAAGGGGCTCATCCCTCACAGCCCCTCGCAGCCCCTCGCAGCCCCGGCTTCCCCTGGAAGGTCGTCCAGACAGTCGTTCTGCTGCCCGGTCTAATTAGCATATTAGCTCTTTATTATATAGGATAAGACTATATCTCTATCTGTAGGTTGGCAAGACCTACGACACTTTAAGTTGCATCTATGATGGTATGCATCTCCACTCTTTAAAAATATAACATTTTTAAATAGAGGTATCACTTAGTTTTATTTTTAAAGTTGTGTTTTTTTTGTATAAGTATGTTTTCACAGTGTAAATATGGTTATAACTATAACATATATAAAATAATACATCAGTATCATATTTTGTATATACCATATGAATTTGTTTAATGTGTTATTAGGTAGCTACATAACTATTACTTTTACATTTCTAACCAACTTAATTTTTACCAGAAAATTATTTCCCTCTTCCAGGTTGTTTCCCAATTCCCCTATTACTTATTCTTAGAGTCTTGCTTTACTCTCTTCGCTTCCTCGACTCATACCTATTCGGGCAATCAATGATTCAGGTAATAAATTGATTCGTTTTTCTCAATGCCTCACACATTTGTCTTTTACAAGCCATTACTTTGCCACCCTCCCCTTCCCCCCAGTTTAGATCCTTATCACTCATTCCTAGACTATCCCATTAGTCTTCCTACTGACCTTGCTGCCATTGTTCGTTCAACACGATATGGGGCAAGACTGAGTTTCTTTTGATCACATCATGCTCTAGCTCAAACAATGTCAATAATTTCCACTTAGCAAGACAAGTTCAGGATTTCTCCCTCTAGTCCCTCCACTCATTAGCTCCCACACACCTAAATTCTCATTGGTTTCCAATGTTAATTAACCCTCTGCTCCATTCCAATTGACCTGAGCAATTAACTTAGCATGTTCTACCTCCATGATTTTCCAGAAGCTGTGCCTGGAATGAAACTCTATTGCCTCCATAAAGTCAACTCTAAATCACCAATATACTGAGAGTTGTCATTCCACTGAACTTTTGCAGCATTTACTGTTGACGTCATTCATTAAATAATAAGTCACCTGACTTACTATAACTCCTTTATGCTGTTTCTTGCCTCTAGTAATTGTTCTAGTTCCCTTGACTTGTATCCTGAAACTAGTTTATAAGCTCACAGATCAGATTCTTGCAATATATTTTATCAGCATACCTAGCACAGAAACTGAATTTTCAATATTTTTATTTTGGCTTAATTTGGACCCATCATTACAGCCTATAGCTATACACTATGAAGTCATTTTTTTCACATACTGTTCTTTTTTTCCCTTTAAATATTTAAGAAGATATGATCACAAAGATTGAATTTGAGGAAAATCAATAGAAATGGTTATTATCGATTAGTCTAAATGGACATAAAGTCTCAAAAAAACTTGAACTATACCCATGTTCTTTTAACTGACATTAATTTAGAATAATGACTATTCATCAATATAAATGGCACATTGTTTTACAGTGCAAAACAAAAGAGCATGATTTTCCTCTCTTTGTTGATTTATCCCAGAAATGTAGAACTTTAGCATCACACATCTATACTGAGATGACAAAGGGTTTGCAGCATGACATTTTCAATGAAAACTATAGTAGTAAACTACTATTAAATACATGATGCTAAATATAGTGCAAGACATACATTATAACATTTCTCTTATTTGACAAAACACATATTCACAGAAACTTTCATGTTGGAGATAAGAACTTAGTGATTAATGACTCCCTCTCCCAGTAGATCCCATTAGAACATGTGCATCAAAAGAATGAGGACTTTGTTTTCTTCACCACTGCATCTCCAAGTGCCTAGAACATGTAGTCAGTGCTCAAAGCCTATGAATGTATTGAATAAATGAGCAAGTAAAATTTAAATTCAATCCATTATCTTTAAATGTTAACATTCTAAAATGCAAGAGTCATGCTAGTCTCTATGAACACAAAACTTTCTCAGAAGTTTACAATCAAGTTGAATTAATTAAAATCTGTTCTAGAATCAGACTATTTTAGCAATAAAAAGACCTTTACCCTATCTCATTCTAACATCTCTCATTTTCAATTTGTATGAAAATCTAAAGCCACATGGTCAAAAATAGTGAGCAAAAAGAAATTTATATGAATTTTGTAGTAAGTAGTATAAAAAAATGGGATAAAATGAGAAAAATATCCTGATGATACTAATTTCAGCAAAGTGAAAAGGTAATTGGATGATGCTTAAGATATATAGTTCTGTCAAAGATTCAAGAATAGTTTGTTACAACTGAGAATTTATCTAAAGAACTTCTACATGGCATATTTACCTTACGTTACAAAGCTCTTCAATGTGTTTTTGTACAAAAGTTCTTATTTTTCATCTACAGCTAAAGCAGGACATTCACTAAGAAGCAATAAGTAACTTCTACTTGCAGGATGTACCTTAGCCTCTGGAAACCTTCACCTAGGCCCCCAGTTTCTTCCTCCTCCTCCTCCTCCTCCTGCTCCTCCTCCACTACCACCTCCTCTGCCTCCCCCGCCTCCTCTTTCTTCTTCTGTCAATTGCTTCTCCCCCACCCCAGTTTTGTTTTAGGTATAATTGATGAATAAAATTTCTTTCCTCATTTCATTTCATCTCCTGAATATGACTGATTATGTGTGCCTGAGTGCCCGTGAAGCATGCACACACATGTACACAGACACACATACACACACACACACACACACACAAATGTTTTACCCTTGATCTCAGATTTGCACAAAGGTTTTGCTTTCTCTCCTATCTGATTTTGGTCATACCTTAAATCTATTCTGTTGAACAAACTTCCAGTAGCTTTCTCATGCTCACCTAGCATCTAAACCCTAGCCAGACTGATTTGGACTTAGCCTTGTCTCTGAAAGCCCACACTGTCTCATCTTTTCAGGACAATAGATAGGACACGCCTTCATTTTATGTATCAACAAACAAAATGCCTAGAAAGGTTTTTCAACCTGCTAAGCAATATAACAAACTGGAAACAGACTTAGATTAGAACTCTATTAACTGTATTGACATCAAAATATAAGTTATTAACTTCAAAATGTATTGACATATCTTGATTATATACATTTATATATACATATACATATGTATTTATATTTATATACATACTAGAGGCCCGGTGCATGAATTCGTGCATGGGTGGGGTCCATCAGCGTGGCCTGTGGGGATTGGGCTGAAACTGGCAGTCCAATGCCACCTGCCGCTCCTGCCTGCTGCTCCTTCTCATCCCAACCTCACTCTCAGTCAGTCCTGATCTGGAGAGGCTGGCACCACACAGCAGTGCTCGCTAGCTGTGAGCCCTGCGTCTGGCACCTGTCCCGAGGCGGGGTTGGGTGGGATGCAATCAGCCCTCCTGGCTGGCGGTGGGATGCTCTTGCAGGCCAGGGATCCAGATCCACCCCACTGACGTTCATGCCCGCTGACGTCCGTGCCAGTTGTCAGGAGTCAACTGGCAGCCACTTTTATATTGTTTCTTCCTTGCGAAATGTCTAGGGAGGGGAAGCAGCCATGGTGCTCAAAGCTGACTTCCAGGAGGCTTGCAGCGCTGTTGGGATTGTGCCGGTGGTGCCTAGCCCATTCTCTAGAGATTGGACATGCAGGACTACTGAGGGAGGGAGTGGCTGCCACTGGGCTGGAGGGCCACTGAGATGAGTTGGTCAGCTGAGAGGCACTTCCGCTGTAGGAGCACACTGACCACCAGGGGGCAGCTCTTGCTTTGAGTGTCTGGCCCCTGGTGGTCAGTGCATGTCATAGCAACTGGTTTTTTGGTCGCTTCGGCTTTTACATATATAGATGTACAATATATACACAAATTTTTACATATGTCCTCCCAGAAATGTAGCTTTTTAAAATCAGTTTATGAATCTAGTGCTAAATTCATACTAAGTGAATGAATAAATAAATAAACACCCTAATGGTGTAGTTAATCCATTTAGAAAACCTATCATTAGTGGAAACTTATAAAATTTGTTGGCCCACCACATATTTGGCAAAGACTTCAAAGATGGCTAGCTGTGAGCCCTGCGTCTGGCACCTGTCCTGAGGGGGAGTTGGGTGGGATGCAATCAGCCCTCCTGGCTGGCGGTGGGATGCTCTTGCAGGCCAGGGATCCAGATCCACCCCACTGACGTTCATGCCCGCTGACGTCCGTGCCAGTTGTCAGGAGTCACCTGGCAGCCACTTTTATATTGTTTCTTCCTTGCAAAATGTCTAGGGAGGGGAAGCAGCCATGGTGCTCAAAGCCGACTTCCAGGAGGCTTGCAGCGCTGTTGGGATTGTGCCGGTGGTGCCTAGCCCATTCTCTAGAGATTGGACATGCAGGACTACTGAGGGAGGGAGTGGCTGCCACTGGGCTGGAGGGCCACTGAGATGAGTTGGTCAGCTGAGAGGCACTTCCGCTGTAGGAGCACACTGACCACCAGGGGGCAGCTCTTGCTTTGATTGTCTGGCCCCTGGTGGTCAGTGCATGTCATAGCAACTGGTTTTTTGGTCGCTTCGGCTTTTACATATATAGATGTACAATATATACACAAATTTTTACATATGTCCTCCCAGAAATGTAGCTTTTTAAAATCAGTTTATGAATCTAGTGCTAAATTCATACTAAGTGAATGAATAAATAAATAAACAGCCTAATGGTGTAGTTAATCCATTTAGAAAACCTACCATTAGTGGAAACTTATAAAACTTGTTGGCCCACCACATATTTGGCAAAGATTTCAAAGATGCCTAAACCTCTTCAAAGATGGGGTAACTATACACTATCATGTATTTGTGATGACAAGGAAAGATTTCTTTTGGATCATGGATGAAAGTGAGATTTAAACATTAGTTCTGTAATTGGAAATTTGGCTATGAATCACACAAACTTAATATTTTAGAGCCTAACCTATAAAATGAACAAAAATTAAACAGATTTCTAACCACTATTAAGTATTTAATAGAGGGATAAGTGCATTGACTATATAATCAGGAACCCAGACTCTTATAGTTTGGTGTATTTTTTTTTTACCAGAAACAAAGGCAAAATTAGATACTTAAGTCTGACTAAATAATGCCTATAGTTTAAAGAAGCTGGAATGTTAACATGTTTTAGCTATAAAGAATAGGAATCAGTTTCTCTTTCAAATATATACATAATTATTTCTTTAAAATGTCAGCTTTTATGTTCAAAATGAAAAGAACTAGCATTTCAATAAAAAAAGTACCACATAGTAAAAATAACTGTATTATTTCATTTAACCTTCATTTAATAATCACATGAGATGAATAGCTCTGTATTATTTTTCAGATGAAGAAACTAGATCTCAAAGAAAATGGTATCACTTTTGTGAGCCCTTAACTGCTAAGTGCTAAAACTAAGGTATAAACCCACATTCACCTTACCCTCAAAACCCTTATGCTTTGCTCAACTGCTTCAAAGGTAAATCATTACAAAAGCACAGTTTCTAAGTTTTCTTTGATTGAAAACTTAGATTTAATAAAAAGCATTTAAAAGAACATGTTGTAAGATGTTCAAGATGAAAGTGTCCTCTTTAAGTATTGAGTCTGTCCCTCTTTACCAACGTGTTCTCGCCAAAGGCAAAGGCCGTGACTTGGAAGGGCCTATCCTGTATCATATCAAACATGTCACAATGCACTCACAGTTTACATTAAATCGAATTGATTTATAACTACATTCTTTGAGTTTCAAATAACTGCCTAACATATTTTATAGACATTTTTATGAAACATTAATTTATATTTTGAAATATTTTTAAAGTGCTAAGTCCACTTAAAATTTTCAGACCCTATGTTTTTTGTTGTTGTTTATTTGTTTTAAATATTTTTTTATTGATTTCAGAGAGGAAGGGAGAGAGCGATAGAAACATCAATGATAGAGAATCATTGATTGGCTGCCTCCTGCCCCCCCCCTACTAGGGATCATGCTCACAACCTGGGCATGTGCCCTGACTGGGAATCCAACTGTTATCTCCTGTTTCCTAGATCAATGCTCAACTCCTGAGCCACACCAGTAGGACCAGGCCCTATGTTTTTCAATAGGTCCAGTAAAACTCATAATTCCCTGGCACTATGTCTTTATTGATCTATGGGTGGGGGTACGGGGGTTAATGGCACTGGGAAAAGAAAGGCAAAGTCCTTTACCTGGGTAACTTAGTAGATATCAGGACCAGAGACCCAATGGTAGAGTTTTCTATCACATGCCTCAATATGCATAGAATTCCACACAACACATTATGTACAAGACAGATTTGGGGGTCTGTGTTCAAGCAGTCTCTCCTATGAAGCTCAGGCTTTGAGTAGAATTTCAGCTGGATATTAAATGGCATTTAGATGTGAAAGGATATGTAACTAAAGTATTAGTAATATTAGTAATGGTATTGGTATTTTATAAAATAAATAAACCATAATATGCAGCCATAGCATGATGGGGCATCATGACCAACCAGTTATTCAGTATGTTTGAAGATTTTGTGTGTGTGTGCATGTATGTATCCATGTACATATCCAACAATAAACATAAATTATAAAATTTCAATATATGCAAAGTTATCTCATCAAATCTCATTTCATAAATCCAGAAAATGATACTCAAAGACATGAGGTGATTAATCCTTTTATATAGGTACACCATAGCAAACTTGAGACTAACAATACACAAGTTATTGTTTTTAACTACTTTCATACTGCTGCTGCAAGCAATTTCTATAGATAAATCATGACAATCAGTATTCCTTTTAAACAAAAAAAAATTCCTACCTTACATCCTAATTTTGAAGAACAATATGATGAGTAATCTGAAAACCATTAACAAGCAGTGAGAAGCCAGGTTAGTCAGTTCAAATCCTGAGGCTACAATCTTTTTTCAGTCCATGGTTTTAACTTTGCTCAAAACTTTAAACTTCTTACTCTTTTGTAATACCTCAAATATTTCAGTAATGGCTCATGCATAGGGTTGGGCTTTGATTCCTTTGTGTTTCACTAATAATGGCACACAGCTTCACATGCAGGTTTCAACACATCTTCCCTAGAAGAGGAAACTACTTAAAAGTCAAGGCCACTGTTAACAAAAGAAAAGATTAGACAGAAAAGATTTCAGGAAATTTTAAAGACAATTTTTAATTAGTTCATGTAATTTTGCTCAGAAGGGTAACCACATTCAACAATAACATTTATCCTTCAGTCCTGAGAACCAATGGGTGTCACCAGCGGATGTAGACAAATTGGCTTAAGTATCACTTTTTTAAGAGAGATTTTTATCCCATAGAATTCCACACAACACATTATGTACAAGACAGATTTGGGGGTCTGTGTTCAAGCAGTCTCTCCTATGAAGCTCAGGCTTTGAGTAGAATTTCAGCTGGATATTAAATGACATTTAGATGTGAAAGGATATGTAACTAAAGTATTAGTAATATTAGTAATGGTATTGGTATTTTATAAAATAAATAAACCATAATATGCAGCCATAGCATGATGGGGCATCATGACCAACCAGTTATTCAGTATGTTTGAAGATTGTGTGTGTGTGCATGTATGTATCCATGTACATATCCAACAATAAGCATAAATTATAAAATTTCAATACATGCAAAGTTATCTCATAAAATCTCGTTTCATAAATCCAGAAAATGATTCTCAAAGACATGAGGTGATTAATCCTTTTATATAGCTATACCATAGCAAACTTGAGAGTAACAATACACAAGTTATTGTTTTTAACTACTTTCATACTGCTGCTGCAAGCAATTTCTATAGATAAATCATGACAATCAGTATTCCTTTTAAACAAAAAAAAATTCCTACCTTACATCCTAATTTTGAAGAACAATATGATGAGTAATCTGAAAACCATTAACAAGCAGTGAGAAGCCAGGTTAGTCAGTTCAAATCCTGAGGCTACAATCTTTTTTCAGTCCATGGTTTTAACTTTGCTCAAAACTTTAAACTTCTTACTCTTTTGTAATACCTCAAATATTTCAGTAATGGCTCATGCATAGGGTTGGGCTTTGATTCCTTTGTGTTTCACTAATAATGGCACACAGCTTCACATGCAGGTTTCAACACATCTTCCCTAGAAGAGGAAACTACTTAAAAGTCAAGGCCACTGTTAACAAAAGAAAAGATTAGACAGAAAAGATTTCAGGAAATTTTAAAGACAATTTTTAATTAGTTCATGTAATTTTGCTCAGAAGGGTAACCACATTCAACAATAACATTTATCCTTCAGTCCTGAGAACCAATGGGTGTCACCAGCGGATGTAGACAAATTGGCTTAAGTATCACTTTTTTAAGAGAGATTTTTATCCCCTTATTCTCTCCATGCTCTGCACCTTTTGTGCAGATCTGGTTAACTTGAAATCCACTTTTAGTCTCCCTCATCTAATTCTTATTTTCTGACTAAGAAAATATAAATTTATTTTTAAGTTTCCAGAAGGTTTCAGTAAAGATCAAAGTAAGTGTCTTTGATCTTTTATACCAGTGGTTCTCAACCTTCCTAATGCCACGACCCTTTAATACAGTTCCTCATGTTGTGGTGACCCCCAATTTCATTGTTACAAATTGGACATAATTAAAGCATAGTGATTAATCACAAAAACAATATGTAATTATATATGTGTTTTCCGATGGTCTTAGGCGACCCCTGTGAAAGGGTCATTTGACCCCCAGAAGGGTCACAAACCACAAGTTGAGAACCGCTGTTTTATACCAAACCCTGACTTTCAAATATTGGTTTTATCTTGTTTAGTAAAATCTTAGGCAATAAAAAGATATTTAACTACTTTCATACTGCTGCTGCAAGCAATTTCTATAGATAAATCATGATCATCAGTATTCCTTTTAAACAAAAAAATTCCTACCTTACATCCTAACTTTGAAGAACAATATGATGAGTAATCTGAAAACCATTAACAAGCAGTGAGAAGCCAGGTTAGTCAGTTCAAATCCTGAGGCTACAATCTTTTTTCAGTCCATGGTTTTAACTTTGCTCAAAACTTTAAACTTCTTACTCTTTGGTAATACCTCAAATATTTCAGTAATGGCTCATGCATAGGGTTGGGCTTTGATTCCTTTGTGTTTCACTAATAATGGCACACAGCTTCACATGCAGGTTTCAACACATCTTCCCTAGAAGAGGAAACTACTTAAAAGTCAAGGCCACTGTTAACAAAAGAAAAGATTAGACAGAAAAGATTTCAGGAAATTTTAAAGACAATTTTTAATTAGTTCATGTAATTTTGCTCACAAGGGTAACCACATTCAACAATAACGTTTATCCTTCAGTCTTGAGAACCAAAGGGTGTCACCAGCGGATGTAGACAAATTGGCTTAAACGTCACTTTTTTAAGAGAGATTTTATCCACTTATTCTCTCCATGCTCTGCACCTTTTGTGCAGATCTGGTTAACTTGAAATCCACTTTTAGTCTCCCTCATCTAATTCTTATTTTCTGACTAAGAAAATATAAATTTATTTTTAAGTTTCCAGAAGGTTTCAGTAAAGATCAAAGTAAGTGTCTTTGATCTTTTATACCAGTGGTTCTCAACCTTCCTAATGCCGCGACCCTTTAATACAGTTCCTCATGTTGTGGTGACCCCCAATTTCATTGTTACAAGTTGGACATAATTGAAGCATAGTGATTAATCACAAAAACAATATGTAATTATATATGTGTTTTCCGATGGTCTTAGGCGACCCCTGTGAAAGGGTCATTTGACCCCCAGAAGGGTCACAAACCACAAGTTGAGAACCGCTGTTTTATACCAAACCCTGACTTTCAAATATTGGTTTTATCTTGTTTAGTAAAATCTTAGGCAATAAAAAAGATATTAGGTTAATCTTCCTTCAGTACTTTTTAAGTTGCCCGTTTCTTAATTTCAATCAGTGGTCTCTGTGGACACTTGATCCCACAGCTCATAAAATCACCATCAACAAGTGCAATGACTAGATTGGCAGCATTTCCAGTTGAGGGAAGGAAAGAGCACAACTCTTTGCTTCAATAATTTCCAAGAGATTAATGTTTTACTCTCACTGCTATGGGCTCTAACACTGTGATCTATAATGCCAAACATTTTTATTCATTATTTTCATCTTCAAAGCAACTCTATAAAGTAGATATTATTAATTATATTTTATATGTGAACAAACTGAAACTCAAAGAGGATGGATGACTTGCTTAAAGTCACAGAACTAGTAAGTGGCAGAGTTGGGATTCAGGCCTAGGTCTGTCTGTTTCCAAAGGTTATACCTTTTGATTATACCATATTGCTAGAACTACGGTTTTCCTAAGACTGAGGTAGTAGGGACTGAGAAAAGAGAATGACAAAGTAGGTAGTGTAGTCAGGCACTTATTTGAGACCTGAAAATAATGCTATGAATCACATAAATGATAGAAAATATGGGTGTTTATATAAAGTATAGCAAATGCCTTTAGTTACAGATTGAAACAATATGATGCTTCTGACTTTATAAATCTTCAAAATTTCCAAACTCCATGCTTAGATAACTTGTTCAGCCACACATGCTCACTTCACTAAACATTGAAAATGAGAAGGATATAACACTCATTAAAGAAGAATGAAAATTTTGCTCCAGTTGGATTTTGAATTTAAATGGATGTACTGCATTGAGGTCATACAGTTCAGAATTAACTAGCTATTTCCTGAGCCCATACTTATGGAGCATCTGTCAGAGGTAGGATAGATTGTTTGGCAGCATGTTCGTGACTCAGCAAAGTAGATGTGAGTAGATAACCTTAATTGCTTGACTAATTATGTATGTGTCTAAATGGAGTTCTTTAATGATTAAGAGCAGTAATGGTTTTTCAGGTAGTTGTACTGAGCCTATCGTAGATAAATTACCAACATTACTAAGGTAATAATACTAGGTAAACATACATTTTCTTTTTATCAGCACATTGTGCTTACTCTTAAAAGGCTTTAGTAAATTGGATTTTAATACCAGTGGCTCCATTAGAGAGGCATTACTTCCAGGAATGTTTTAAATATTTCATATGACATTAGAATAAGAGAGATTTTATCCACTATATCTACAGTAATGTGCTTCATTCTAAACTCATCACCTTTCCCACTCCTCTCCAAATGTGTTCTGCCTTCTTAGAAAAGGCCCTGGTATCTGTAGCCTTAAGTCAAACTTCTTTTGTATCAACCATCTCCCCATCTGCCATCCAATTAACCAAGTCCACTGACTCTCCATGGCCTCAGACTTTCTCACTCATATTTATTCTTTATCTGTGACCACAGGAACCATTTTAGAATAAAATCTGAGCACACGAGCCCCCCTGCTTGAAACCATTTGGGGGTTCCTAATCATAACTCCTTCAACATTTTTACAATGTTCCCCTATATGGTGCCCACCTAACCTCCACCCTCACCTGATGCCACTTTATGTTGATTCCGACTGGACTGCCTACAGTTTCTCAAATCTGCAAGGCCTTGCCCTACTTCTGAGACTTTGTCCCTGTTTTTGCCATTGTCTTGAATGTTCTTCCCTGTCTTTTCCTTCAGGTTTCAGCACAACTTCTTCCCTCCGTTAAGCATTTACTAACTGGTTATGTGCTCTTACTGCATTTGTAATTTTATTGGGAATGTTTAGAACATGTAAATCAGTCTAGATCAGGAAGCATAAGCAATGTTAAAAACTAATAATATGTTATATGTCAATTCTTTGACATATCATTTTGGGGCTTTTTGTCTTTGTCATGTTTTCCCCTTCATCAAAACATTCAATCAAAATTATTAATAAAAAGTAAAATTCAAGTATTCTATTTTTTAAAAAGGAGTCTTACTCATTATTATATAATAATTACATTATTAATTAAACTATAAATTTAATACCATACACAAATATTTTTAATTATTTTGATTTTTGTTTTGCCTTGTTTTGTCTCCACTTGCATGTGTTCCTTAGAATATAAAATTTTGAATAGGAAGTCATATTCTATTTTTTCTCAATTTATTTTATGTGAAAGAGTCAAGATTATTTTATATCTAAGAAAGATATTTTCGGAGAGAAAAAGCGACCAGCACAGGAAGGTAGGGAGGGAGAGAGTGTGAGAGTGCATGGAAGTGATAGAGGAGTGTGTGGACGTGTGTGGATAGTAATTAGGTTGTGGTATGTCTGAAAAGTTGCCAAGAAGAATGTCAAACTAAGTTAGAAATAAGAAAATGAACTGATGCCTGCAATAAGCTCATTTTTATGTAATAAACCCCAGTATGCTCATAATGATAGATCTATATATATAAAAGCCAAGCGACCGGAATGACTGGAATGACCAGAACGACTGGAACAACCGATCACTATGATGTGCACTGTGGCCAGCCAACTGGCCCTATCGGGGGTGGGGCAGGCCAGTCAACCTCCCACGGCCCTTCGCCCTGGCCGGCCTGGCCCCAATTGGCTCTGATCGGGGTGGGCTGGCTGGACCCCACCTGTGCACAAATTCGTGCACCAGGCCTCTAGTATTTTAATAAGTACCCAGATAAAAGAAATATATAGAACACAGTTTTATGTGAATCATAAAATAAAACAGCTGGAATGTTGTATGCAAAGCTATGTGCTTACAATATGCTTACAAATAATGCACTGGGCCACAGTAAGTTGTTTCTGTGGCTGCCTTGTGTAAAAAATGAGGAAAAGGGAGGATAAGGTACAAGGTCCACTCTAAAATTAGTTTCCTTATAGTCATTACCTTCCACCTATGTTGAAATCTTACATGCAAACCAAAATGGACTTTTGGATGAAGTGTGTAATTTTAAATGTTTTTGATAAGTCATGAACTGTTTGATTTTCAGTATTGACTACAAGTTGCTAACTATTCCCTGATAGCTTATTGCAAAGAACAATAAAGTTTTAGGGCATTCCTGGGTAAAATGTTTACTTCTCAATTCAAAGGAAATGAAAAGTAAACTTAGTCTCTATTTATGTGGGCCCATATACTCATCAACTTAGAAGAAAGGTAAATGACCATTACAGGACAGATACTGCTATTATATGGCAGTATTGAATTGAACTCTTGAACTGGTACTAATTCAGAGCATGTCTAGACTGAAACAGTGACACAACCAGCTCCAATCCACTGCTAATAGAATTTATCTTTGCTGAGATGATTCCAACTTTTTTCATCCTGTTCATGTGCTGTAAAAGCCATTTTAAATTATCTTATAAATATTTAATGTAAGAGCTCCTGTGGTTCAATGGGCTATCATGTGTAGGTAGTTGTGAAATGTGAGGGCAAAGATAAACTTTCTGAAATAATCAGGTAAGTTTTAAGTGGTCTCTATTTTCCTTCCAGAATAAGGGTCCTGCTTAGTCACTCTCTCATATCTCCAGAGCCCTGTTCTTCAGACCTGCTACCCAGAGAGGACTTAACTAACACCTGATACACATGGAAGGGTCTGCTGACATGATATTTCTTCTTCCAACTCATATTAAAATGTAATGATTCCATAATCCATTCCTTCAGGGCATTACAAGGTGACAGAAAGTCATTGACAATCAGTTGGAGCAAATGAGTCAATGGACCCAGTGATTTGTTACTTCTACTGGACTCAAGCTTTCCAGCTGGAATGGTTGATGAAAGGCTCATAGTGAAAAGGAGATTTGAGCTGAGTCTAGGAAGATAAGAACAACTGCAATAGACGGAAAGGGAAGATGACATCTCAATATGTGTACAAATCACTCATATTGGTCAACTAGAATCCAAAGTTTTAAGCTGTTAGCCTTCCAACTAATGTTCTAAGTCAAAACAAGAATTGTTTTAATAAGTGTATATATACAGGTAGGAAACCAGACATAAAAATAAATAACAGGGTCTAACTCTAAGAAGGAAATGCTTGAGATTTATTTTTTTGTTTGATTATCTGAATTTTTGCTTATATAATAAAAAAATTAAATATTAAAGTCATCTTATTTAATACATTATCAAAGAAAAGAAAAAGGAAAAGATATAGAATTGACACTCCAAGACAATATTACTCACATCCTAATATATAAAAACCCTAGGTTCATCACATCCACAGTGACCGGAGGCTCGACCTAACACCGAGGCTGTGCACGCAGCAGGCTCTGGTGGGTAGGGACTTGTGGCAGCAGAGACAGAGACAGGGGAGGTGGGGCCAGCACTCACACTCACTCACAACCAGACACATGCACAGACACACACAACGCCCACCAGCTCACAGCCTTTTCTCCCTTTCTTTCCCTCTCTCCTAGCTTGCTCTAAGAACCTCTCTCAGAACAAGAAAACAAAACAGACAGGGCCTGAAGAGGCCTGGATGAAAGGGAGTGCGGGCAGAAGGTAGAGCAGCCCCCACTGGCCCCGCCCCCTCCTAGCTGGGAAAGAGGAAGAGGGAGACAAGGAGGCCTGGAGGACTGCTGAGAAAAACAAAGAGGGCCAGAGACTGAGCAAGATCAGGCCGGCAGGGGAGGGCAGTTAGGGGTGATCAGGCAGGCAGAGGCAGTTGGAGGCGAGATTAGGCCAGTAGGGGAGAGCAGTTGGGGGCGAGATTAGGCCAGCAGGGGAGGGCAGTTAGGGCCAATCAAGCGGGCAGGCAGAGGCAGTTAGGGATGATCAGGCAGGCAGGCAGGTGAGTGGTTAGGAGCCAGTGGTCCCAGATTGCGAGAGGGATGTCCGACTTCCGGTTTAGGCCCGGTCCCTGCGATCGGGCCTAAACCGGCAGTCGGAAATCCCCCAAGGGGTTCCTGATTGCAGAGGGTGCAGGCTGGGCTGAGGGGAACCCCCTGACCCATGCATGAATTTCGTGCACCGGGCCACTAGTTGAAATAGAATAGAAAAAAGTACATTTCGGTATCACATCAAATAGAACCTCGTGTGGCTAAGTTACAATGAAGAACTTGCTTATGATTACTTCCATGAGGAAGATAGAAATAAAACAACAAGAGTATGATGTTGCTTATATGTAGAAAGATAAATGTATTAATATAGTGGGAAGTTCATTGACTTTGGATAGACAACCTATGTTTAATTTCAGACCTACTAACTTACTAGCTTCTTTGATCTTGAGCAGCTCACCTGTCACCCTCCTTCTGTAAAATGAAAGTAATGTTTATCTCACAGCATTTTGAGTATATATATTATAGGTGAAATAGGTTTGCAAACTATCCATATATATATAAAAGCCTAAGCGACCGTCCAACCATTCGACTGTCTGAGCAGTAGCTATGACGTGCAATGACCACCAGGGAGCAGATGCTCCAACAAGTAGCTATGACGTACACTGACCACCAGGGGGAAGATGCTCAACATAGGAGCTGCCAAGCTGCAGTGACTTGGCAGCTGCGGTTCTCAGTTGATGCACTCGGAACTAGAGAGGAGGGAGCACGATTCTGGGGTGTGTCACCCGAGAACCCCTCTCTTGTAATCCAAGACCCTTTGGGGGATGTCAGAGAGCCGATTTCAGCACGATCCCTGCAGGCCAGACCTAGGAACCCCACTGGTGCACGAATACATGCACCGGGCCTCTAGTAAAACTATAAAAGATAAGATAATTTACTATTAAACTCTTTACATTTGCCTTTGAGCTTATATTATTTTTTAAATTATTTTATTTGTAGCTTAAAGGCATTTTTCTTTTATGTACTAGATGTGTCTCAAAATATGTATTTAATATGTTCCTTGTATGTAACTGTCCATATAAACAGTACAGCTGGTGTTGGGCTTGACTCCAACTATGGCTGTGAACTATAAAAAAACAGTATAAAAATATCTTTGACTGTCTCCGAGACCTTAAGCAAAAAGTGCCCTTTATTGGCTTAGTAAAGCAGGAATTCTGGGCTATTCACCAAGTAAAATGACCTGTGGGAGAATTTGAGATGAGCCATTCTAGCTCAGTCATTCATGACATTTTTCTTCACTGAAATGTGATGGTGAGTAGCTCTCTGGCATTATTTCTTGAAAATCCTTTAATCACTGGGGCAAGTGGGCAGTGCTTAGGATCCAAGAAGGGAGAATGGATAATCCTTTGAAAAGCAAATCCAGTCTGAGTCTGTCCTGCTTGATCTGAAATCCCTGGACATATGGAAAAGTTATTTTCAATAAGAAGATACCTATGGCAAATGAGCAAGTTTCCTGTATTCAGCTTTAGAACCCTCAACCAAAACTAGAGGAAATAGAAAAGTCTAATGAGCAAAATGAACTGACAAGCAAAATAGAGACAGACTCATAGATAGAGAGCAGGCTGACAGCCATTGGGAATGGGGGTGTGCTGCGGGTGTGTGGAGAAATTGAGCAAAAAAGAAAAAGAAAAGAGAGAAAAAAATTCATGGACATGACAACAGTGTGGTGATTGCGGTGGGGGGAGAGAGCGGGGGACGGACAGTGTAGGAGGGATAAATGGTGATGGAAGGAGACTTGACTTGAGGTACAGATGATGTGTTGTGGAATTGTACAACTGAAACCTGTATAATTTTGTTAACCAGTGTCACCCCAATACATTCAATAAAAAGGGGGGGTGGGAATTAGGGCCCTAGCTAGTTTGGCTCAGTGGATAGAGCATTGATTTGCAGACTGAAGGGTCCTGGGTTTGATTCTGGTAAAGGGCACATGCCCAGGTTGTGGGCTCCATGCCCAGTAGTGGCATGCTGGAGGCAGCCGATCAATGATTTTCTCTCATCATTGATGTTTCTCTCTCCCTCTCCCTTCTTCTCTGAAATCAATAAAAATATATTTCTAAAAAAAAAAAGAAGAAGAAAAAAAGGAAGAAAGAAATTAGGAAATGCCATGTAAAACATTCTTCGCCGACTCCATCCACACCTTTGGGAACCCCTGGACCCCCGGGGCTGGACCCTGGCAGTCAAAAGTAAAAAATAAATAAATAAATAAATGAAACAATAATGTTAACCATAGTCTAACACAATTATTTTCCTTTGCTCTGTTCATTTTTTTTCTTTAATTAAATCTTAGCTATGGTACAATTATCAACAATTTGTGTAATAAATGTTCCACAGACTATGGAGGAAATGACTGAATGACTTAAAGCAAGAAATTATAATGATGTGCCGATTGTGATGAAATATAAGAGCTTCTCATGAGAAGACCTCATGTGCCTTATCATAGCTAATTGAAAGCTAGGACAGGTAAATTATAGAATACAAATCAAAGGTCATAACAAACCAATTATGAAAGTAAATCTTCCCTAGAGAATCACCCATATATAATTAAGATTGCCAAAGCCTCTCACATAAACCAGAGTGGGGCAAGAATAAATCCACTATCAATAGGATTGCTGGCATACGTCATCTTGCTCGATTCCAGCATGATCTGTTATCATGCTCTGTGCTTCATGGAACTAGAAACTAAAGCTCAGAGATTCAGATATGTTATTCTAAGGTTAGGGCTCTTAGTTCTACACAAAGCTAATTCCCAGTGTTAAAGTCATGGGAAAGCAGTTTGGAAGTTACTATATGATTTTGGAATAAAGCAATAGTGCCCTAGACTGAGCAGCCAATAAAAATATGCATCCTCCACATGGACTACAGGGCCCATCACAATGTCATACCTACACAGAGTCAGGGCACTCCTATATGTCACCTGCCTGGGCCCTGGGGGCATTTTACTTTAAGCCCTTGGTAAATTCTGCTCCCAAATGTGCCTGGAATTGTTGAAACAAAGTAATGACTAGAAAAGGATGGAAGAAAAGGTAGAATATCCCAAAACTTTCAGACTTGCTCCTGAGCAACCTATATATATAAAAGCCTAAGCAACCAACAGACCGAATGACCGAACAACCAGTAGCTATGATGGGCACTGACAACCAGGGGGCAGACGCTCAACACAGGAGCTGCCCCCTGGTGGTCAGTGTGCTCCCACAGCTAACCTCCCGTGGCTGGCCAACCTCCCATAGTCCCTACCCCTGGCAAGCTGGCCCTCATCAGCCCTGATTGAGACTGGGCAAGATGGCCCCGATCACTGGCCAGGCCGAGGGAGCCCACCTATGCATGAATTTGTGCACCAGGCCTCTACTTCTAAAATAAAGAAATATGGAAATAACACTTCTCAGTTAATTACATAACTTGGAGAGATTTTTTTTGTTAGAGGTCGCCACCTACCACCAATTTACTGTTTTTCTTGAATATGACTGTGAACCAGAAAGACTTAGAAAGAGATGTTAGTAACTTTTTTAATCTTAAAATTTGAAACTGAATGTGCCCTTCAACTCCCCTGAACAGCTGACAATGTTGTGGTCAATGTATATTACTATGCAGACACAAAAATGCACATCTATTTATTCAATAAGCATAAAGTAGCCTTCTTTCTAAAGAATATATTTTATATTTAGTGAAATATGGTGGTGTTAGAGAAAAAAAACATGCATTTCAGAGTCACAAGAACCTAGATTTCTCACATAATGGAGCTTAGGAGGCTGAGCCACTTTGCTGGGGTAGCACAGATAGTGAGCAGCCCACTGAGACCCATATCCAGACCTCCAGACTTGAGTGATTTCAACACCTCTGCCTCTAGGTACTACCTGCCTGCCTCCCCGATATAATACTTGCGACTTATCAAGCATATAGTCTTTGTAGTGTGCTTTACATCATAATCGAATCCTGCAGCAGACATTTCTGTACTGAATTATGTTTTGTATTTTTGCCACACGTTGTTGATTTTACTAACAATATACATGTGTTAAATTATAAATATGTCTCAGGTAGGTTTCTCCATGAGGGTAGCAATGGTGGCTTACCTACTTTATCCTCTAGACCAGGGGTCCTCAAACTACAGCCCATGGGCCACATGCAAATACAAATATTGTATTTGTTCCTGTTTTGTTTTTACTTCAAAATAAGATATGTGCAGTGTGCATAGGAATTTGTTCAT
>NW_005353838.1:13172930-13179874 GCF_000412655.1 Myotis brandtii | reverse complement strand
TGAAGTAGCAACGAAAATAATCTTATGGTTGGGGGTCACCACAACATGAGGAACTGTATTAAAGGGTCGCGGCATTAGGAAGGTTGAGAACCACTGCTCTAGAGTATTTAACATTGTGCTTTAATCAGAGTAAGTGCCCAAAATGTTAATGGATGGTAATTGGATTTAAGGATCTATTTTGTATCCATTTAAATTTAATAACCCATAGAATCTACTCTGCTAGATATTCACTCTGCCAGTTTGAATAGATATATCTACTCTATTAGTTTGTAATAAGTAATGAAATTTTAGTTCTGACTCCAATCCTTAAAGGCTTTAAGCAAAATTATCAAAATACGTCATACAAATGTTTTATAGACCAGTGAGCATAATAAATAAGTGCTTCTGTGTCTTGGCCAGAATTCGTCTTATCATGGAGAGAGAAGCTGGGATTTCTATCATTACAATTGCATCCTGCTTCATCCAGACATACATATTATTCTCTGCTACCTAGAACACATGTTCCTGGAGGATTAGAATAAGAATTTGATAAATATTTATTGAATTGAGTTGAATGTATAAGCCAACGAATAGCTTCAAGTGTTGGGGGTGGCAGGAGTGCATTGGAATAACAAAGCCAGACAATGGATCAGATTAGTCAGGAAAACTTTTACAATGTAAGTGAGTCTCATGCTACAATTTAAATAAAAGAAATTGATGGAAAACATGGAGACTGATTTACACAAATGAGCCCGTCTAGACTTAATCTTAAGAGCTGGCAAAGAACCAAACGAAGGAATCAAAGAAAAAGCTTAGCCAGAATATAGCACAGATATTGTGTATGGAAGGAAGTGAAAACAAGTGGGATCAAATATAAGCGACCAAAATGAGTCCTTGATAGATATCTCTAAAGGATTTTTATACTCAATACTCAACCTTCTTTCTTTCCACAGACTATTAGAATATGAATTTCAATTTTGGTCACATACAAATCTGCCACAAAGATCTCTAACGCTTGCAATAGTATGTTCATAACTTTATAGACACCAATGTCATGCTTATTTTAAAAACTGTAAAGGGCTCATATTTCATGAAAATTATATTTGTAAACATGCTCAGTTGAACAAATACTACAGTATGAGATACATAACATCTCCTTCATTGTGTATTATTATCCTGATGAATTAGGAAGTATGGTACATCTTTTTTTCTTATCAAAACCCCCCATCTCTTGGGGACACTGTTTGACACTGCCTAATGCAGTCAGAATTGGAAAAGAGCTGAGCCACCTTTCAATAAGAAATGCAGGCTTTGGGAGAACTCAGCTTTTCTCGGGGAACGGGGGGGGGGGGAGCGGGTTGCATGTCTTCAGTATTACTTGATTGCAGGCACTGTGCTGTGCACCGTCTCATACCTCAATATCCTATTTAAGAAAGGAGGAAACCAAGCCCATAGACATGAAGTACACACCTAATGACTCACCGCTGGTAACTGGGAAAGCCGGCATTCTAACCCCGGTCTTACTCCAAAGCCAGTGCTCTATCTATTACAAATATTGCCTCTCTATCATACAAAAGTACCATAGAGTTATTTCCATCTGTTATGTCCAAAACAAGAAAAATGAAGTGAATTGACCCTCCCACAATTCTGTCATATTTCACTAATCTATTTCTAGTTAAAATCAACATAAAGGTGAAAAGTATAGGATATTACTCAAAATGAGCAAAAAGTAGTAATCATGCTGAAATAAAGTAGAACTATTTCAGTTTTATAACTGACCCTTTCATTTTTTCCATTTATTTGAGGAGTAGACTAGTTCATTATATTTAGAGTATAGCAAATTTTGGCATGACTAAGAACTAGAAACTCATCTTTGGCTCACAACTATTCCAACTGATTGGGCTATTTGGCTGAACAGATTAAATAGTTATGGGAAAATATGTCAATCAATTGTATCTCTGAAAGCTACATGCATCACTTGTCTTTATATCATTTCGCATGGTTTGGCATTCAATAACTCATAAAAATAAATGCTGAGGAGAAAAATACAATTTTTCCTGAAATTCCTTAGAAATTGATACCAGTTGATTCTTGAATGGCCTTCAAACATTGACATTTCTTTGTTTTGACTGTCATTAATACTAAGAAGGAAAAATAAAAGCTGAACAATCAACAGGGGTTGTGGATCAGAATGAATTACAACCACATTCTCAGAGAAGATGAGAAAACCGAGAATGAAACAGAACTCCCTGGATTATAGGTCCAGTGAAGCTTTTATTTGAACACATTTGATTGGAGGTCCCTGAGGGTGACAGGCATCTCCAGGTCCGGGCTTATGATGTCTTACCCATCATTAAGAGTCCCAGAAAAATCTTCAGTGTGATTTCTGAAGCTTGCACTTAAGGTGCTCACTGCCTTTCGATCACAAATCATTTGTTTCGTTACACAGACTCCACGAAAAGAGATTGTGTGCATACGAATGCCCCAACACTGGAAATAAATCTCCACTTTAACTTTGTTGACCCTGCAAAATCTCCCATGAACAGAAATTCCTGGAACCTCTCTGTTTGAACAACTCAATCTGAGTCCAGCACTATTCTCTAGATACCATCCAATGTCTCTCAGGATTGCAAATACAAAGCCTTCAAAACCTCATTAGTGAACTTAGTGTTAGAGTTCTAAAATGCAAACTTCATTTAGAAAGTCATATGCTACATCCAGAAGGGACTATGGATTCTTTTTCAGTGTGTAGACCTGAATAGGACAGTCAGTTTGAAAGCCTAGTTCTCTCTACTGACTGGACTTACTATCAAGATTGAAGAGAGACAGTGTGATATTTAATTCATATAACTCATATAAACTAATATGTAGGATCCTGGTCCATATAAGAAAATGTTTTTGGTCAGGACAGCCCCGGTGAGGTTGAAATGGCCCCGGTGAGGCCGAAACGGCCCCTGTGAGGTGGGGACGGCCCTGGTGAGGTGGGGACTGCCCCGGTGAGGTTGAAACGGATAATAAAGACTAATATAAACGGATGAACAAAAATAGATGCAGAGGCAGAGCAGCATTGAACAGACTGTCAAACTACAGTGGGAAGCCTGGGGAGGGACATCAACTGAAACCTTGTTTATTTGGCCTGTGTTAGCCTTTGAGTCTGACACGCTTGCTGTAAAGAGTTTTAAAAAAAGAAAATGTTTTTGTTTTTATTCCTCAGTTCTAAGAATATTTGGAGCTAAAAGTGCCAAAGAGAAAGTCAATAGCCCCAAAATGTGGCTGTGATAAAAAGTGCAATACATATCATCCCCAAAACATTTTACATTATATTTCTGGTCTCATTTTTTAGATGTACAGAACGATTTTAAATGATGCCAAAACTCTTGGGTACTGACCCAAATGTTCACTAAGATCCAGGTCTTTTTTGGTTCACTGGTGTTTAACAGGCATCAGGCCCATTAAATTTAATTGTAACCATATTGTCTCTGCTTAACCGTAAGTGGAAAAGAATGGGGGCCACAAAACTTAATAGTCAGAAAGCCTGGTCGAGGCTGGCTTTTTACTGGAAGGTTGTGTACAGCTCTGGGCTCCAAAGGCCAACAGACAAGGATAATTTGGATACAGTTCATTCAAGCCTTAGAGTGGCCTTGGAATATTCATCCAGAAGAGAAAATGATAAAGACTATTTGTATATATTTTAAAAGATGAGTAAATAAACTTTCATTGAAGACAATAAATAAAGAGTTACTTTAGAATGAAGTGTGGCATTACTCAAGTTTGGGGTAACAAACTAATTTTCTAACAACTAAAATGATTGGATCCAGAATTGAAAAATTGGGGTAACTATGGATTCTTCTCTGAGATATATAAAATGGAGTGAGTTTCTGGGACTTGGGTTGATTTACGTATCTTTCATGAAGATGTGTGGTTAGATTAGGTATTTTCTGAAGTTCTTTTCCAATTCTAGATTTCTAATACTGGTGATCAAATATATAACTTCTCATAAGTCTACTTAAAGACAAGTAAGTTTAAGTAAATACAGAAATGTGATTAAATAAATTGAAGAAAGTGGTATTGCATTTATTTCGGAATAGAGAAAATGTCAACCCTCTAAATAAAAACACAGGAACCAAACTATTTAACTACAGATTTCCCAAGAGTAAAAGCAAAGAGCACACAGTACAAGAATAGACAATGAGCTCTACTGTATAGCCTCAGAGAACTTATCGTAAATAAGCCCTTAACAGAAAATGCACTAAAAATCAGTTTTCTACAAGGTCACTCACATTATTAGCCCCCCGCCACAAAATTTTAAAAGGTGAAAGTTTTCTTTTGTGCTTCTCTACCCCCCTCATCTCAAGTTTCCAGTATCTTTTTATTGCCTCTGGCTGTTCAGAGTCATTCCTAGGAGCAAGCACATAGTCCCTGCCCTCTCCACCGTAAACACCCTTTGCTATTACATTTTTTTAGGCATGATGTTTTCAATTTAAAAAATTTTTGTACTGTTTTCCATTATTTTGAGTTAAACTGATACACCTATGCCAGAGGATGATAGATCCTTAACAGGTTACATATCTGTCACTGCAGTGCTTCTCCTGCTGAGAGCCCTAGGCTACTGGTTAGAAAGGGATTGACAGGCCTTTTGTTGCCCCTGCAATCCTACCAGTCAGCTATGTGTTTAGACCAGCATAGATGAACTAGCAAATAATCTGGATTTACATGTTGAAACATCTTTCTGTTCTCTTTCTCCTCTACCAAATATAAACAGAATGTATATGTATTTCTAAATTTAAAATTAAATCTTTCAAATATTATTTTATTATTATTTCTGCAAACTTTTTAAAAATATATTTTTATTGATTTCAGAGAGGACGGGAGAGGGAGAGAGAGATAGAAACATCAATGATGAGAGAGAATCATTGATTGGCTGCCTCCTGGCCTCCTACTGGGGATCAAGCTAGCAACCCAGCATGAGCCCTGACTGGGAATCAAACCATGACCTCCTGGTTCATAGGTTGATGCTCAAGCACTGAGCTACACTGGCTGGAATGCAAACTCTTGAAAAGGTTAAAAAAAATAAGCTACGTTTAACTCATTTAACAAGGATTGCAATACACGATCTAATCATATAAGTTGAAAAGGTTTGTTAATTATGTCTCTATATGGAAAATTTAATTTTCTTTGCCTCATTAATTGACAATAAAGAAAGGTTTTTCAGGGATTTTTAACAGCACTAATGATATCTGATTCAAAGAACACTCACTTGTTTCCTGGGCAATTTCAATATATTAAAGAAATTTGTTTAGTTTGCCAGGATTGAAAGCTGCAATCAATTTTTATTTGTCAAAGAACATATTGCTATTGAGAGCTAAAAGAAGCAATTGCTTAAAAAAGGTCATTTAACATTTAACAAGGTTTTTGTTGTTGTTGCTGTTATTTGTCTTGTTTTGTTTGATAGAGAGTGTTCAGGTAATATTTGAAACATAAGGAATTGTTGGATAGGGCAGAAATATTTGGTACAAATCAGATTATGAAGATTACAAATGAAATCTAGTTTTTATATCTTAACCTTAAATATCATGTGCAAAGTTTGTATTCCAGACCACATAAGCTAAAAACACCTAACATTTGTTGCACTTTGCAATTTTTAAAGTGTGTTTACATTAATTCTTTCAATCATTACAACAACCCTGTGAAGTAGGAAGGATGGACTTTATAATCCCTATTTTATAGATGAGAAAATAAAGCTTGTAGATATGGTCCCTTACCCAAGAACACACGTCTCATAAAAACTAGCATCCAGGGTTGGTTGGGTTTCATATGATGTTCTTTTGTTGCTGTTTGTTTGTTTGTTTGTTTGGTCCTTAGACTTATTTCCTCAATAATCATGGTTCTAGATCATTTTTACTGAGAAAACTATATAAGCATTTGGGTTTTTGCTGCAAGAACCGATCAATAGTTCAAATCTCTGGTTGCCGTACACATTGCTATACACAACCAAAGACTGACAGTCCTTTTAAACTATCCTCACTTCCAAAAGCAGGATGAAGACTCAGGGAGATGACATTACTAAAACCACACAGTTCTCCATGAGATGCTATTTGCATCTAAGTCCTCTCCAAAGGTGAGTATAAAAAGAGAAAATGATGGAGTCTATAAGGGAACTAGCACACTGCCATCTAGTGATTAGGAGGTCTGATAAGAAAAGGCTTCTGGAGAAAATATAAATTTTGTTCACAGGGATATTAAAATATAATTCCTTATCTACTAAGCAAAGTGGTCTAGAGACAATGGACTTATTTAAAGGTTGGGTTTGCTTGTCAAGAGGACCTGAATGTCTAGTCACATTTACAGAGCCTTCACTGTGTATTGCAAACTGAAATTTGTAGGGCCAGAATCATGCCATAGGAAATGCATGGGCTCTAGAATCAGAATGATCTGTGTTTGTGTAATCTGTCACTTCCAGTGGAAGGAATTCTGCAGAGATCACCTCACCTCTCCGATGCACACTTTCCTCAACTACAAATGGCAAATATTTGGCATTCAAGAAGCTGTAGTTACTATTTCGGGAGCTCAAATGAGTTCCCTGGCTAGATTATGTTCAAACAGTAACAATGCCTGCAGAATTTTGAAAGCTGCTCTTTAGTAGTCAAAGGACATCTAGAAATCAAGATGGGCAACCCTTTTCAAGGTTGGCATAGGGAGGTAAGTTCTAGGACATTATGGAAAAGTCTGCCACTATGAACAAAGACAGTGATGAAAAATTGCTATAAAATTACCTCTGATCTGAGATTTCATTATTATATTTACTTACTTGTATTTATTTGTAAACTATAAGTGCATATCATCTGCACCTCTTATTAACCCAAATATAAGTTAACATTTTTAAGTGAGATAATATATTTCCAAATGATTTTAAAATGCTACAGCACTTTAAAATTGTAGGATCAAATTATGATTCTTTGTTTTCA
>NW_005353838.1:13161963-13171178 GCF_000412655.1 Myotis brandtii | reverse complement strand
AAAATATATTTTTATTGATTTCAGAGAGGACGGGAGAGGGAGAGAGAGATAGAAACATCAATGATGAGAGAGAATCATTGATTGGCTGCCTCCTGCATGCCTCCTACTGGGGATCAAGCTAGCAACCCAGCATGTGCCCTGACCGGGAATCAAACCATGACCTCCTGGTTCATAGGTTGATGCTCAAGCACTGAGCTACACTGGCTGGAATGCAAACTCTTGAAAAGGTTAAAAAAAATAAGCTACGTTTAACTCATTTAACAAGGATTGCAATACACGATCTAATCATATAAGTTGAAAAGGTTTGTTAATTATGTCTCTATATGGAAAATTTAATTTTCTTTGCCTCATTAATTGACAATAAAGAAAGGTTTTTCAGGGATTTTTAACAGCACTAATGATATCTGATTCAAAGAACACTCACTTGTTTCCTGGGCAATTTCAATATATTAAAGAAATTTGTTTAGTTTGCCAGGATTGAAAGCTGCAATCAATTTTTATTTGTCAAAGAACATATTGCTATTGAGAGCTAAAAGAAGCAATTGCTTAAAAAAGGTCATTTAACATTTAACAAGGTTTTTGTTGTTGTTGCTGTTATTTGTCTTGTTTTGTTTGATAGAGAGTGTTCAGGTAATATTTGAAACATAAGGAATTGTTGGATAGGGCAGAAATATTTGGTACAAATCAGATTATGAAGATTACAAATGAAATCTAGTTTTTATATCTTAACCTTAAATATCATGTGCAAAGTTTGTATTCCAGACCACATAAGCTAAAAACACCTAACATTTGTTGCACTTTGCAATTTTTAAAGTGTGTTTACATTAATTCTTTCAATCATTACAACAACCCTGTGAAGTAGGAAGGATGGACTTTATAATCCCTATTTTATAGATGAGAAAATAAAGCTTGTAGATATGGTCCCTTACCCAAGAACACACGTCTCATAAAAACTAGCATCCAGGGTTGGTTGGGTTTCATATGATGTTCTTTTGTTGCTGTTTGTTTGTTTGTTTGTTTGGTCCTTAGACTTATTTCCTCAATAATCATGGTTCTAGATCATTTTTACTGAGAAAACTATATAAGCATTTGGGTTTTTGCTGCAAGAACCGATCAATAGTTCAAATCTCTGGTTGCCGTACACATTGCTATACACAACCAAAGACTGACAGTCCTTTTAAACTATCCTCACTTCCAAAAGCAGGATGAAGACTCAGGGAGATGACATTACTAAAACCACACAGTTCTCCATGAGATGCTATTTGCATCTAAGTCCTCTCCAAAGGTGAGTATAAAAAGAGAAAATGATGGAGTCTATAAGGGAACTAGCACACTGCCATCTAGTGATTAGGAGGTCTGATAAGAAAAGGCTTCTGGAGAAAATATAAATTTTGTTCACAGGGATATTAAAATATAATTCCTTATCTACTAAGCAAAGTGGTCTAGAGACAATGGACTTATTTAAAGGTTGGACCTGAATGTCTAGTCACATTTACAGAGCCTTCACTGTGTATTGCAAACTGAAATTTGTAGGGCCAGAATCATGCCATAGGAAATGCATGGGCTCTAGAATCAGAATGATCTGTGTTTGTGTAATCTGTCACTTCCAGTGGAAGGAATTCTGCAAAAATCACCTCACCTCTCTTATGCACACTTTCCTCAACTACAAATGGCAAATATTTGGCATTCAAGAAGCTGTAGTTACTATTTCAGGAGCTCAAATGAGTTCCCTGGCTAGATTATGTTCAAACAGTAACAATGCCTGCAGAATTTTGAAAGCTGCTCTTTAGTAGTCAAAGGACATCTAGAAATCAAGATGGGCAACCCTTTTCAAGGTTGGCATAGGGAGGTAAGTTCTAGGACATTATGGAAAAGTCTGCCACTATGAACAAAGACAGTGATGAAAAATTGCTATAAAATTACCTCCAATCTGAGATTTCATTATTGTATTTACTTACTTGTATTTATTTGTAAACTATGAGTGCATATCATCTGCACCTCTTATTCACCCAAATATAAGTTAACATTTTTAAGTGAGATAATATATTTCAAAATGATATTAAAATGCTACAGCACTTTAAAATTGTAGGATCAAATTATGATTCTTTGTTTTCATCAAAAATAAATTTGCTTGTTTTTTTGTGTTTTTTAAAAATATGTTTTTATTGATTTTGTTAGAGAGAGGAAGGAGAGGGATAGAGAGATAAAACATTGATTGAGAGAGAAACATCATCGATCAGCTGCCTCCTGCATGCCCCCTAGAGGGGATGGAGCCCGAAAACCGGGCATGTGCCCTAACTGGGAATTGAACTGGTGACCTCTTGATTCATGGGTCAACACAACCACTGAGCTATACAGGCTAGTCTGCTTATTTGTTTTTTTATCAGCTAACCACATTCCTATTTTTGGACCCAATAATAAATATTCTATTCAATTTTTACCTTCTTTTCTTATGTATTTTTCTCTAATAAGAAAGGAATCTGAAAAAGTCAGTCTGTTTTGTCCTGATATTCTTAAAACAAATCACTTACTACAATTTATACTTAGACTTGTTTCCACTATTCAAACTCCTTTTGTCCATCCTTATTGTTTATACCTACAAAAATCCAACACCAAGTCCTGCCTGGCTACCAATTAATCCAATGACCTTTGCTGTCTTACGTTACTAGAAAAAGCACTTAAATGTGAGATTAAAATCACCTCCATTTAATAAGTAAATAATGTTTGTGTATTGCAGATCATTGGTCTTTATCAGAAATAATAATCAGCTTTACTTTTTTACAGGAAATGGAAAATAAAACCTCAACAAATGGATGCAATCCTTCAGAATGGCTCTCAAATGGACAGAGAGGAAAATTGATCTGGTTACTTGTCAATTGCATTATTCAGAGATGACATCATCTGCAAAGCTATATTCAATGCTGGCTCATTGCCCACCCATGACAGCCTTTCATAGATAAAAAAAACCTGTTCTGTAAAGATATAAGCATCTCCAGAGCTGTCATTTGAGCTTTGAAACCTAATTAAATAACTTTCTACCAGCCTCATTAGTAAGCACTAAATCAAATTCTATACAAACACCTGAACACAGGACAGCGAATGCTAACAAAACATTTCATAGCATATCATCATCACCAATGTGTTATTCTAGAAGAAAAGCAGGCTGTTGGCTGAGACAGTTTCTATATTTATTTCTGGTTTTGTTTATGATCCACTGTAGAGATGAACCTGTTAGATTGTTGCTAATTGAAATGCAGAATTAAAGTCTTTTGGCAATGAAATGCTCTTTGATGTTATTCTAACAATTCTATTCTGTTCCATCAGTGAGCGTGAAACAAACATGCTTCTTTACCTGGCGGGTTGTGTTCATTGAGAATCACAAGTGATGCCGGTGTAGGTCTTCTTTTCCTGATCTGTGAACAACAAAGGCCCAGCTGAGGTCAGTGAGCGTCAGACACTGCTCCAGGCTGCCCTGCAGCTTGCAAAGCTGTCCCATCCTCATCTATCCCAACATACAAAAGCAAATATCTGGAGGGTGCACAGTAGGTGCCCGCTCACTAAATTTATTTTGAAACATAGAAAGTCAGACAGTAGAACTGTCATATATGAATATCACCTTTGTTTACCAAAAAGCTACTACACTTCCACAAAAAAGAAGTTGTTGTATACAATCAAATGATGCCTCTGAAAATTAATATGCACTGAAGGTAGAGGGATGACTTTCTAATTTCATAATATTAATGATGCTTTAAAGATCCATTGTCCTTATTTCTAAATGAGAGAAGCTTAGAAAACTCAAATTTCTAGCAGGTTAAATTTAACAGCATGAGTTTTTAATTTTAATTAATATTATAAGTTTTTCTTATTTTCTAGTATAGTATTTAGAATAAATCAACAAATAAAAAATAAATATGGATCTTATAAGAGTATGTTATTCATAAAAAACTAATTGTTTTAGTGTGTGGTTTTTTTCTTAATTTAAGTTATAGGAGTATATTATGATTAGAATCTCTAATATGTCCATGATTCTTTGAATATATAGGTAAATTCCTGAAGTACATGTAAGTAGGAGAGTAGAGAAAATTTACCAATGACATCTTGTCCAAGATAGAACCAATGCCTCATTCAACACAGATGCATGTTCAAGGTTGTATTTAACTGGCCCAAGCCTGGGTGAATCTACTTCAACCTTGTGGAAAATTATGAGTCTCAGATTTAATAATTGTTTTTAAAGCTTTGTATATAATATTTGGTAAAAGATTCAGGGATAACTTAGGTTTTAAGAAATTAATGAATTAAGTTGATGGCCCTGTAAATTTCTTTGCTTTTGCCTCCTCGCTGCTATAATTTTACCACAAATGATATTTTGAGTGGTTCTGAATATGAAAGGCAATACTACAGATGTAAACCAATCACATGTGGGAGAGTCAGAGACAGAGACAAAGAGAAAAATACATATAGACATAGTATAGACGGAAAAGGAATTCAGGAAATGTTAAAATACTATCTTTAATATCTGAATAAAATGTTTTTTAAATTATACATATACCTACACATCCTATCTATCATATGTTACATATATTTATAATTACTGCTCTGGATATATAATAAAAACATTAAAATAAAATATTAAGTCTATAATCTGAAATTATTCCAAGATTTAATGCTTTCATTGTTAAATGAATCTTTATCTTTTTATTTCATAAATAATGAAATAAAAGGTTGTTAAATTTTAGAATTTATTTTTAAGTTTCTCTAAATGTTGAACCTGCTATTTTAATAAGCAAAAGCAAAGACATTTTCGGATCCAAATCTGAATTGCTAACATAACCATTTTCCCTAACAGATGCTAATTTTGCATCCCATGAAATGCTGCAATAGTTCACCCAGTGCAACTCAAATACAAGTGCACATGGAAACCAATTTATTTCTCATTCATGTATCCTGGAAATCCACGAAGTTCGGCAAATTCAAGAGGTAGAGAAACCTTCAATTAATAACAAGAATGTATGTCCATGTTACTTTATATCCAATAACTGGTCCCCACCCAATTCTGCTTACCTGCTCCGCTGCTTCGGGCGCAATCTGACTCTGGAACAAAGGCACAGCAAACTGTATCTTTTTGGGACTGTTGGGCTCCATGGCAATGATGAGAATTAGTCAGACACGTGAAGGACTCAGAAGGACTAACCCCCAGTGGTGTCTGGGATGTGTTTCCTCGGGCACAATCCACCCGGCCACACAGAGCGCTCCGTAATAAATAGCTGTAATTCCAGCGTGAGCAAGTGAAGACGCCGAGGTCTGAGTAACTCCCTCTTTAAAATCCACACCGATGTCTGGTTTGACTGTTCCTCACCAATCTCTAGGATCTTCTCAGCACAAGGCCGAAAGGAATAATAAGCTAATTGTATGCCTCTTCACTATACACATGCCAAACATTCACTCAGCAGCTAATTGAAAATGCAATGCTAGCCTTGAAGGACTCGCTGCCCTGGGATTTGAGAGAAAGGCTCTATCCATTGCACATTACTAACCGGCTGCTCAAAAGTGCAACGTAAGCTCCCTCTGAGTATTGCAGGGATGGGCCATTCATTATTGATGAATATAAAGCAGGAAGTTTTTGGAGTTGGGGGCAGGGTCTGAGTATGGAATCATTTCATTTCTCTTGCAGCAACTTATAATTCAGACACCCTTGCTATTTTACATTCAGCCACCAAATAGATGAATGGCCACAGAGGGTAAGCCACAACCAATAATATCTGCTGTATCTGGTTAGGTGAGATTAATCATAGCAGGCAGAGCATCTGTGGTGTAGTGAGGACAGCATTGCCACCGGCTGAGCAGATCTTGGTTCAGGTTCCATCTCTTCCATTAACAAGTTCTGTAGCCTGAAGCAAACCACAGGCTATGTCTAGGCCCCCATACTCTCATTAGAAAAATGGGGGGTTGGACTCAATGACCTTTAAGGTCCTTTCTGTTTCAACATTCTACAATTGTAGTTCTACAATTTTCATTAGAGTGGAAATTATTGGACAGCTAAATTTAGCCAACAGCTTGGTCACTGCTGCTGCAATGACCTCTATTTCATTTCCTGGTGGAGCTGGATATATCCTCTGATTTGGAAGAATACAGAAATGACTAGAAAACATTAGTGGAAACATAATGGTATCCAACATTGTGTTTTGTTGTCAATAGTGGGGATATGTGCAAAGATAAAGAAAGAAATTGGGGAAAAATTTCATAAAAGGTGTAATCTCCAAAATGATAGATGGTGGTCCTATTGGCTGGTGGTCAAGGTAGAGAAACACTGCCTGCTCTCCACATCTGTGAATGTTAAAGGGGAGGCAATACCATAGATGGCCTTCATGCATTCGACTCCTTTTGTGAAGGAAGCCTGACAATGAAGCAACTTTCATGGAAGAAAGTACTTACTTTTCTACTTCCTTATTTGAAATGTATTGTTGCCCGGCCAATGTTGCTCAGTGGTTGAGTGTTGTTCTAGGAATCAAGAGGTCCTGGTTTGATTCTGGGTCAGAGCACATGCCCGGATTTCGGGCTAGATCTCCAGTAGGGGGCATGCAGGAAGCAGATGATGGATGATGTTTCTGTCTCTTTATCCCTTCCCCTTTCTCTCTAAATAATCAATAAAAACATTTTAAAAGAAATATATTGTTTAATGAATACTAGATTTCTTATATGTTTTTGGATTTATATAATACATTTAGACATTGACTATGATTCCAGTTACTAACAAATGAAGTTTTCTTCCTTTTTTAAAAAATTCTGAGCCCATACCAGGAACCATCTTAATGATTTAAGCATGCAACATTCTGTTGAAAGAACATAGAAAGTAATATGCATTATTCAAGCAAATTTCTACACCCACTAGGGAAAAAAGCAAATGCAGATGTGGATGTGAAAGCACTTTCAGTTGGAGAACAGTGCTGACCAGCAAGAACTTTTGTGATGGGTGCATCCTTGTAGTGTCGAAGGAAAACTTATAAATTACATTATGTGTAATAGGTTAGAAAGGCTCTAAAAGAAAATCTGAATTAATATCATTAATGAACTTATTTCTCTGGATATGTTTTCAAATTATATAAAAGGAAAACAAGGAAGTACTTTTAGTGAGAAATTAATTCAAAACTTTATTTAGAGTAATGATTAAGAGCATGATATACTTGGCAGCCTAGATTTCAAACCCTGGCTCTAATACTTATTCAGTTTATCCACATGGGCAGTAATAGAACTTTCTACTTGTGAGGTTTAGATGAATTAATTTTTTTAAAGAGCTCATTACATGTTCAGCACATGATGCCACTCAGTAAAAGATAGCTGCTACTTTTCCTTCATTAGATAGCAGACTAATAGGTGATAAAGTGAAATTTTATGTATGCATTATGATATAAATATTAACTAAATGATTCTCATTAGCTAACTGCTCTATTTTGAATAGTTTGACCAGAGATAATATAGTATAAAGGGATTACCTAGCCCCTTTAAGCTTCTTCTTCCCCAGGCCAGCTCCTGGGCATATTGTGGGACTCAGCTCAGGTTTATCACCTCTGAGAAGCTTTTATAGGTTTATTCCTACCCACACTGGGCTTAGACCCACCTCTTCTGTATCCCAAAACACCCAGCATACCTCTACTTAGTACAATAACTACATGACTGTCTTTTTACTGGTTAGCATTTTGAAATGCCATCCATTCACCTAGCAAGTATTTGTTAAGTCTACTCTGTGCCAGGCCTTTTGCTATGGCATTAAAGGATAGACTGTGGTCACAGGTGAGTGAAGTCATTTTAAAACTAAATTCTTTTTCTAAGAATCACGTAAAATGCAACTTAAATTTGAAGTAATCTAAAAATTTTAATGTGTTTATGTGGAGAGTGTAATTATACTGAATATTAGGTGTACATTTTTCTCCCTGTTAGAGATAATAGTAATAGCTAACCTTTATATGACATTTACTGCGTACCAGGCACTATTGTAAGTGCTTTACCTGAATTGATTTATCTAAAACTCTTAACAACCCTTTGAGATAGATGTCAGTACCACCCCGTTCCCTAATTTAAAATGAGGAAACTGAGAATCTGAGAGTTTAGTCAATTTGCTCAAGGTCATCCAGGTAATGCATGGCAGGGCCAAGATTCAAACCAGACCTAGAACCTTGGCTTTTAATCATGATGGCCACTATAATATAAGGCCTACAAAGAAGGCACCAGAACCTCTCTCACATTGATATTTCTCTCTCACATCAATGTTCCTCTCTCTCTCCCCTCCTCTCTAAAATCAATTTTAAAAAAATATCCTCGGGTGAGGATTTAAAACAATAACAACAAACAGAATAGCTTCTATGCTGCTTTAAATCTTATATTTTTTCACATTCTACACTTATAAGAAGACTCCTCAGGCAAAACTCACTAAATAACCTTTAATAAACTCTAAACCCCCACAGCACTTAAGTATAAAAGTGTACTTGTAGTCACCCTCATGCTTAAAAGCTGACATCATTGATTCATATATTTATTTAGTGCCTAACATATCCTTTTAAATTGTTTCTTAATTTTTCATGATTGCATATTTTGTCTTCCCTAACTCAAACAAATGTTGATTTACTCTAGGATCTTCATATCAATGAATGCTATGTTTATAATATGTGTTGAATTGAAGAATTACTACTGAGTTATATAAACACTCAGGATTTTTTTTTCTCCTAACTATGGACATGGTGTTTTGTTTAATATTTTTCTGGGTCGTCACTCAACTATTTTTTATCTTTGTTTCTTATGGATGTAGGCTCACTAAAGAAGCCAGAAATCAGAGAAAGGTTTTCAGCAAGTTCATATCAGCCATGAGGCTAGAGCAGTTAGTTCCCATCAGAGAGAGGGAGTCTGCTTTGAAGGACCTTTGGACCCGTGGGACTTTGTTGATGCCACCATTGGGGAAGCAGTTCATTGGGCAGTCTGAGCAGGGGAGAGTCATACGGAGACACAGTCTATCACAGCCTAGTATGGACCAGGCACCTTAGAAATTTTAGACCATGTGGACTGTTACAAAGATTTTTAGCTCAGGTCCAGCAAAGACACAGGAGTAATAAGAAGAAGATATGAGATTTATTCTTTACCCATCCCTCTTTTCATTTGTTTTCATATCTTTCAGTTTTATTCATGGTCATAGTTTAATTTTAGCCTTTCCCTGCCTTTTATTTGGG
>NW_005353838.1:13144143-13161890 GCF_000412655.1 Myotis brandtii | reverse complement strand
GTATATAAGTTTACAAAATGATTTCATAAATATTATTCATTCATCCAACAAATATTTATTGAACATCTCATTCTATGCCAAACACTGGGATATAGACATGAACAAAATAAAGTCCCAACTTTCAAAGAACTTACCATTAAGAGAAGGCAGAATCCTAAACAAATAAGCATCACAGAACTAGAAATGCTAGAGTAGAACGTGGTGATAAGAAATAGAAAGGGACCTGGGTAGGAGGGTGATGGCTGTCCCTGAGCCACAGCACTTTTTGTTTGCCTTCACTGTGTTTTTAAAAATTGAGATGACATTTTAAAGCTCATGAAAACAAAGCCATCCTGTTTCTCTTAATAAAGTGGAAGGTCTGGAAAATCTGGGTTCTCATAGCCACAAGGTCGCCATCAACTCCAGCAACATAGAGCTACTTTCTGTAAACACGACAGTGATTTCCACAGAGAGCAAGAGGTTTCATCGGGGCTAACATAGGGTGGGCATGGTATTCATACTAGCTAGTTCCAGTCGATCCCTGAGCTAGAGGAAAAGGCATGACAACATTTTATACCATGCAAAGAAATGCAAGATGTACTGTGAAGGCAATAGGTAGAACTAGAAAAATTTAAGTAAGAGAGTATCATCACTGGATTTGAGTCCTAGAAAGGTCACTGTTGTACTTGTGTGGAGCATAGACTTGAAGGAGTCAAAACCAGAGGCAAGAGCATCTGAAGACATTATAATAATCTACTCAAGAGATGACAAAAGCCTTAACTAAAGTAGCAGCAGTGAAGGTGGAGAGAGGTAGATGGACAGAATATAGTTATTTAATGGAATTGGATGGTGATAAAGAGAGGGGTGAAAGAATGATGGGTCCAAGGTATCTTATTTAGCAGCTTAGCATACGGGGATATCATTCACTGAGAGAGAATGTGAGGATGATAAGATATAAAGCAAAAATCAATGATATTTTATTTAGATTTGGGTTGGTACCAGTGAGCCCTGTGAGTCATAACGCTCCTTACATTTTATCATAATTAAAATTAGTGAAAATCAACTTTTAAAATAAAGATGAAAATTATAACCATTTCTTAGGGTAGATATGAGCAGTTAGAGTCATAATCCATGAAAAGTGCTTACCATATTGCCTGATTGGATGGTATTGTGCAAAAATGGCTACAACATCTCCTATTCCACTTATTCTTCTGCAATGTGCTCTTACTACTCACTCACAATTAGAATGGAGTCTAATTCCTCTCCTCTTCGTGACTGATCTGTAACCAATAGAATACAGAGCAAGTGATGCCACATGACTGCTGAAGCTAAGTCATAAAAGGCCATACTAATTTTACTTAGTTCTCTTACTTCAATTTACTCTCTAGTTCCTCCATCTGGGACTGCTTCCTCTTAGAAACCAGCTATCACGCTAAAAAGTCAAAGCCACTTGGAAGATACATGCAAGCACTCTGGTCTACAGCGTTGACTGAGCCTGGGAGTCATGCTTGCCAAGATACCAGATATATAAGTTAAGAAGCCCCCAGAACATTCTAGTCCTTAAGTGGTCAAGTCATCCCAGCTGATTGTGTTTTTGGAGCTTATGACATAAAGATGCAAAAAAAAAACAACAACAACATCAACAAAAAAAGCATTCCTGCTCTGCTTTGTCTGCCTACATTCCAGGTGCTTGCTCTTGGGACACTTTCTTTCAGAACCCACGTGCAGTGAGAAGGCCAAGTGACAAGAAGAGGTCATATGTTGACTCCAGACAACAATTCCAGTGAAGGCGAGCCTTTGAGTCATCACAGCCATCCCATGAGACATGTGAGTGAAGAAGCCTCCAGATGACTTCAGCCCCAGCCATATGAGTCACCTCAAGCTGTTTGTGTATTCCATCTGAGGCCCCAGACATCATGGAGCTATCCTCACTTTGCCATGTCTGAATTCTTGACCTACAGAATTTGGGAACATGTAAATTGATTGTTGTTTATACCACTAAGTTTGGAACAGGCTCACTCACATTTAGAATGGAGTCTAATTCCTCTACCCTTCGTGACAAATATAGACAAAACTCAGTAATTGTTGGCTACTCTTAAAATTAGAATTATTTTTGTAACAGCTGGCTATTACATATATATGTGTGTATTATATTTATTTATTTATAACTCAGAAGAGAAGTGTACTTTAAAGATATGTGCATAACAATATGAGTCATAGAAGACATGGGGGTAGATGAATGAATCCAAGCAGTATGTGGGATGCAGAGAAGGAAGTATATAATTTTGAGGAACCCAAAGATTAAGGAAGGAAAGAGAAGGCAGCATGGAAACAAACAAAAATTAGAGTAGACAGACCAGGAAAGAATCATAACATGGAAGTCAAGGTTAAAGAAGGTTTCTTTAGGAACTTATAATCAGTACAAAAACAAACAAATAACAACAACAAACCTGCAGAAAACATAATTATAATCATTAAGATGTGTCTGTTAAATTTTAGTAGCTAAGATGACAAAAAGGATTGGGAGATGGGTAAGTGGGGAAAAAAAATCTTGGCAATTAAAAGGAAGTCTGCTTCATACATAGGACTTTACTGTAGAGAGTGTGAAAGAGACTGGATGTCTTATAGATGAACAAGACTTGAGTATGCCCTGGGCTTCAGGGAGGTAGCCATTCAACACAGAGGATGAAAATACAGAAGATACAGAGAAGAGAGAAGGAGAATTTATAAAAGGAAATGTAAATATAATTTTTTAAGCTGAAGAAAATAAAGTGTAGACAATTTATTTCAGATTATATGTCTATTTTCTGTGTTGAAATTACTACTTTGGATTCCTGAATAGTAGGGCAGTCTTTTTTATGGATGCCACAGATGTGCTTCTCTTTCTTAAAAATATAAATAAACAAATCAACGAAGAAATAATTCATTTGTAAAAGTGTTCGCATTTTACCAATTTTTGATAATGTGATAAAATGATGTTATAATGACATTTTATTAGGTGTGAATTTGGAATAACTTCTAAAATCTCACCCCTCGTTGTTAGTATGGTTTTCAAATAATTTAGCTTTTTTCACATTGTATTAAGTACAGTTATGTTCATTAAACAGTATGTTTAGTATAATTTCATTACATATTTTTATGGTTACACACACATACTCATGCATAAACACATGCTGATAGACACATATACACTTACTTATATTTTTGTGTGTGATGTGAGAAAACTGTTTAAAAGGACCTGTTCTGAGATGTTACTAAGAATTATCTGTGGATGGTGGGATTACAGGTTATATCTTTGTTCTTTATGCTTTACTATTTTATAAAATGGGCAAGTGTTAATTTTATAATTAAAATATTAGCTTCCAGAATAACAAAGATATGTTTTTAAATAATACTTTCTTTTTTTGGTTTTTGTTTTTGTTTTGTTTTTTGTTAATCCTCACCCGAGGATATTTTTCCATTGATTTTTAGAGAAAGTGGAAGGGAGGGGGAGAGACAGAGAAACATTGATGTGAGAGAGAGAGACATCAATTGGTTGCCTCCTGCATGCACCCTGACCAGGGCAGGGAACCTGCAACCAAGGTACATGCCTTTGACCGGAATCGAACCTGGGACCCTTCAGTGCATGAGCCAACACTCTATCCACTGAGCCAAACCAGCTAGGGCTTAAATAATACTTTCTATAAAAAGGCTTACTTTTCATTCATTAAAATATTATTTTTATACTTTCCCTTAAATAAAAAAAAATGAATATAGTCATTTTTCAAAAAAACATGTTTGTTTGTTTGTTTTTAAATTAAGGACAACTTGCATTGGATGAGAGCATTATTTCCATAAGACATTGAATTTACTTTACCTATTAAATGCAAAAGAACACTGTTCTTAACACTCTTGTATTTACCTCTAAGAGCAACATGACAGGATAGACTGCAGGCACACAGAGGGCCTTTCAACATACTTGCTAATACATGCAACATAATGCATAGGAACTACAATAATTGGAATTTCTTGTTTTCTTGTAGTTTCCTTGAAAACAGCTATTATTTTCTTATTGACTTAGCTTTGTTGATTCTTTCTCTAGGCTATGAATAGCAAAACATAGTCTTACTTTTACTGGCACATAATTAAAACAGAAAGAGAGAGAGAGAGAGAGAGAGAGAGAGAGAGAGAGAGAGAATTAACAGGGCAGAAGATGAAGCTCTTTAAACTTTAAGAAACTCCAAGCCTTCTACTCAGAAAACATGTTCAAATTGTAAATGGCATTACATAATTCAAAAATGTGATCAGGCAACGCATGAAATATATTCTGGTACTGCTCTTCAGTCAGAGAAGACTTGAAAGAACAAGTTCTCTCTAAGTCCTGCCCAGTCTTTATTTTTTAGATGTCTTGCAAAAGAGAAACTTAAATACACAAAACATTCTGAAGAAAACAAATAACTCCCCAGCTAATATAATATCTCTAGTTTTGTTCTTCAATGCCAGATACAGAGCATTCATCCTGTAACCACGCAGAAACCTTATTTTCTCTAATCTGGCCTTTATTTCAATTTATTTCCTTTGACTCAAACTGGCCTCACCCAGCGCCTTGACTCACCCGCCTCCCTCTCCCTTGCTTAATCATTAAGCCCTCAGGACAATGAGGTCTGGTCAGCACCCAGTAGTTATAGAAAAAGGTCCTGGGTCTATTGACTATCGAGACAGTTTTCAATCAAACTAAACATAATATCTTGGCCTCAGTTGCATTTTAGCTCTGGAAACCCCCCCCCCCCCAAAAAAATCAGAATGATCCCACAGAACAAATCTTTGCAAAATTGGATTGCTTCATGGCTGACATCAGGACCAACGCAATGATCAATTACCCCCTACCTTAGCACCAACCAATCGGGTAGAGACTTGACCCTACCTCTATTAGTCCCCATGATTAATGAAATTTTCCCTATGTAATCCATCTCCTAAAAGCATCGGGGAGTCAGCATTAACTACCTGTGATTCTGGGTGTGGAGCCATGTCCATAATAAACCCTTACTTTCTTGGTTGCAAACTCCTGTTCCTATCTTATTGGGCTTTGATGCACACAGGCAAATGGACCCCTTCAGTCTGGTAACAACCTCAATTACCTCCAAAATTTTAAATTTATAATTTTTCAAGGCAGGATTTTGTGAGTCACCTAAGGTCTGTGCCTTGTAACCTTATATGATTGATGTCAGGCACAATTTTTATAGTAATCAAAATGTTGGTAGATTCTTAAACCCTTTCATTCATTTTACATGTATGAGGAAAAGCATTTTATGTACTACTTTTATCTGCTGACTGTTTTAAAGGATTGAAGAAGACAGGCAACGGCTGCACTCCTGAAATGGTGAAGTACTTTACTTTAAAATACAAGTGACATTGTAGAGGGTACTCAGGTGTAACTAGTGGGAGAGCAGGTAAATCCCAGCCAGGGGCTGCTGCCAGCCTAATTCTGACCTCCAGAGACCAGTGAAAATTCTGACTTGTGGTTCTCCGATCAGGAGCTTCTTCCAAACCCAAACTGACCCTCTGCTTGTGCTTTGGTGAATCTCCCCCTCTGCCCCTTCATGCGTGGACAGTGTCAACTAGTTTCTTCCTACCCTGGGGCACAGCTAGAAAATGTGAGTTCCCCAGAGGAAGGGCCCATCCTGTGTGTGAGGTTATGACTGCAATGCTTCAGGTTTATCTTAATTCTGGAGGAATCCCTTCTCAGAGTAGACGCCAAATCTTTATGCAAGGGGTATGACCACAGTCTTTTCCAATTACAATTTGTAATAAGGAATAGAATCTAAGTTCTTGATGAGGTAAAAAAAAAAAAGTAGTAAGAAATATTCTTAGAGTGTAATATTCTGTATGGGTAAAACACTAATACTTAGGTGATTGCTTAAAGGCATGATACAGGGAAGAAAAATTGGAGATAAATGTCTACATAAGTCACGATTAATTCATCAGAAACAAAAAGTTGGTGTTAATAGTAATTGATCTAACAAGCTTCTCAAAATCTTTTTTTAAAAAAACAGGATGTAAATTTAAGTTATGTATAAATGTGATTAGAACAGGTTCATCCAATATAGGTGTCAACCAGGCTATCTATAATAATAAAAGCGTAATATGCTAATAAGACCAGACGTCCTTCCAAACGACCTTCCGGACAAAGCCGGGGCTCTGAGGGAAGCCAGGGTCCCAGGTGGCAGAGGGAAGCCAGTGCTGGCAGCAGGCAGAAGGAAGGCCTACTCTTGCACAAATTTCGTGCATCGGGCCTCTAGTAGTATTATATGAATTTATACTATATTTAGATTATGTTTTTCAAGAAATATATTTGACTAGAACAACTGCAGAAAACACCAATTGTCTTTGTACTCTTCATGTCAGAGAAAGATCGGCTTTGCCAAAAATTCCTTTTCTTCTGACATATACTTCAAGAAATAATTAACTTAAGTTGATACTTTAACACTCACCATTTTGCCATTATTATTATTATACTGGAGGCCCGGGGCATGAAATTCAAGCACGGGTAGGCTCCCTAGGCCTGCCGGCGATCAGGGACGATCAGGGCCTTCTGGCTACCGGCCAGGGCCTTCCTTCGTTCTGTGCCACCCTCTGGTGGTCAGCACACATCATAGCGAGTGATCAAACTTCCGGTCTCCCGTTCAAACTCCCAAGGGGACACTTTGCATATTAGCCTTTTATATATATAGATTATTATAAAACTTGATAAATTCTTTCTGTCTTATTCTTTCTGCTCACTTGCATTCCAACTATGTGAGTGATATTTATACATTTAGTACTTTGTGTATGTTCCCTTTGTTCTGACTTCTATTTAAAAAAAATAAGTTATTTATAAGATGATTGCAACTTTTGGCTTCATGCTGTTGCAATTTAGCAATCTTCTAGTTCTGAGTGAACTCTGAAAGGAATATGATAGCTATTCTCCATTGTTGGCCTATGTTTCCATGCAAAACGTAGGCATAGTCTTAGGTAATGGAACGTTAGAAAATAGAATATTGCACTGATTAGGTTGAGTCACTTCCTGCAAAAGCAAAACTCTTAGTAAGAACATGAAACCTGTATTGAATGTCTGAGGGTGTTCGCCATTATTTCTTGCTCCTGTTGGTCTGTGGTGACTCTGGTCTGGTCTCTAAGACAGAGTTGCTTATTGATGACATTAAGTTCACAGCGACCTGTTATGGGTTTTATTAATGCTATTCCATAGTCTGATTCTTGAGAGTTTGAAATATTATAAACCTTTTTTATGATCCCATAACCACCTAGTTTTAAAGATATAATTAACATATGACTCATTAGATGGCTTGTATAATATATGCATAATGATTTTGAAAGCAAAGAAATTAATCTTAATTCAGAAAGAACATACAATTTCTAGCAGGTTGTAATGTGCTGGGCCTTATTTTCCAGTGCAAATAATGAGTCATGAAGCAAATCCATGACAGGAGTAGATAATTAAGAAAGTATGATAAGGAAGTCTATTAGATCATCATCTGGCCCTTCATAGAAGAAAGAAATTTTAAAACCTATTTTCTAAACACATCAACCCCTGTACCCGGCAGCCACCATCTTCTTATTCCATCATGAATAACCCAAGCCCTTGCACGATGCTGCCACATGCAGACATTTTGCTCAGAGCATCTCTCTAACCACCTTTGTTACTTGACAAACACCTCTTCCTTTAGAACTGAGTTCAAATGCCCCCTTTTTGGACATGTCTTCCCTGAATTCTATCAATATCACAGGACTTTGTTTATAAAGTGTTATCTGCTCTATTAAAAATTAATTATACTAATAATAAATGCAATAGATGAACAACATTCATTGTCTACATCTGGCTCCAAGCTTAGCATGTCCCCTTCCCCAGTCTCTATTCACCTGACATGGTGAAATGATCTTTTAATTTTTGGTTTTTGGGTTTTATTTACAGTATGTTTTGGCTTATTTACCCACCATTGTTCCTACTTGCCACTTCTTCATCTTAAATTCATTCTCTGTCTTACTCAACTGTGTTCTTTGGTAATTTTTTTTTTAAATGATTCACCGGCAATCAACTTTCTAAGTCTTTGCATTTTGCATGTCTAAAAATGTAAATCTTTTTTTCACATTCCCACATGAGTAAGTTTGGCTGGGTAAAGAACTTAGGTTAATTATTTTTTTCTTTCAAAATGTTGATAATATTTCTCCATTGCCAGCTTGTATCCAGTGTTACTGATTTTAATTGGGAGATAATCTTTTTCATAAGCCATCTGATTTTTTTACTTGAGAAACATTTAGGATTTTATGTTTGGCATTCTGAAATTATACTAGGGTGTGTCTAAATGTGGGTAGGCGTGTGTGTGTGTGTGTGTGTGTGTGTGTGTGTGTGTGTGTGTGTGTGTGTGTGTGTTTTGTCATGCCACTTAGAAACTTTTAGGATCCTTTCAATATTTTGAATAACTCACTTTCCTGGTTAAGTTTCTTCAATTAATTTGTAGCTTCAAGTTGCCATTTATATTTGTGGTTGGGCATCTATCAAACAGGACTGTTGAAATGTATTTCAGCAGATCAAAGGAAAACTGTTTTACTGTAAGTGACGTTAGAGTCTGAATACAGAAGACTGCCTTGGATGCTTGGGAGGAGTTTCAGTCTGGAAAAATTTGCAAGATGTACAAATAGCTTTTATTTAAGGTCAGAGGTCTCCCCAGATGTATAAAGAGGACAGGGGACTTTTGGGACACCTTTGAAAATACAATTGATACGGGAATATTGGCCTGGAACACATGGTGTTCCCCTGGGCAGGATGGCTTTTCCGGGCTCTTTGTCTGTCGGAGTGGAAGAATGAAACCATGGAAGGAAGATGGTATAGAAAGGCGGAAACTTATTGCAGAACAAGTACAGACTCCCACGTGGGGAGGGGGAAAGAGTTCCTCTGAGTCTCTTTTCCCTAAGGTTCATAAAGGCTGCAGATTGTTGTGCCTTGATATCCCCTCTGATTGGTCACTATCCCCTTCTGATTTGGTCACTATAGCAACTCCAGAGCTCAAAGGTCAAACCTCACATGGGACATGGGAGCTCTCTTCCCCTCCTTCCTTATTGTTCTCATATTCCCTCTGGGCTTTCTTCCTCCTCTTTATTCTGCAAAGGTGTACCTTTTGCTACTCCTAGCTCCCTTGTCTTATGGAAATGTACCCTTTTGCAACTCTGTAGCCCTGTGTTTTTTCCATGGACTCCTTAATTTTTTAAATTTCCTAAACCTGCCTATTTTACCCTAGCTCTCTTCCCCTCCTTCCTTATTGTTCTCATATTCCCTCTGGGCTTTCTTCCTCCTCTTTATTCTGCAAAGGTGTACCTTTTGCTACTCCTAGCTCCCTTGTCTTATGGAAATGTACCCTTTTGCAACTCTGTAGCCCTGTGCTTTTTCCATGGACTCCTTAATTTTTAAAATTTTCTAAACCTGCCTATTTTACCCCCCAAAATTCCTATTTTACCCAAAATACTCCTTTCACAATGTGAAGTCACTGTCAGACATGACAGTTTTGTCAAGTGCTATGTGAAGACTGAGGTAAGAGGTGTAACAAAAAACCTTTAGGAGGGCCCTGGAAGGCCCCAAACTATATGTCTGAACACTTGGATAAGGACTCCATCTGGACACTGATATACCTCCACCCCTTGTGGGTTATAAGAACTCAAAGCTCCCACCACCCAACGCTGGGGCTTGGCTGTACCAGGGTCACTGCCGGACTTCCATCCACCAGGTGGGCGCCATCACTACAGCCTGATGGCTTGAGACCAACGCCTGCCTCCCCACCTGCAGACACTGCCTGGGACCTCGTGCTGGATGCTCACTCTCTTACTTCCACTACATAAGCTCCCTCTCTGTGTGTGTAACCTGCACATAACTCTATTGGCTCATTGGGGAGGTCTCCCCTAATAAACCTGGCATAGTGGAAAACCACAAATGTGTGTGAGTGACTCCTTTCCGGATGCTCCCTTGCACACGACACCCATCCCACTGGTTGTTGTACCTTACCTGGTACACTGCCCACTCTGTGCCAGAACTCCAATTTCAGGGAATCCCACTCCCAAATTTATCCTGTGGGTAAATTTGCTCTCTTTGCTTTGGATTTGAAAATTCCAAGTTAGCTTAGGCTCTGCTTCCCTCCTTCTCCAGCCCCAACTTTGATATGAGTGACTTGCTTGTAGGGAGGTACCTCATTTGTATATGAAACACTCCAGGTTTTGTCCCAGGGTGAACACTCCTGCTATGGATTGTGTTTGCATAGAGAGTGGAGGGTGGGGATGAGGAGCAGGCCAGTTGTCCTTCTATTCAAATGATGTCTTTAATTAATTGCCCTGACTGCCCCCAAGGGCTCCTGGCTCTCTTTGATTTGTTCAATCTGAGCATAATGTTTCTCTTAGTTTCTTTAGGAAATGCTATGACAATGTGTAGAGCCTTCTCCAGCAACAGCCTTTTATATTGGGGTGCTCTCTCTTCTGATTTCTCTGGCAAAATGATCCTATCTGCTCTTTACCATCAAAGAATTCCACAGAACTTCTGGTCTAATAAGCTCATCTTTTTTACTTAGGGTGTATTATGTATTTATTACCTATTAAAATATTTTCTATCATTTCAACAGAATTTCTGCAATTTCAATAGGCACAGAAGGGGAGCATGTCTTGATTCATAATGTTATGAATATGTTACATTGTATATTAGAGTAATTGTGCTCTGTTTACCTGTCTTTCTGTTAGAAATTGATTTTCAGATGGCAGCAGAAATGTCTTGATAATCCCATTGCCTAGCCCAGTCATCTATAAGTGAAGAAAGTGAAGAGACTACTGACTAAGGGCACAAAACATTTTTTAAAGTGCAAGGACTTAAGGAGGAGAGAATTCTGATTTTTCTGTGAATGAAAAACAGTAGAACCTGGTGAGGGGCAGAGAGAGAGAAAGAGAGAGAGAGAGATGGGGGAAGAGGAAGGTGGGTCTCTGAAGCAAATAAAACTCTAGAATGATAGGAAACTTTTTAAGAGAGAGAGAGAGAGAGAGAGAGAGAGATGGGGGAAAGGGAAGGTGGGTCTCTGAAGCAAATAAAACTCTTGAATGATAGGAAACTTTTTGTGTTACATTGAGTTTGTTCTTGACCCTTTTCTGGGCCCCAGTTCTCCTATTTGGGAAAGAGAATGTGGCTACAAGATGTCCTAGATTCTTTTTCTGTTTAACCACTGTGTGATTCTATGAATTAGATATTGGAAATAATAGGTCTTACCAGATCACTGATATCCTCGCAGCACCCTCCAGATAGAAGCCATATGGTCTGAACACACCCTAAAATGACAAAGCTTTTTTTCTTCTTTTCTATGATTTTTGAGCAGTTCTCTCTTCAGACACTCTTATTTATCCTTGGTTTTCTCTCTTTTAGCCATCCTTTCCCAATGATTTGTCTTGTGGCTGATCCTACTAATCTCTGATAAGGAATTTATAAGAAAGGTGTTAGCTGATAAGGTCTGAGGGCAGAGGCCTTATAGAGTTATATACAGTCACCATTGCATAACGACTGTATATATGAGGTGGTCCCATAAAATTACAATGGAGCTGAACATTTTTTATTGCTTAGTGATGACATCATAGCTGTCAGAATGGTGTAGCCCTAGTAAGATTGTAATTGTCGTAAAGTCATAGCTATCATAAAGTCACAGCCATAGTAACATCTGCAGCATGACACATTAATATAGAGTAAGGATATAAAGAAAGAAATATTTTTAAAGCTGTACAATGTGTATGTGTTTTAAGTTAAGCAGTATTATGAGTAAAATGTTTTAAAAATTTAGAAGTTTATAAAGTAAAAAAATTACAGTAAGCTAAAGTTTATTATTGAAGAAAGAATTTTTAAACTAAATTGAGTGTAGCCTAAGTGTACAGTATTTGTAAAGTCTACAGTAGCATACAGTAATATTCTAGATCTTCATATTCACTCATCGCTTACTGATTTACCCAGAACTACTTCCAGTCCTGTGAGCTCCATTCATGGCAAGTGCCCTAGACAGGTATAATATTTGTATCTTTTATATTATACTTTATTGTGCCTTTTTTATACTTAGATAGGTTTATACACACAAATACCACTGTGTTACAATTGCTTACAGTATTCAGTCCAGTAACATGCTGTATAGCTTGGTAGCCTGGGAGCAATAAGCTCTCCCATAACCCAGGTGTGTAGTAGGCCATATCATCTGGGCTTGTGTAAGTACACCTCTATGATGTTCTCACAGGGACAAAATCGCCTAAGATACATTTCTCACAGCATTTTCTCATGGCTAAACAGCACATGACTGTACCATTTTTTTTGAGGCAGCAATTAATATGAAGCATTATCTTTTATTTTTCAAGACATTCTTTTCAGTTGTAAGGAGAAAAATTAACATACAAACCATGTGATTGAATAAATCTGCTATCAAAGGCTATGAAAACACTGCCCTTTTTCCGGGGGCAATTAACAAAAGTTCTATAAAAGTACACAAACACCGACCTCAAGTCTGTTGAGGCCCGAGCATTTCCGGGGATGCATATTATCCAGCAGGCAGCCCCAGACATTAGGGGAAAGTTACAAAAACTAGCCTTGGGATGCCACCTTACACCACCTCAGGGTCACCCAGCTCCTGGACTACAAGGTGCAATGCTATTCTTTCGGACAAGGGGCCTCCTCAAAAACCGTGCCCTCTCGGCCACTGGAAGAGGATCTATCCCGGGACCAGAGGGTCCTCGGGCCAGAACCTACCCACACAATGGCCTGGAACTGAAGGGGCCCTAGAGTTCATACCCCAAACAGTCCCTTTTACGGATTAGAGTCTTGAAAGGATTCCATTAATTATACGGACACATAATCTTGGAGTCATGATTCCTGAAACATTTATCAATGATTTGCATCTTACCCAAATGCAATTAGCCATACAATCATTTAACAAGACCCACAGCTACCAGGAGACCCACCCCTGTCTGGTGATTATTGAGACAAGGAAGGATGTCCAGAAAAGGTCCAAAGCACAAGCCTTGCCTGGGAGGGAAGCAGAGTGGGGCCTGAGAGATACATTCCTCAGGATAGAAGCAGCAATATTGGATTTTGGTCACAGATATGGAGCTTAAGAAGGGAAGAAATAAGACTTAAAACAAACAATTTTGAGCAGAAGACAATCTAACTTCATGAATTTTATCTAGGGCTATCCCTCAACTGATTAATATTTATTGATTCTATTTATAAACAATGAAATGGATGCATGCTATGATTCAGTCAATCAGAGGGACTTATAATATTGTTAAGTGGTTGAGAATGGGGAAATTACTACTTGTCCCAGATGAAACCCAGATGGCTTTATAAATTGATATTTCAAGAGCTGCTTGATAAAAGCACAGTTATCCAATGGAAAAGCACATTAATACTACATATTCCAATTCAAACATCTCATCGAATTATTTTTTGCTCAAAATCCATTTTAAGGTTTAAAAATATGAACAGCTGGTGGCATGAGCTTTAGAATTAATTACAGAGTGAGTCAATGAACATAAAATTATGTAACACTTCAGGTGGAAATTTATAAGATAATAAATTTTAAATCTATATCTCACTACTTCAATTTACTTGTATCTAAAATAATCTTAAATTGGCTTTGTAAACAGCTTGTGCAAAAAGAAAGGTGTTAAGTATTACATGATTGATTAAATTGGAGTGAATGGTATTCAAAATTACCCAAATAACTGTGACACACAATGAGATTATAAAATAAAAAATGTATATAACATAAAGATGTATATAAATGAAAAGCTGGACTGAAGCACACCAACATTTTGATAATGTTTATCTCTGTGTGCTAGGATTGAGGATCATTTTATTTTCTTCATCAGGAAAAGTGTTGTTTATGGAAAAGATAATGTATAAGATCCTCCCTATAATTCTAAGTTCTCTCAAAGGCTTAGTGGGTGAATGTCACCTATGCATGAGAATATTATGAAAGTATGTTATAAAAGCTTGTGTGAATTAAGTAGAGATTTACTTTGATCTCTTTGAAATACTGTGTACATACTGCCTAGAAAACACTGATATATATAAAAGCCTAAGCAACTGAATGACAGGAACGACCAGAACAACCAGTCCCTATGATGCACACTGACCACCAGGGTTCAGACACTCAACACAGGAGCTGCCCTCTGGTGGTTAGTAAGCTCCCACAGCAGGAGCACCGCTCAACTGACTGACCTGTCCCAGCAGCCCAGCAGCCTGGCAGCAAGCACTCACTTCCTCAGTAGCCCTGCAGGTCCAATCTCAGGAGAACAGGCCAGGGACCAACAGACCAGCACTGCCGGCACAATCCTGACAATGCCGCTGGCCTTCTGGAAGTCAGCCTTGGACACCATGGCCGCTTCCCCTCCCTAGACCCTCTGCAAGGAAGAAACAATACAAAAGTGGCCGCCAGGTGGCTCCTGACAACCAGCGAGAATGTCAGCAGGACAGATCCAGATCCAGACCCACCGCCTGCTGGGAGGGCCGATTGTGTCCCACTCCACCCCCCTGGGGACCCCACCTGTGCACGAATTCATGCACCGGGGCTCTCATTTTAAAATAAAGGACCAAAACAGAACTGTTTTTGCTGGTACTGTTGAGATTAGACAATCGACTTTTTCCTAACATCTATTTCCTTGATGGACAAATGCTGACAGGGAAGGGATATACACATCTAAACACACACACATGATCTTTCCTTGGTAGAAAAGAAATTATATTTGTGCAAGTGTTCCTTAAGTAATTGCTCAATGACTTAAACCAATTTGAAGGTATGATAAAGGGGAAAGAAAAGGGAAACAAATTTAAGAGGAAAGGCACAGCTGATGAGAACAGAATTCTTATAATGGGTTTTTTCAAAACTCAAGTTTCCATCACATAGAAAGGGATTAGCTGTGAATCTGTGGGACAGTTTATCTCATACTTGAAATTTTCTGTGAGTCACACCTTTCACCTGAGCATCTTAGACTATTTTATAAACAAAAAAAAACCCTCAATAACATCTGCTTATTTTCTTTGTTTTATAAATGGACTAATAAGACATCAAAGAGCTTGTAAAGTTGATGGAGGTCACCTAGGATGAGACTGATTTCATATCAACACTTCTCATGGCCCTCAATTAGGATTTGGAGAACTTCACAGCTCCCACTCTAGCACATTCTGTAACATGAAACCCATATCTTTAACTTTTTAAAAATAATTTTTAAGCCCTGGCTGGTGTGGCTCAGTTGGTTGGGCATCATACTGTGCACAAGGAGGTTGCTGGTTCAATTCCCGGTCAAGGGCACACACCCAGGTTGTGGGCTTGATCCCCTGTGGTGGGTGTGTGAGAGGCAGCCTATCGATGTTTTGCTATCACATCAATGTTTCTCTCTCCCTTCTTCTCTCTCTAAAAAAATCAATAAACTATTCTTTAAAAACTTTTTAAGATAAGTTTTAAGACTTTTCTAGGAAAAAATCTATATATGTACTTACAGATAAATATCATCTATCTATAGATGCAGATAGAAGGATAAACATAGAAAGAATTCATAGCCAGTAACGTGGCAGTAAATTGATCCCAAGCCAAGAAGTTGGAGGCTTGTTTCTGACCATGAACATCTGCCTTTGTTTACATAGCTGAGAACAGAATGGGGATGTCTGCAGGCAATAAATTGAAAGGTGGAATGTTCGCAATTTGGGGGGTAGCGGGGTGGGGGTGGGGGAAGGTTAACTTCTTTGTGAATTGTGATCTTTCTGGCGTCTCTTAATACTTGTTCAGAGGTCTTTAAACTTTCTTCATTGATGGCTCCCTGAGGTCTCAGTACATTTTTCACAGTATCCCCAGGCCAAAAGAAATACCTAATAGTTCCATTTATTAAGTTGCTCGATCCAAACAATTTAATTAACAGTTGGCATGATTTCCAACAGATGGCACTGTGCTTTCTCTGGACAGTGTCAAACACGCCTGTGCTGCTGCGAGTTCCCTGAGAGGGGCACCGGGGCACCCGGGCTCAGTTTGGGAACCACGGCTCTAAGTCACCTGTAAACAAGGTGGAGTGAGCAGCACCATCAGCCTTGGTAGATGGGATTTGGAAACAAGTGAAAGGGACTCCATTATGGAGCTGTCTTTCTCTCATTATAGGAACGCCGGAAAGTTATCTGGTTCGAATAAAAATTCCTAATTACTACCCTTTATGCCTAATTACTATTGTGCCCCAGAACAGAAGGGCAACAGCTGGTCTCTCCCACATAGAACATACAGGAAGCCGAATGCTGTCAGATTTGGACAAAAACCTCCAAAATTACAAACCATCGAAGTTCATTCATTCGATTCAACCACTCACTTTTTCATTGTCTAGGAATCATTCTCCAACCCACATAGCCTTCAAGAGAACTATGCAAATACAACCAGTCTCTGTCTCTGAATCACACCAAAGGGCAAACACATTTTTTTCCAAATACTGAAACTTTGTTTGGGACGGCCACACTTAACCCATAAACATAAATGACTTTTTTTTCTGGGTCCTGAATGGACACTGAGGAATCAGGCAGTGCTCTGCCTCTGAGAACGAGCTTTGACAAACCTGTGGGCTTGCCAGTGGCTGAGAGGTGCTGGAGTGGTGAGCTGACCTAGAGGACACGGCGGTTTTAAATGAATCTGCAGATGAGAAGTTACAGGACTAGAATGCTTTAAAGTGCAGGCGTGATCGGCTATGGAACTGTTTCTCACACAGGCAGCTCCTTGAAACATGTATCCGGGAGTAAAGAAACAGAAATTTATTTATTTTTTCCCCCTTTAACCAGTGATTAGTAATTCACCTAAGCCACAGAGTTTCTAATCAGGCTCTGATAAAAAGGAAATATGCTGTTCTGGGTTAAATACAATTCTTTTATTTTTTTCAAGAACTCTGGAGAGAGTGCCTATTCCGTGCCAGGCACTGTCTAGGTTTAGTGGGAGAGCAAGGACTGCGGTCCCGGATGAACAGGAAAAGGAGAGTCCTGCTCTCATAGAGCAGGACCTGATGGTTAAGAACAAACAAGAGGTCCCGTTTTACACCGCGGAGGAAACGGAGGAGGTGTCCGGCAACTCACTTTCCTCTCTGACCTCAATTTACTCTTTTTAAATGAGGGGGTTGGACTATGCGATCTCTAAGCCCGAAGGTTCTGATTCTAACACCCTAGGAAGTTCACTTCAAAGTCAGCGAAAGAGTTGCAGCCACATAAATAGACCTCTGGGTATAAACACTATGTTACCCAAAGGGAAAATAAATATGACAGGCGACGTGTTTTTAAATAAACTCACTGTGGTTTTTAATTCTCAATTCCAACCTTGAGTTTTATGAGTATTGATTTCCTAAGAAAAGAAAGCCCTTCCTTAAGTACCTTTCTATTCATCTTAAATGAAGGCCATTAAAAATTTTCAGGCCCAATGTTTAGTATATAACTTTCAGTTTAGTTGCCCTTCCTACCCTCACCAAAAGGAACTTTTTTATGTAACTAAAACAAGAAGTTTAATTTTTGGACACATAGGAAGTTAAAATACTCAGCATTTATAACTTACTATCCTAAAAAAAAATATCTTGACTGTGACATACTTCAAATGTTGACAAGTAGTACTATTGCCAACACAATGGAATGGGTAAATGGAGGGATGAGACTTGAAACACCTATGATTTACTTTTTTTTTTTATTCTTTTTAAAAAAATATTATAATAAGTATTACAAAGGGTAT
>NW_005353838.1:13139953-13143491 GCF_000412655.1 Myotis brandtii | reverse complement strand
CTGAGCTGGCGCCCAGGGGGAGGTTTCAGCCTCAATCTCTAACCATCCCCATTTTCTAGGAGTTCTCTGTCTTTCCTGGCTGCAGACTGTCTCTCAGCTGAATCTCCTCTGCTTGTTCGGTCTGTCCACCTATGATTTACTTAAGGTCACAAAGCTATTTTATGTATCTGCCTTATTTTCATCTTATTTCTCAGTAGTCCTGTGGAGTGATTTCCCTGCTCTGCAGACAAGGAAATTGAGTTTTATAAATAGTATGTTCTTACAATAGTAATGGATTTAAAATTAGGTCTACTTATTTCAAAAGCTCTTTCAATTTTCCCCTATACCTTGTGGGATCTAGCACATAACCCCTTCTTTCATTCACATAACCCCAAATTGCACATTCTCACATAGGTCAAATCGAAAGGATACCTTTATTTTTCTTTGGAGAATGAAAATGAGGAAGTTGTAGAGGAGGATAAGGGGTAAAAGTGATGTTAAAAATGGCCACACTATTACTCTAAAATGTTTCCAGACTTATCTTACCCTAACCCTGCCTGGATCTTATACGCTACCCAAATTAGACTCAAATTAGACTACCACAGTTCCAGCCTCGGCTTCTTTATTCTTTTCTTTCCTAGAATTCCCTTTCTCTTATCTCTGGTTACCAAAAACCTATTCCTCCTTTTAAAGTCCATTTCATGAGTCATCCCCTTCCATGAGGCTCTTTGAGCCTCAGTTTCCTTATTACAGAGTCAAGAATAATCATATCTCCCTTGCAGCGTCATTAAAATGATTATATAACACCTTAGCCAGTAATAACAACCTGTTAGACAGATTAACAGGCCTAAGGAGTAGCTGAACCAGTAGCTGAATGTGAAGTCATCAGGAACCAAGGAAGCTTTTCTCTGTCTTCCCCTCTCTAGGGTCAAACAACTACCTTTATTGCTTCCCTCTGCTCATAATCTACGTCTTTCTCCTCTCTTTCCCGAACTGGCTTTCTTTGTTTCTCTAGGCACATTCAACAACAGCCACTCCACAGCTCCCAGTTTCATATATTTGCTCCCACAGACCACAAGAGACTAACTTGTTGGAATCCCACTACATAACTCCTGGAGCAGGAAGACAATTGGCCTAATCTGGACCAGGTGTCTAACAGGCTATCAGAGCCCATCCCTGAGGGCGGGAAATTCTCAAAGAAAAGAGGCAATAGTCTGGGCAGATACTCTCTAACAGTGTCAGAAACACGTATGTTGCTTGGCACAAGGCCTAGTAGTCAATGCACAGTATGTTTTTCATCACTTCCAAGACATTTATTATCTTCTGAGTAGTTAGATATACTGGACATTGTGGTTATTCTCTAACATTACTCTCCCTTTCCTTAGTCCTACCCACATTTTAATTCAAATATCTTCACCTCCCTTAAGCATATCACCCTAGCAGTGGGGCAAGTGGCTAAAGCCCAAACTAATGGACATAATCTCTCTCTCTGGTCGCAGTTATTTGTCCCAGGATGACTGATGTCAGGCTGATGAGATCAGAGGAGTGGTTTCAGGAGAAAAAACGCCCTCCCTCTTCTGAGAACACTCTTGGAAATGATCCTTTCTCCCTCCATAGATGTGCATGGACTAGCACATTGCCCTGGGAGTGGACATAACCATTAAAGTAGACCACAAGTAGACCAGGCTTAAGAAAAAGATGAACTTACAAGAGATAGAGAAGAGATGAAAGGAAACTGAATCTTTGAAGATGTGATTGAACAGCTGATTCAAACCAAACCTGAAGCCAGCTTACCTGTCAACTTCCAGTTATATGAGCCAATAAATCCTCTCCGCCATTTTAACTAGCTTGGATTGGATTCCCAAAAGATCTAATTTGTATATTAATCCCCAATTCTAACATATATTTGCAAAAGATTATGAGGGGAAGTTGTAAATGGACTCTAGAATCCCCAATTCTAACATATATTTGCAAAAGATTATGATGTTCCCTGAAGGGAAGTTGTAAATGGACTCTAAGAAAAAAGGGAATTTAAACTCTCCAAGAATATTAGGATAAAAGCAACCTAAGACCTCTTAGGGAATACAGATGTGTTAAAAACTCAGGGAAAGGTATTGGAAGATGTTTGAATTGAATCATAGTAAACTGGCTGATTTTGTACTAACAGATGTTATTTCAAGGTGACCCCATGTGATGCCATATGGATTGTTCTCTGACTCTGACCATGGAGGATATTGAAATCTTTCAAGAAATTGAAGGGAACATCAAGAATTGTATAACACTTGGGGCTACCTGAGAAAATAAGAAAGACTACTTTACATAGAAACCAAATCCTATATAATAAAAGGCTAATATGCAGATTGTCCCTTTGACCTGGAATTTGACTGGGAGTTCTACCAGGGGGCAGGGCCAGCTGGCCAACCGCCCGCAGCCCCTTCCAGCAGCTGGCCCCACCCCTGATTGCCCCACCCCTGCATCTCCTCCCCACCGGCCAGCCTGATCAGCCACTATCTGGGCAGGCTGGCTGGACCCCACCAGTGCACTAATTTGTGTACTGGGCCTCTAGTAAAAAAGTAATATTGGGGGGAGGGAGGCATAGGTTTCTATTACCTTTAATAAGTCCAATCTAGAGAAGCCCTTGAACACTAGGACCCATAACCAAGAGGAGATGGGGAGACCTCAGTAAATTCCAGACTTACATTCCAAGGTAAGACTTGAAGAATGTCAGACAGGTGGCAATTCTGAGACCAGTGTAAGGGCCAAGCATGTACTGCTCATCAGAACTTCATACCAGAGACCCTGCCAAGGAAGAGAAGTTTCTCTGAGTTCTAGCAGTACCACAGGATAGAGAGAGGGAAGACAAGAACTTATAATAGAATGCTACTTTTTAAAAAAAAACACCATTGTTTAATGTTACCTTGTTACCTAGTTCTTCTCAATTATATTTTTATGCATGGGTAGACATTCTTGTTTTATACTTGAAATAATATTTTGAAATACATTATTATGCTTTTCTTTTTGGTACTTCCTTATTTTTTTGTTTGTTTGTTTCACCTTACTCTTCAACTGGAGCTCTTCATTACATCTGGGACGATTAATCTATACTAATAAAAGGGTAATATGCTAATTAGGGCAGACATCTTCTGGATGACCTTCCGGACGTCCTTCCAGACAAGGCTGCAGCGGCTGTGAGGGCCAAGGTGCAGCTGCAAAGGGCCAAAGCTCAGGCCGGCAGTGGCAGCAGCAGTGGGGTAATGGGGACAGCACGTTCCCCTGATCTACCAGGTTGCCTCCTGCAGAGTGAGTCCAGACTGCGGCTTAGGCCTGGGACCAAGGCAGAGGTGCTTAAGGGTGATCAGGCCGGCAGGGGAGCAAGTTAAGGGTGATCAGGCAGGCAGGCAGAGGGGTTAGGGGCAATCAGGCAGGCAGGCAGGCAAGCGGTTATGAGCCATCAGTCCCAGATTGTGAGAGGGATCCCAGATTGGAGAGGGTGCAAGCCGGGCTAAGGGATACCCCCCGCACCCATGCACGAATTTCATGCACTGGGCCTCTAGTCCTA
>NW_005353838.1:13137391-13139340 GCF_000412655.1 Myotis brandtii | reverse complement strand
CCCAGTGCATGAATTTTGTGCACCAGGTCTCTAGTATTGTTATAATTAAAAAAGAAAAAGTCAATAATCAGAGTTTGGCTTTGGATTCCAAAATTAGGTTCTTAAGATCAATTTCAGTAAGGACAGACTTGAATTTAGTTTTCAATTTCAAGAGTCAGGCAAGAGATTGAGATAGAGAAGGTTTTTGTCTTTATTTTCACAATTTTTTCTTTAAATGTCAAGAAACAAATTCTGGAAGGCTGCAAATAGAGTTTTTATCAAAAACTTATAAATATGAAGAATACAGGAGATGACAGGGGGACAGTTTTCTAGCCCCCCAAAAGGAAACAAAAAATAACAAAATCTTCCTTAGGTGTGGTGTCTTAGGCTGCTGGGCTGCAATAACAAAATATGACAGACTGCTGGCTAAACAACAGCAATCTAGTTCTCACAGTTCTCAGGCTGGGAAGTCCAAGATCAAGGTGTCATCTGATTGAATTCCTGGTGAGGACCCTCCTCCTGGGTTGCAGATGGTTGCCTTCTCTTTGTGTCCTCACATGGCCAAAAGAGAGAAGAATTAAATTAAACTTTCAGCATTTTACAAGTTTTTTTATATAACATTTTTATTCTTCTTACATTTTATCTGTTAATTTATAATAGAGTGACAAAATGTGTGATTTATATTTTTATAAACTCATTTTTTAATTTATGATTAGTAATCTTTTCATAAATTTTATAGTTATTAATATTAAACATTTTATTTCATTGACAATTTTATTTTGACTTCCAAGCACACTTTTAAAATTAAAAATATAATAACATCAATACTGGTTTTTAGTTTTACATAAATACCAAAAGATTTGTGTCATAATTTCACTCCCTTATGAGAATCACTTCTCAGGAGGAATCACTCTATATTTCTCATTTTGAAAGAAAATATAATTAACTGTATCACAGTAAAAAGAAAAATAGCAACAAAAGATTGATAACTAAAAAAGAATATAAAGTTTTGTTTTGACCTACTATTCCCATTAATTAGGCTACCTTACAACTGTAAAAATATAAATATTAACTTAAGAAAATTGATAGCAATTCAAATTAATTTTGTCCAATAGCATTGCAAATGAATTTCATTCTGTAGATGAGTAGATTCTTTCTGTGTAGTTGAAAAGGTTAAAACACAAGGCTTTAAAATTCAATTTAACAATCTTATTCTGGTATTCTTTTTTTTTTTTCAAATATAATATTTCTGCCTGACCAGTAGATTTTTAAATTAGTATTAGCATTCCTCTGGTTCTCTCATTAATTAACTAAATCAATCTTTGACACTTGTAATTTTATATTTGTAAAAGAATCATGTTTTTAATCTTTTTGAAAATTAAAATTTGATAAGCATTAAATTTGGTGAGCAATCACAGTTTTAGAGAAATTAAAATCTGCATTTTTACAAAATTAAATCACAATAAATGAATTAAAAACTCACCTCATTTGTGTCACAGGATTAGTCAACCAGCATGGGAGTTTCTACGCTCAAGAGATCAGTGTGTTTTCCATGCTATCCCTTAGTCTTATCTCCCAAGAATGTCTAAACACTGGACACAATCTCATTAGCTGACCTCCCCCAAGAGATGTACAAAGATCTTTTACAATTTATGTGTGTCACAGATGTTTATTTTAGGAAAACAAATGGACGTGTAAAAAATGAGAAAATAACAGGTTTAAGAAATCCCCAAATTATTTCCATCATTGTTTTTCTAGAGTCCCCAACTTCCTTTTGACCTAGTGATAAGAAGTCCTATTAGACTATTTACTTTTACATGAACTTTGAAATTCATAAAAGTTATCCCTAGACAAAGGGTGTGTGGTCGGTCATCTTTCTACAGGAAGTTCTTCTGTAAAAGCCCATCTACACTAATAAAAGAGAAACATGGTAATTAGCGTACGACTGCTACCCTTTTCATTGGCTAATC
>NW_005353838.1:13129663-13135928 GCF_000412655.1 Myotis brandtii | reverse complement strand
CCGGGAGCAGGCCTAAGCCAGCAGGTCGTTATCTCCCGAGGGGTCCCAGACTGCCAGAGGGCACAGGCCGGGCTGGGGGACCCCCCTCCCCACCCCCCCGAGTGCACAAATTTTTGTGCACCGGGTCTCTAGTTCTATATAATAAAAAGGAAATATGCAAATTAACCCTCACACCCTCACAAGATGGTTGCCTACGACCAGGCTGGCAGGGGGGTTAGTGAGGGACGATCAAACGACTGAACAGCAGGCTGCGTGGGGTGACCAGGCCAGCAGAGGGGGGCAGTTGGGGGCAACCAGGCCAACAGTGGGAGCAGTAAGAGGCGACCAGGTCTGCAGGGAGGGGGCAGTTAGGCACGATTAGGCCAGCACACAGAAGCAGTGAGGGGCGATCAGGCCAGCAGGGGGGCGGGCAGTTAGGGGCAACCAGGCAGGCAGGCAGGTGAGTGATTAATGTTTCTCTCTCATTGATGTTTCTAACTCTCTATCCCTCTCCCTTCCTCTCTGTAAAAAATCAATAAAATATATTTTTTAAAAAGAGTAGAACACCCTTAAAAATCTTTGGAGCCCTGTTATTTAACTGAAATGAGGTGGCCAAGTAGGCAGTAAGATTTTTAAAGAATTGCCTAGCTGGTTTGGCTCAGTGGATAGAGCGTCAGCCTGTGAACTGAAAGGTCCCAGGTTCGATTCTGGTCTAGGGTACATACCCGGGTTGTGGGCTCGATCCCCAGTGGGGGACTTGCAGGAGGCAGGTGATCTATGATTCTCTCTCATCATGGATGTTTCTATCTCTCTCTCCCTCTTCCTTCCTCTCTGAAATCAATAAAAATATATTGTTTAAAAAAGATTTTTAAATAATCTTTCCTCTGTCTGAAATGTTTTATGAGCAACAGTCTTAGATCCTTCTAAGGTATTAACAAAGAGTGTAGCCATTCACCCTGGATTTGATCTTTTCCAGAAGCCATTTTCAAATTTAGTAATTGTTTTAGAGAAATAATTTTATTTCAAACCCACAAGTTCTGACCCTTTTATATTCAATGATTTATTATCTCTCTCTCTCTCTCTTTCTCTTTCTCTCTCTCTCTCTCTCTTATTCTCCTCACATTTTATTATAGACAATGACATACAAAACAATTTGGAATATTCTGCCTGGAAATACCTTAGCTAGATCATTGAGTTTATCAGGTACATTTCCTCTTTACCACATTAACCACAAAGAGTTTGTCAAAACATCACCAGAGTTTTGACAAACTCTCTGCCTTCACCTAACTAGGGTCCCCTTTCCTTCATTTTCAATAATATTTTCCTTTAAGGTTTGCTGGCAGCCTCCTTAAGGTGTTCCAGGCTTCCACTAACACTCTACTTGAGACCCTTTGGCTTTCAGTCTCCTTCACACCATTCTGACCCCATCCCACAGTACACAGTTCCAAAGCCATTGCCACAAGTTTAGGTTTTGTTATGGCAACATTCCGCTTATAGGTACCAAAATTAGTAGCAATTACCTATTGATACATACATCACCTTAAAATTTAGTGGCTTAAAGCAACAATAATTATTTATTTTGTTCATGAACCTGTAATTTGGGCAGGGCTTAGCAAGGACAACCTCTCTCATGGGATCATCTGGTATCCCTCTTCCTTCCTCTCTGAAATCAATAAAAATATATTTTTTAAAAAAGATTTTTAAAGAATCTTTCCTCTGTCTGAAATGTTTTATGAGCAACAGTCTTAGATCCTTCTAAGGTATTAACAAAGAGTGTAGCCATTCACCCTGGATTTGATCTTTTCCAGAAGCCATTTTCAAATTTAGTAATTGTTTTAGAGAAATAATTTTATTTCAAACCCACAAGTTCTGACCCTTTTATATTCAATGATTTATTATCTCTCTCTCTCTCTCTTTCTCTTTCTCTCTCTCTCTCTCTCTTATTCTCCTCACATTTTATTATAGACAATGACATACAAAACAATTTGGAATATTCTGCCTGGAAATACCTTAGCTAGATCATTGAGTTTATCAGGTACATTTCCTCTTTACCACATTACCACAGAGAGTTTGTCAAAACATCACCAGAGTTTTGACAAACTCTCTGCCTTCACCTAACTAGGGTCCCCTTTCCTTCATTTTCAATAATATTTTCCTTTAAGGTTTGCTGGCAGCCTCCTTAAGGTGTTCCAGGCTTCCACTAACACTCTACTTGAGACCCTTTGGCTTTCAGTCTCCTTCACACCATTCTGACCCCATCCCACAGTACACAGTTCCAAAGCCATTTCACCTAACTAGGGTCCCCTTTCCTTCATTTTCAATAATATTTTCCTTTAAGGTTTGCTGGCAGCCTCCTTAAGGTGTTCCAGGCTTCCACTAACACTACTTGAGACCCTTTGGCTTTCAGTCTCCTTCACACCATTCTGACCCCATCCCACAGTACACAGTTCCAAAGCCATTGCCACAAGTTTAGGTTTTGTTATGGCAACACTCCACAGGTACCCAAATTAGTAGCAATTACCTATTGATACATGCATAACCTTAAAATTTAGTGGCTTAAAGCAACAATATTTATTTTGTTCATTAACCTGTAATTTGGGCGGGGCTTAGCAAGGACAACCTCTCTCATGGGATCGTCTGGTGTAGCTTGACTGGCAACTGGAGAATCTGCATCAGGATAACTTACTCACATGGTTGGCAGTTTGATGCTGTTCATTGCCTGGGAGTTCAGCCAGGATCAAAGGCTAGAAGTTCCTGTTCTTCTCCACATAGGCCCCTCCTTCCTAAGTACCGTATTTTGGCCTTCCTGACAGCGTGGTGGCTGGGTTCTGAGATTAAGCAACAGGAAAAAAAACAAATAGCAGCGCATGGCATTTTTTATACCCTAATCTTAAGAATCATAGGTAATCACTTCTACCACACTCTATTGTTTGAAGTAGCCAAGAAGTTTCAACCAGTTGAAAGGGGAAGATATATAGACTCTAGCTCTTGATGGGGGAAGTCACAAGGTTTTATAAGAATATGTGGAGCCGAAACCGGTTTGGCTCAGTGGATGGAGCATCAGCCTGCGGACTGAAAGGTCCCTGGTTCAGTTCCGGTCAAGGGCATGTACCTGGGTTGCGGGCACATCCCCAGTGGGAGATGTGCAGGGGGCAGCTGATCGATGTTTCTCTCTCATCTATGTTTCTGGCTCTCTATCTCCCTTCCTCTCTGTGGAAAATCAATAAAATACATATTTAAAAAAAAAAGAATATGTGGAACTATGGTTGGAAAATAAAATCTGTTAAGCTAAGTAAAACAGGATTGCATAAAGAAATTAATATTTAGGGGAATATTTTTATCACTGATGGAGATGCAAAAAGAGAGTCTCAAAAACAATGGGGAGTCATTGGAAGTCTGAGCAATAGAGGCGAAGGGGTGATAGAACCATATTTGCTTGTAGAACAATCACTCTAACAATATGGGGGAATATGGACTTCAGATAGACTACTATAGGAGGAAGACCTCGTTGGAAAATAGTGCCATAGCTGAGATAAGTAAGAGGGCCTGAACTAAGATATTAGCAGTGAAGATTATTAGATATGAAGGAATTAAACTACCCGGACTTGGTGGAAAGCAGCAAGGTACCTGGCATACAAAAGACAATAAAGATTTGTTAAGCAGAACTGGAAGTTTGGTAGGGCTCTTACTTAGCTATTTCAACAAGGGGGAAATGTAAAACATAATCTAAAATGGCTGTTTCAAATGACATAAGCTTTGCATATAATATTCCCTTGAAAGGAAAGAAATGACATGGCACAATCTATAAATGTATTTTTATGTGCTTAAAATATATGTTTTAAAAAAACCACCTTAAATATATAAAACTGTTTACATATTTCTTCTCAAGGAGAAGTCAAGTACATATTTTAAAAACTACCCAACCACTAAACCAGAGGCTTATTATGAATACTATGAAGTTTTTTAATAGTCACTCTTAGAGATCAACAACATCATTAATTGGAAGTCTTTTTAATTTTTTTACAGAAATAGCTATGAAGTTTTGTACCAATAACTAAAAAAAATAAAAAATAAAAAATAGGTGGGCTGAAAAGAAACACCTTCAGTATATGGGATGTTTTTCTAGCATTGTACCAGAATGTGTTGGAGATGTCTAAATGTTCCTTGTTTAAAGAAGAAACCAGGAAGTTGGCAGTGGCCATCACCTCTTGCCTGTAATGAGATATCAAGGTCATGAAATACTGATGTCCACACTTCCTGATCATCAGTCTCTAAGATATACAAGTCGTGGTTAAGTGCTATTTCCTTAGCAACCCTCATGACCCAGAGCTGTAAATCCTTCCCACTAGAGAGAAGATGCTGACCGTCCCATTGTAGTGCCTTAAGATAATGTTGTACAGATTATTTGCAGTTTTTACCAGTTGAGTATTTATTTAACTTTAGATTGTTTTTCAGAATCATATTAACTTGAAAATCATCTGGCTGACACAAATCAATTAGATCTCTAGTATTCTGCATGGAAGAACCTCTCAGAAGTAAATAATTATAACATACTCTGTATATAGTACATTTTATTTGTAATACTTCAATGTTGATATTAAATTGACTTAATTTATTAGCCAGTTTTTCTCAACTTCTGTTAACCCATACCCCACCAGTTCATATGATTTGAAAAGGCTGTGCTTTCTGTAGTTTATATTTTAAAGGAATATTTCTCCAATTGTAAAATTATGAAACTGAATAAAAAGAACACACTCATCCATTCTGCGTGTACACACACACACACACACACACACACACACACACACACACACATATTCTGATAATTGCCCTTGCCCAACTGAGAATCTCTATGCTTAGAGGGTTTTTCAAAACTCAGCTTAGTTGTTCATTATTTTTAAAAATGAGAATCAAAGAAAAAGACACAGGAGAATAATGCTAAGAGAATATTATTGTCAAGGACATTGTTATTAAAAAATAATAAGGGGTTACAAGTAGCCAAAACTAAGGATTCCCGTTTTGTGAAGCTCCAAATCCTTTAAGTAAACAATACAGAGTAATGCATCTATCTAATCATTGCCAATTATCCTGATTAACCTTTTATTGTGGTGCCAATTAAATATGTTCTTTAAAATACTAGAAAAGATAAATTTCTGACAAATGTATCTAACATTGAACTTTTCTGAATTAAATAAAGCTAAGTTTTAGGCAGAACAAATCACATAATTTTGATAGTGGTTTATTTAACCTCAGGCTGGAATTATGACTGTATTTTCACTTAGATTTGACTCAGATAATCAATATTTTCTTGATATTTTAATTCATTGCTATTATATTTGCTTTGTCATCTATTATTATCATTATCACTACCTCTTGCTGATAGCTCATATTTATTGAGCTCTTCCCAAATGCTACGCAGTATGCTAAATGTCCTTATTACACCTTATTAATCTCCCCACTGAACCAGAGTAGGTGCTATTGTTATTTTCAGGAGAGTAAGGCTAAAACAAGTAAGAAAGCAGCAAAGCTAAGCCTGGATCTGAGGCTTATCTGCTTCTAGATTGGACCTCTTAATGTTTACATTCTTCCACTGCCTTCAGTTATATATGCTTTAGCAATATTTTTTTGTAAAAAGACATGAACATAGATGTCTCTGGTTTTTAGCAAATTCAGTAGAGACTCAAACGTACAGGTTGGGTCACATACAGAACTGACTTGTTCTGTACAATCTAACAGCATTCACAGTAGAATGACATTTAAAGGGACATTTGTTGGGAAAATGTGGTATTTTTATCCAGCTCTATCGGATACTGTGATGTACAGATTTGAGGAAGAAAGCAATGTGCTCAGAGCAGAAAATTGGGGTTTAAGAAATCTCTCCAGAAGGAAATAATTTCTAGGTTTTGAAGAAATAGAGATAAGAAAAGGAAAAGCAGAACAGAAATGCTGAAATTGAGAACACACAATAAAAGAAATCCATATCACTCTACAAGTACCTGTGGTTGGGATTTTTCCATTATAGAAATATTTCCTCACCAGAAAATTTCTATTCAGGTTATTACTGATTCCCCCACTGCCTTCTCCTCTTTTCCCTTTATTTTTGTTATTAATTGGAAAGTATTAAGTACTTTAAAGAAAGTTGCTTTGCTGCCAGCTTTGCTATAATTCAGATGATCCATAAACCAAGACATGTTGTAAATGGATGGTTATCAGTTTCTCTGATGTCCCACATTGAGTTCCAGCCTGTTGTTTTTATAAAGCCAAGCACTTGGATTTAGGGGCGGCG
>NW_005353838.1:13124256-13129595 GCF_000412655.1 Myotis brandtii | reverse complement strand
GGGGGGTGGGGGGCTGGGAGGATTTACCTATGAGTAGACACAAATCCAAAATCTTTGGGACATTAAGAAAAATTGTGAGTGATACTTGGACTGTGGTTTATAACTCACACATTTTTTGACCATGGATGAAGTTTTCTTCACTGCCGTTGTGCTTCTTTACAAATAATTTGTCAAAATGTACATCTAGGTTTAAAAAAAATTAAGACACCTCACAACATATGGGTTATTCCATTCATTCCCTTTCCCATTATGGGCATTACAGGCAGAATGAACCAAGCTAGGATTCTTCTAGGAAATTAATATCCACTCAAAAAATGGTTTAGGATTACACCTGACACAATTGTGATATTAGTTGCGTTCTACTTTTGGCTTCCTATAGAGCAACTGACAGATAACAACAACAACAATAATAAATTGCACCAAGATAAAAACTCTTGTGAATTGTAAAAAAAAACTTTACTCAAATGCTAGTAGAATGAGCAAATAGTAAAATAAGGTTATAAAAACATTAACTTTGTCATTAGTGCTTTGTACGCAACAGATGTTCATTAAATATATGTTGAATGAATATAATTGTAAAGAGGAAATCACTTGGAATCAACAGTTAAGAACAGTTGTGAAGATATAGGAAAAACAATGGGGATCCCCTTCAATATAAATGTATGAGATTTGGGAGAGGATATGCCTCAGCAGGTGATGGAACAAGATTTTCAAATGCCTATCATCACTAATGCAACCCCCTATCTCCTCACAGGCTGGTGCGACCTGGGTAAAATTCCATTTGTATTTGAAGGCTTATATGAGTGAGCTTATTTTATGTATCTCAATAATAGTGGTATAAGTACTTTAAAACCAAACACAAAAACATTCACAACTGAGGTTTACCTGATGGTCCCTTGTGAGTAATCGAACAATGTCTGCTGAGGCACAAGATTGTGATACATGTTTGTGAACTGACTCATCAGATAGCATCTGCTTTGCAATGCCTCAAGGGAATTTGAGAAATAAAAAGAATTATATATGATGTAGTTCTGAAACAAAACATGAATTGTCTATGGATGGATTTACTAAACAATTAACTCAAGAACACGAGTAACATATTACAGTGTGTCCAACACAGGTATAACTCTTTTTAACCACCAATCCCTTCCCCAAAGGGATGGTAAGCAACTCCAAATACCAAAGGCTGAAACCAATTCCACTTCTTACAGCTGACCCCCTTTTGCAGCGTCTCCAAAGCTAGTTCTTTCCTTAATGGGTTTCGTTCTCTTTCTTGACTGGTTGACTCTGGAAGCACTCAGACTGTCTTTACTTTTCTCAATGTCCGGTTAACACAGTATAAATACTTATTACCTGCTCCGATGAACAACAGAATAGCTCTCTCTGCTCATGCTTATTGCTGCCACAGGCCTCTCTTGACCACTCTGTTTCCCTGAGGACTTAGGTCGTTCCCCTGTGGTTGCCTTCCTATGTGCTATGCTTGCTTTTGTTTTTTACTTTAACTATGGGCTATAATGAAAAGCTTCCTGTAAGATATCTCCTTAGTGGTAAAATGTCCTTTTTCTGCTTAACTTATTTCTCCCTTCGAAGCATCTGGCAGACAGATAGTAAGACCTGCTATTCTAAATCCTTGCTACCAGAAGGAGACAATCTAATTCCTAAGTGTATTGATTATTTCAGAGTTCTAAACAATGTACTTTATTACCTTTTCTGAAAACATGCTGCTATTCATTCTTTCTTTCTATATCCATCTTCCTAAGGGTGGGTATCCAGTAAAATTTAATAAGTGAGTGAATGGAGTGAGCAAGTAAGCTAATCATTGTTCACAAAAGATTAGTCTCCGTTGGGGCATCCAAATAGACACTCATGAGGAAATGGGCCGATATTTGGTTGATAGGTTTATGTTTGAGTAGTCAAGAGCATTAGCAAAGGTCATCCAGAATAAACTCAGGGTGAGTTACGATATGCATCATGAAAGGAATGATTTTTAGAACCTACGTTGTCTATAGCTTGCACATATTGTGCTAAGAGCCTGAATTAAGAAGGCATAGAAGCAAAAGTATCTTTTGATGGTGATTTGGAAATTGGGGGTCACTGTGAATGATGATACACCATTGTCAATAATGGCAGCTTCTCAGAGTTGAAGTACATATTGTTCCTCCAAGAATATTCCGTTGGATTTCAGTAACATTTAAATGATGCATTATGTCAGTTAAGACTGTTTATTCAGCTGGCCATCTTCAACTTTTTTTTTAAGACTATATTTTTAGAACAGTGTTAGGTTTATGACACCAGTTTTTTAAAGGAAAATAATAATGCATGTAAAATAATATAACGAAAAAATATGTTTGGGGGATTCTTGAAGATAAGTATTGCCCAGACCCCTCACCTCTCCAAACAGAAGTGTTGCTTAGTAGAATAATAGCCCAAACTGAAGCAGCATAGGTTCTTTTTTTCTTTTTTTTTCTATTTTCCTTCCTGGAAAGGAAGAATTTATAGCAGCTTTAGGAAGTGGAAAGAGTAAACATTCTATCTTATAATTAAACCTAAGGATCTAAATTTTGTAGTGTTAAATATATGATTGTTGGAATCATGTATGAATATTGAAAGCATTTAATTCACTTATTCTGGCTGCATTCTAAATATATAAAGTTAAGATGTCTTATCTAATTAATAGCTCCTCTCATACAGTTTTTAAATTTATATTTGTTACTATGAAGGCAGGCCCTTTACCTGGTTTTCTTTGTTCTCATTATCACAGCTGATGCTTTGGTACTGGAATAACAGCTTGCATACAGTGTCAATGTGCTCAGCATGAATCAGAAATCTAACTACTTGAACCCCATCGTCTCCACTTCCCATTCTTTAAGACTTTACTCAATCCACATCTCCTTGGTAAAGACTTCTCTGACCATCCAAGGAGTCTTTCGAATTCTTTTTATTCTTCTGCATACTTTCCATTTGGCGCTTCCAAACTTACCCATAAATAAAAATATGCCTTGTTCTTCCACTTAGTTCGTAGACCCTCTCTTATTCATTCCCCCACCCCCAGGGGAGAGTGTGAACACAGTCCCCCACTAACACAAATTATGCAGTCGAGTATCCCAGATTTAGGGAAATCCAATCCCAAGTGGAAGGGATAAGCCTCCACCTGAAAAACCACCTTCCTGATCATGGCATCTCCCCTGCCAAGTAAGTATGGATCTCTCATCCATTTGTTCATAGCAGCTAGCATAGTGACTTGAAGATAGTAGCTTTCAACAGTTCAAGTACACAAAGGTTTAAAATGGGGAAAGATGAAACTAATAGTGCCAAGTTCCATTTTATTTTATTCGTATACTATTAAGTGATTTGCCCACTAGCTCAGCCTATTATTGTAACTGTTACATCTCTAATTTTGATTAGCAAATTCTGGGTATTTTGTATTATCAGAAATGAAATATGGCTACAACGCTGAGTAGTAAAAATCATTGATATGATTATATGCTTATAATATAGGGTGTTTGGTTTTTCCTTGTCATTATTAAAATCAACTAGTTAAATTACTGGGTAATTTCACCACAGAATAAGGTAATATTTTAATGTTTTTTGTATAGTTTAACAGTATATTTTACAGAAAAGTTTTATTTTGCCTCAGATGGCAATCATTAGGACCACAGAACTAGACGGGACCAAGAAGCCTCAGTATGTATCTTTCTCCAGGGTGGTCTAGTCTAAATTGCATTTCAACTTCTTCAGGAAAAGAGAATATTAGCCTATTAGGTTACATGCTGTAATTCTTTTGGACTTCATTCATTACTCATCAAATCTAATCCTATTTCTTCATGCTGTAGTTCCAGAAAAGAAACCACTTAAAAACATGTTAGGCAAAATAAATACTTTATTGTTTTAATTTTTTTTAAGAAATCAGCCTTTGTGTGATAATTCAAACATTTATAAACCTTTTAGATAGTTTTTCAAAGAATATTGTTAACATCTCAACCACTTTTGATTAAAATTTCACACAAAGAAATAGACTAGGAGTTGAAAATTATAAATGCCAAGGGAATAATTCTAATAACATTTGGTTGTTACCTTACATATTTATTTATTAACCCATACATAACCAAATAGGAAGCCATCTTCCCCCCCCCCCCCAAAAAAAAAAACAGTTTTCAATGGTTAAACTGAACTAAAACCATCTACTGTAAGGAGAACAAATCTAAATTACTTCCAATTTGAACAAAAACAAAAACAGCTTATTTATTTCTACCCATTCAAGTCATAGGCCCCGTTATTTTTGGAAATTCTCTACTATTTAGTCTAAAAGACAGAATAATAAACATCTCCTTACAATAAAGAAGTCTGGACAATGCAAAAAGTACATAGTGTTTAATATAAGACACATTTCCAAAAGAAAAATACTACATAAGCTATAATAAAATTACATTTGTCTTAGGTAAAGTAACAATGCTTACAGTGTAAGAACATTAAGTAGTTGGCAGGAAACCTCATATGAGAATTCTATCTTACTGCTATTAGTAACTTCCTCAAGAACTAAGAGCAAACTTTCACAACAGAACAAATTTTCTTCTTGGAAGAGACACTAATTAACAGCAGTAGAGGGAAAATCATTGGTTGTTTCAAGCTCTCAAAAAACAAATCAGTTATTGCACAGTAAATACCTCATAGAGGTCAGTGTTTAAGGAAGCTAGTCTAAAGAAATATGTTATTTATACGTTGGTTAAATCTGGAAGTTTTCAAGTTTTAAAATTAATTCTACATAGGGAATCCATTGGAAAATATTGACATACAAATAAATATTAGGCTTTTTGAATGGATACAGTTTAGGAGAGAAATAAAGTCAGCAAAGTGCCTAAGTTTCTATGTATGTTTTTAAAAAAGATATGCATAGAAGAAATAAACATTGTACACTGTATACAGCAGCCCAGCTCAGCAGCAAGTATCTTCTGAAGCACAAAAACACCTCCACCAGTGTATATCATAACTCCAACATTACTCAGCTAATATGATCCATGCCAACCTTGGAAAAGAAAAAGAGAACATCAAAATCTTTCAAATATTATTACTAAAAGGTTATTTAAAAGTGAAATGAGAATGTTCTCTAAACACACACACACACACACACACACACACTAAATCCTGTTGTGATCTCTACACGTCTTCCTGAGAGCTAATTCTTTTATCCCTGCTTTGAAAAAGGCCCTGTTAGGTATTTTATGAAATAGTTTATAAAACTATTTTTCTTATTTTCTACACCTGAAATTATTTTGTATATTTTTATATTACATATTTATATTTTTATATTATAAATATATATATATATATATATTTCAAAT
>NW_005353838.1:13107271-13124163 GCF_000412655.1 Myotis brandtii | reverse complement strand
ACTGAATGAATATTTTTAGTTCTGGCATTATTCTACCAAATTGTATTACTGACTTTGGCATTTGAGTATTACTATTAATATATATTTTATAAAATGTGACTAGAGTTATGAGGCAAAATTAAAGTTCTTCATTTTTATACCTAAAACACATAAAACAATTCTACATATTATGACATGACTAGATATGGAACTATGGGAAATATTTCTCAGAAGGCAAAAATTGAGAAAGATAACTATGAATTTGTGATTAATTCTCAAAATCGTGGTCCATAAGTTATACATCTGAAATACCATTATAGCCAATGCAATTAAAATAAGACTCAGGTTTGAAGGTCCTTATCTCCCCAATTCCAGAATTTGTTTACTATAATGAAATTTCAGTAAAATGACATAATACAGGGTGGGGCGAAAGTAGATTTACAGTTGTGAGTATGGTAAACACAGAGATAAATCTTGTATTATTTTCTGTATGAACAATTGTAAAGATACTTCTTTTTTTAAAATATATTTTATTAATTTTTTTACAGAGAAGAAGGGAGAGGGATAGAGAGTTAGAAACATCAATGAGAGAGAAACATTGATCAGCTGCCTCCTGCACACCCCCTACGGGGGATGTGCCCGTAACCAAGGTACATGCCCTTGACCGGAATCGAACCTGGGACCTTTCAGTCTGCAGGCTGACGCTCTATCCACTGAGCCAAACCAGTTAGGGCTGTAAAGTTTCTTCTGTCCCACTCTGTGTAACAATCCCTTGGAGGTTAGTATTATAAGATTTTGACTACATTTCAAAAGGGGCTGTATGTGGCTTTTACATTGTAAGATAATATAGTACATACATTCTAAAAATTTAAACTTTGTTAGAGAAGCAGACCTCTGTACTAAGAAAACAAAGCATTAAAAACTACTTTACATTTACCTAAACAGAGAACATCAGTAAATTTACCTATTAATTCCATTTAATGACTATCTTGCTTAGAATTTGATGCTTTACTTGAAGACACTGCTGCCAGAAGTCCACTCACAATTTCCCGTCTGATTTCCCCAACAATAGACTCTTTTATCTAGAATAGAAACAGAGGAAAATAAGAATTTGGCAATGTAACTGTCATCCATTTCTTGTTTTCAAAAAAACATAAATAGCATTTCATTTCTGCAATCGCCAACTATAAAGAAAGCGGCAACATTCATGTGAAACTTGATGCGGTACGGAGGGAGAGGGCAATCACGTTCATCTCTCCTCCAACTCAGACCGGACTTCTAGCTCTGGTCGACCAAAATTCTGACAACTACATTATAAAATATCACATTTAAGTTGAGAACATTAAAAATTTTTACTTAATAGATTAAAAACTTCTATTAAATAATTTGCTTCATAACACAAAATAACCTGAAAGAAGTGACTAAATGTTAGATTCACTTTTATGTTTCTGATTAATGTCCACCTTTGTATCGTAGTCAGCAGGATGGTCAAGTGTTCTCATTGTTATGAAAGTCCATTAGTGGCAAAACAATATACAGGTATATGGTCTGAAAGCGGAGTATCTAAAGAAGTTATATGTTGTTCTAAATGTGACACGCATGTTTTAAGTGGAAAGAAATGATCATTTAGCACAGATTACTTTAAAACATGAAAATAAATGACCATAAACTCTAAAAAAATAATTTTTTCTTTAGTTGTATGGTATGTTTGTCACCTGTCTAAAACTTCAGCTTCAAAAAAGATATACATCTCATTTTATTAGTGGAAAGGGCAAATAAAACTATGGCAACGGCAATTCCATCAAGATTTTCTTCTCCAGATGCCTAAACACTGCAAATGCCTATCCGTGTCTTTTTCTCTCCTATGATATAGCATCACCCCAAATAGCCCTCTGTAAAGACTTTAGATGTGTATTTCCTGAAATAAACTGATAATGCCTTCCTAAATTAGCACTGGAGACTCTCTCACCCAGCTTTTAAAAATTCTACATTTCCACAGTTTCCTGTCAGCCTGATCTATTTCCTAAAATGTTTCTAAGTACATCCTGAACTCATTCCAATTGAAGTCTTTCCAAAAATAGCTCTGAATTAATCTGTCATGAAAACTGGTACAGCCCGGCCAGTGTGGCTCATGAGTGGTTGGTGGTAAGGGCAAATGCCTGGATTGTGGGCTCAATCCCCAGTAGGGGGTGTGCAGAAGGCAGCTGATCAATGATTCGCCTTCATTGATGGTTCTATCTTTCTCCCTCTCCCTTCCTTTGAAATCAATAAAAATATATTTTTTTAAAATCTGGTACATGTACAATATATATATTTACACATAAGTATACAAAGAAACAAATGCTCCTTAGCTACCAACCATCTTCATAGGAATATATTAAATAAATATGAGCTTCTCATTTTGTCTTCTACCAATATTCTAAACTTTAAACATCACCAAAAGTTTTTGAAGTTCATAGCATTTCAAACTCATTTTTTAAACAAATACATCTAAGACACAAATATTATGAAAACCAGAATTTCTTAGCCACAATATGCAAGCACAAACACAATGTGTGTTGAATCAAAACCACTGCACACCTGTATTTACAGGAGACAATGAGCAGCATAATCTCTCCAGTTCCCTTGTTCAATGCAATAATGCAATTTTATTAAATCTTGTCATTCTTCAACATTCAAAAGACAAACTTGTTAAGAAGCATTATTTACAAACCAAAAATGTGTGCCAGCTATCTGGGGAGTATAGACATTACTGGAGTAAAGCCTAAAAGTCTCCACCATCAAGGATGTCATTATCTAGATAGGCACCAAAAATGTGTGCCAGCTATCTGGGGAGTATAGACATTGTCATTATCTAGATAGGCAAAAAATGAATATTATTTCCTAAAATACTGCAGGGAAAAGTAATTTATTAATTCATTAATGACATAAGAACAGAACAAATTTTGAAAAATGAGAGACCACTTTGGGCTAGAAGAGGAGAAAATAAAATACATCTCAGGGAACGGTGGACTTTAATGTAGCAGATCATGAAAATGGAAAGGTGATCTCAGATGACAGAATAGAAAATTGTAGCAAGAGCATCCTGGATAAGAGGGTGCAAGCCAACGGGAGCCTGGCTGACAAGCTAGTTCCTGCTGGGAGTGGAAATTAGGAAATTAGAATAGAAAGGGTGAGGTCAAGTGGAAAGTGTTTATTACGAGCTACTTCGGGGGCAGGATTGGGTCTCATTTATCAATGGAGCTGGCATAAAATAAGTGCTCAATAAATGTTTGAATGAGTCAATAACAGAGCGAGAGAGACAGAGGGAGAGAGACAGGGAAAGAGCACAACAGTGAGAGACCATATCACACACAAAAGGAAACAGAAAGTAGCAAAAAAGGACTACAGACTAGCCCTGAAAAACAATAAAATGCCTTTAACAATTTATTGAAGGAATTAATGTACAGACAAATTATTTCTAAAATCCTCCATGTTCCAGAGAGTTTGGAAGGGTTAGGAGTGAGAAAACGCTGGGATGAGTGGTCAAGTTGCCTTTATGAGCACAATTTCCAAAAAGTGAGACAGACTGAAGATAGGTTACTGGAGATTAAGAAAGGAATGCTCACTGGCAATATAAACAGACTGACAGCCAGTCTGAAGTGTGGGGCAACACATCCATTTAATATGCATCTTCTGAGTGCGATCTTCATGGCAGCCATTATTTCAAGGGATCACTAACAGAAGTTATAGTAAGAACACAGGCAAGCTGGGCATTTACCAAAATACATGTTTAAAGCATGTCAGATGAACTGTAATGAAGATAGTAAAAGGCATAAATCAAGCCTAGGAACTTCAATAAACCAAGGACAACTCTCTAAACACAAAGCAATCTATGTTTACGCTTTGACGTTTAATTCTGTTGTATTTGCTACTATGGGCACATGTTCACTCATTCTATTCAGTAATCTTTTTATTTATTTACTTAAAAGAAAAGCAAGTAAACAGTTTCAGGCTACTGACTACATACATCATGGACCACCAGGGAAAATTCCAGGAGAGTGCACTTTCCCCCACTACAACATGCACAATCTGCACAGATAAGGGGTACCTTTAATCTGACAAAAGCTTAGTTACTGAAGGAGCATATTAAACATTTGTTTGAAAGGACCTTCTATACTGTCCTTCAAAATAAGAATTCCACTGTAATAACACATTATAAGTAATGAAAGCACTTGTTTTAAAAACTTCAGATACGGTGAAATGATGGAAGCAAAGGCCTGACAGACATCATTGTTTTCATGCACCCAAGAGTGTAATAAGAAAACTTCCCTGAAAGTTGTCTGCCAAACATGCTTAATCCTCATCTGCAAAACTGTTCAACACAAGCTTCAGGCTTGTTTCCTGAATAGTGGCTTTGTTAATGGGTAGGGGGGCCAGAATTTACTGGAAGACAGAATCTAATTTAGTTTTCTTGGTACCTAAAACAATAAGCTTTAAAAAAAATTAGAATTCAGTACCAAGTGAATTTAGGTGAAAAGTGTATGGATTTGAAATTAAAGTGCTTCAAAATAGTTTTTCTTTTTAAAGTAGTTTATTGATATTTAGAGAGAGAGGGAGGGAGAAAAAAGAAACATCGGTGTGTGAGAGCGTAACATCGATTGGCTGCCTCCTGCACAGCCCCTAGTTGGGAATGGCTGCCTCCTGCACACACCCACCAGACATCAGGCCCAAAACCTGGGCACCTGCCCTGACCGGGAATCCAACTAGCAACCTTTCAGTGCATGGGATGACGCCCAACCAGTTGAGCCACACTGGCCAGGGCAGTTTATTTTCTTAAATATACCAATATTCCTCTTTCACACTGTTTGATCTATACATTTTGTTTAGTAAGTTGCTTTTTGTTTTCTTTTCTTCTTTTGTAGACAGTAAGGATAAATGTTAAGCCCAATTTCCTCCAAACATTCCAAATTCTGACTTAGGGAGTGTCTAATTAACAGTTTTAACAACAAATTCCGAATAGTTTTGAAGCATTTGCCTTGCATGTCAGTTTAAATATCTTCAAATTATAAAATCTTCTACATTTCATGGGAGGTTCTTATAGATGTTTAAGTAGTTCTCTAGAACCAAGAGAACACCACCAACTTCCTACATGCTATGTTCTGAGTCAAAGATGAATGCTCTCGCCTAGGAATCACTTACTCCTAAGAAATTACACAGCACACAGCAGGCCATCAATTAATGACTTTTAAAATGAGGACCCAAATGTGCAATAAGGGAGTATTTGTAACAAATTAGTAATATAAAGGAAAACTTTCAAACCAAAGCAAGCTAAAGGGAACAAAAATATCACATTTCTAAGGTGGAAAAAAAGTAACTTAAAACTTACTTCCTTAGTTAACAAATAATAGTGTGAAGAAAAATAATTACTTAATTTCACTCAAAAATTGATCTTTGACATGAAACATAAATAAGAATAGATAATTGATCATACCTAACTGAGAAAGTTGCACGTACAGAGCTTGATAAATGCTAGTTGGCCACAACCAACTTACAAAAATAACTACATCTGTAGGACAAGTAACTTTATAGAATTAAGATCTTTCAAACTTTGTTACCTCATGTCAGGAAAATAAATTACATACATCCAGTGTCTCCTGCTATAATGCTTGTTCTGAAAATGTGAGTTTGTCTCACACATGACTGAAATATTAGGAAACAACTTGATCTCCCTTTTTTTGTTTGTTGTTGTTTTTTAAATATATTTTTATTGATTTCAGAGGGGAAGGTATAGGAAGAGAGAGACAGAAACATCAATGATGAGAGAGAATTATTGAACGGCTGCCTCCTGCAAGCCCCCTACTGGGGATTGAGCCCACAACCCAGGCATGTGCCCTTGACTGGAATCAAACCTGGGACCCTTTAGTCTGCAGGCTGATGCTCTAACCACTAATCCAAACTAGCTAGGGCTCCCTTTTAAAATATATATACAATTCTTTACTACCTGATCCTAGTGCCCAAAACAGTTTTTTTTGCTAATTTTCTTAATTAACTTTCAACCTCTGACTACTCACTTTTCTAATTTTTTGTGGTCCTTTTGGTTACTAGAACTATGGTTAAACGCTTCAGTTTGACCACTATCATCCTTCAGGATAAACCTTTTCATTCTGTGTTTCTATATTTGAGCAACTCATATAATTTCCATATTTCTCCACTCACTAAACCAAACAGACCAAATTATTTATACTTATTAAAGTCACACCACCAACTTCTCATGTAAATTGACATTATCCTGGAAGAGACCTAAATTGTAATCTCTCATTTCACAAATGCACAAACAGATCTAAAGAGCATGCCGCATGTTTATCTATTTCGAACTCTAAAAGCACCTTCTTTGCCAGAGTGAATACAGAATTGCAATTATTTCACACTGCAGTAATGAGATTTACAGAAATGCCATTACAAACATTACAGAAATATTTCAATAGATATAAGCTGGACCAAAGGGAAGGTTAATTTAAAAGCTCTATGAAAATTACTGAATACAGTGAATCAGAGGAATATCTTATAAATAATTAATGTTTAAATACAATCTCTTCCAACATGTATCACCAAATAAATTAAGCATGGATTTTACTCACCTCCCGTATGACTTGCTGCAATTCATCTTGCTCTACATTTTTATGCATTTCCTCAGCAGCTGGCATCAATGGGATTTTTCCATACCCTTCTTCCACTTCAGATTTAAGTCCTACAGCCTCTAAGGGTTCTTCAGCTGCACCAACTTCCTCAGAACTTTCCACTTCTGGAGGCGAATGCACAGAGCCTGTTCTAGAAGGAGCAGTTGGCGTTAGGGCCACTGATGCTCGGAATACCTTCTTGCTTGGTACCCGATGGGCCTTGGGTTTGCGCACCGAGTCACCAGAAGGTAGTCCAGTTCTTCTATTAGGATGAAAGGGACTAGAACATGCAGAAGATGACTCTGATGTTGCTTGGGAGAAAACAGATTCTGAGCTTTCTCCAGGAGGAATGTCAAATCTCATTTCTCCAAGTCCCAGGCCCAATTCGGACTTTAGGTATGACTGTTCCCGCATCAGTTCAGTGACCTGGAGATCAGAAAAATTATTAATTCTTCTCTCTTGAAATTAAGATCATTGGTTAAAAAAATTAAAGTCCTAGCTGTATTGCCAAAAGTCACTTAACTTGTAAGGCATGATTCTAACTCATTCATTTAGTAACTACTTAATTTCATTTGCAACAATAGCAAAGAAAATTTAAATTCTTAGTGAGATCAAGCCATAAAATGTGTAACTAGAATAACTAGTGGGATGAAATTTTACTTGTTACCACATGGTTGTGTCCAAATTACTTATAAGGAAGAGTAACTAGTGAAAAACAAAATCGCTTCTTATGCTTTTGCCCCCAAATAAACTAATTTGTTTAATGTATGCTAAAAAATCAGACTTTTGCTCAAAAAGTAGTCTTCTTAGAGATCCAATTAACTAAAGGACATGGAATCAGACTGTAAAAGAACATTTACCCTGGAGTATAAATTAAATATTTTTATAATGCATTATCTCCTGTAGGCCATAAAGATAAATCAATTATGCAATTAAATGGCTTCCTAGTGGCCTAAGGTAGCAAGGGACTTTCAGAAGTCCCAAACTCACTTCTAATCAATTTAAATAACTCATCAAATTCTGTGTTTAAAAAGTATTTCATCTACACTAGGGAAGTTGTGTGTTTATGAAATGTTCTATCGTTCCCTTCCCCCATGATTTAAAGGAGAGAGGCTTACTGGTTCCATTACATTCAATGGAGAAGGGCATGACAAGTTATCAGCGCTTCTACTGCCACACATTCCCTGAAAAAGTAAAAACAATTATATATATATATACATTTACATATTTTTTCAAACTGCAACTGTTTTATAATAAAATAAATTAGCTAATTATTACTCTAATGCATTCCTATGTCACCCTCAACTGTCATGGGAACCTATAAAATGTGCTACTGCAATTGAAGGTGCATACATCACACTACTGTCACCAACACACATTTCTCAGAATAATAAATCAAAACCTTTTATAGAAAATGATATCATTGATATAGAATATTCTTATTCTATGCTATTCGTTTATATGTGCGCACACACATTCCTATTCTATTGATTTTTACCATATGTGCACATATGCATATGAGTGTGTGGTAATCATCCACTCAGTTATAAGAAATCAAATATGTTGTTCCGGTGGAAGAGAAAAGTCCACTATTTCAGCATTTCAAAGCAATATATTCTACAACTGCAAAGGTATCAGCAAAAATAAGACTACAACTTTTGAAATTCAAATTTGATAAAAAGGAACATGAGAAGTATAAAGAGTGGTACTTTTATAAATATAAAGTGTTTCTTTTCATTCTCTTTGATATACGTTTTTTGCCTTTACAAAGACCTCATGTGATTCCTTAAAAAAACATAAAGAATAGAAAAGGATCCAGAATAAAGGAAAAGCTTAAAGAAAGTACTTATATATTCCAAGGCAAGAAAGGGCAAAAAAACTGAGTGAAATATATATTTGTGTTCTTTACAATCGCATGCAGTAACTAAAAGCTAAATGTCAGAGATTAACCCACTATCACTTTCCTTTAAAACCCCTAAACTTTTGTATTGCTGCTTATTTTCTATTATTAAAAATTATGATTAAAATTTTTCAGTGTATTTCTAAATATACTATTTAAGAAAGTAATCACAATGTGTACATTCAACTAATTTGGGGAAGACTCCTTAAACGTACTCCATGCTTCTAATGCCATTAAAATAAGTGTTTTTAAGTTAAGGCATTTCTCTGAAATTATGTGGAACACTATAAGCAAATCCTTACTAGAGCTACTGACAATGCCCGGGTACCCACCACCAGTGCCGAGGAGCGGAAGGGAGAGGAAATGTGCCTGGCGCGCAGCTGCTCCTCCAGGCCCAGCAGACGCTCCTCCAGCTGTAGCTCCAGGTCTTCAAGTTCCATTCGGACTGAATTTCGCAAACTCTGGAGCTGATCAACTTCATACCTAATGGTAGGGGGACAGGCACAACGTTTGAATAAAGCAGTCTGGGGATTCAGTCACCATTCTCTCACCAGCTATCAGAAGGCAGTGAAATTCCAAGTTCTAGAAACTGGTGCAACAGCAAATGCCAACAGGTGTGACCACCAGAACAACTGTTCTTTCTCTCTTTAGCCTTTCTCACAAATATCCCAAACACTGAAAACATGACAGCCACTACCTTCCTTAACGCATTGAAAGCAGGGAAGTGTACTTAGGAATTTTATCTACACTGGTTCACAAAATAGGTAAAGGGTGCACAGCAGTAGAAATAAAACCTAGCTTTAAAGAGAAAAGTTGGCAATGCTTTTTAGAATAGAAAACATTTTGAGTCACATTAAGACAAAATGAACTTTTACCTTTCCTCCTCAGTCATATGATGATAAACCATGGTTTGCTGACGCAGCATCGCCAATTCTAAGTCCATCATTTGCGTTCTAAACAAATTCAGGCTCCGCCTCATTACTTGGAGCTCCTGAAAAGTATTCTAAAATACAACAAAACAAAATTATACTTCTAAATCACAGAAGTCATTTTGTACACAGTGATTTCAGTAAGAACTTACTTCATAAAGAGGTAGCACAGATGATTTCTGAGGACTGTATGGAGCAGCAGCAAGGTCAGGTCCTCTCATCATAGGGTACTTCAAAAAAAGTGAAAGGATGGTTACAAATCGATGTCAGAGTGACTATTCCCAATTTATTTGAAGTATTAAAAGTATGAGTGTGAGGCCTTCATGTCTTTCTCTTTGAGGCAAAAATAATAAAAACAAAACTTCATATTGTGAGCAAGAGCCAAATCAATCAGTCCCTCATTCTACCTACTCCTCCCATCTGTTCCAGGGATAAGTCAGTCTATTTGGAACGAGGCTGAAGCAAAGGAACACATATAGTTCATCTATGTCTTACAGGACTTCCCTCTTGCCTTAAGAAAGTAGAAAAACAAAACTCATAGAAGCAATAGCAAGTGAATTCTGAAATAACAGAACTATTGATTTGAATGGAGAGAGTAGCAATCCATCATCACTCATTCTTAGCCGTCTGAGCATCTGCTATACGTCACTATTTTAGGCAGCGAAGAAAAAAAATAAAAGGCATCCCTAGCCTTTTAGTGTTCGTTCTCACAGTGTAAGAAAGAAAAGAGAACTTAAAAAAATTATACTACTGGGGTGGAGGGGAGTGTTATGTTAGAAACATACAAAAATCCAGGTTAGGGGCGTACACAACCTCAACAGTGCTGACACCTGACACAACTATTTAGGGGCCTGCATGCAGTCCAATAACAACTGGAGCTCACATATAAGGAATAAGTCTGGAGATACAGGCAGAGTCCAAGTCATGAAGAGCATCTGTCTCCTGAGGTGGGAGTGGAAATTAATTGAGTTACTGAAGGGACATCTGAGAGGAGGAGACCACACTGAGGGTAGAACAAGCTGGCCTAGAAAGAAAGTCGCAGGGAGACAGGGCCCTGGGAATCCCCAGTTTCACGCAATTACAGTTGAAAGGTTAAATGTCTCACTCACAGACAGAACTACATTTTGTACACAGGAAGACAAACACCCACATTCTGGTTAGACTGAAAATCACTGGAGACGGTACATTACTACATAACTTGAAAAGTCACAACTTCAGTTTTTACTTTCAAAGTGGCTTCCTGTCTACAGTCACCATGGTAGAGATCTACTATGCACATCCTAGGCCACTTGACGCCTTACTGAACTCTCTGATCCTTGCATTACAGTCGCTTTCTTCATTTCCTTAACTGTCTGAATGTAAATAGTTCAGAAAGAGATACAGAAAGGAAATGTGAAATATGAAAGGCAAACCTGAGGACAATTTACTTATTTTCAGAGCTTTTTAGGGGGAATTATTTCCAGCCCACTAACAGTTCTTTAAGTGACAAAACACATCAGACCATTTTAATTCAAATTCAGTTTACCTGATTTTTTTTCCTTTTCTGGGGTAGTTTCGGTCTTTGAACCCAGTGGAAGCAGACTAACGCTGCGCCAGGAGACCAGCCTCAGGAGTCAGTGGGTGAAGGGGAAAGCTTAGTCAGAGAGCTACGAGCAGAACCAGAGCACACGGCGACACTCAGGCCAAGGGCACGCACACTTAGAAAGAAGAGGTGGTGAACACTGTCCACTGGCAGAGAGAAGGAGAGAGAGTACTTGAGAGGGAAGATTTTTTAAATAACAGGGACAACCTGACTAAGACAAAAACAATGGAGCAGAGGCTAAAGAAGTAAGGACACTAATGGACAAAATCTCTTTAGAAGGGAGATTATGAGCAGAGAAATTAACCTTGGTCAGCGTTAGAGCTGTTTCTGAGACAGGAGGAAGGAGTATAGGAGGAAGGCAGGTATAGATAAGTATAGGCATGGAAGACAATGAAGATGAGGAGGTTCATGCCTAATGCGTCTTAGCCTCTCAGTGAATTAAGAGGTGCTCAGATCAATAAAATAAATAAGTTAAGATACACTTTTTCTCATACCTGTGAAAGATTCTGCAGTGAGTTTCTAATATCATGCAATACTCTTCGCAACTGCATTTCGATGGCAGAAGGAGGGTTCACAGAGCCCGATCGGTAAGGGTAGGCAGCGTGTCTATGTGAGTAAGAACACCCGAGAGAGGGCGTGAAGGCACTGCAGGTGGCGCCGGATATGTTGGGGACACTGCGAGTGCTCAGAGTCCTCATGTGCTCACAGAGGGGCCGTTCCTGCCACTCGGAGTGAAGGGAGTGAAGGGAGCAGGTGGACTGAGATATAGGTGCTGGAGCATAGAGGGAACAGGTGGGAGTCCTTTGATGATGACACTCCTCCGACTGGCTCGCCTCCCTCGGAGAGGCTTCTGAATCTTTCTTCCCAGAGGACGAAGAGATGAAAATAGTGGATTTGACTACAGACTGACCATCATGCTCAACCGCCTCGTTTTCTAATTTCTGTTCCTCTTCAGGTGTGTACTTGTAGGTGAAGGAGGGTGGACTGCATCTGGTCTCTTTTCCTGGGGACAATCGAACATTGACAGAGGACACAACCCTGACAGGGCTCAGTAAGGTCGTTGGTAAAGACTGAGACCTTCTAAGAGGGTAGCCAGCTTTGGCAAGTAAGTACCTCTGTTTTAACAGGTCTTTTGATTTTATCAAGCTACGCCCTGCTCTTTGATTAGACAGACCACAGATCTTCATTTGAGCTCTTTGCAAAGCTGTATTAACTCTGTCCACAGAAGAGGGAAGCCCAGTTTTCGTTTCAGAGCCCTTCTCACTGCCTTTAGCTTCAATAGAAGCCAATGATTTAAGGATATGGTGTGTGGTATACTGCACAAATTCACATTCAATGCTTTTATCCACGTCACTTTCAGCACTTTCCTCCCTCAGCAGTTCCTCTGGCTGTGCTGGAGACGAATCCTCTTTCATTTCAGTAACTTCAGTAACGTGATCCCCTGCGCTACAGATGGACTCCTTATCTGTATTCTCAACTGTCTCGCACTGGGGGGAATCCTTCCTATCTGACCTTTTGTCAGCAACTGCTGCTGCTGTCCCGCTTCCCTTGGGAAGAGGCATGAGAGACTCCTCCTCAGGCTCATTAAAATAAGGCTGGTCGCGTGCTGTTGGCGTGGCAAGGTTTTCACCAAATGAAGTGACTGTTGTCTCGCTGTCACAACTATCAGCACTACTCCCCATGGCTTGCAACGATTCGTGAACCTGTGAGAGGAAAACGGGTGGAAGGATGAAAAATTCAAATAAGTATCATTCCCGAAATGCCAGAGACATGATGCGTCTATATGTGGGGGTCTCCCACCTCTGCTGTGACCTGGGTGCTGTTTAAAACTGCTTATAGCACCCTAGTCAGCAATCCCTCCAATTTCTCACCAGGATTATTCCAGACCTTTACAATACCCTTAAATTCCTTTTTCAACACCCATCTCATTTTCTTCCAGCACATGACACCGACTCAGAGAAAATGGACAAAAATTGCTTAACTTTCTTCCCCAATACCTACAGACTTCCCCATACCTCTTGCCATCACTCCCTCCTCTCCGTTTTGAAAGGAAACTGTGTCTCTTTTTTCAAAACTAAACCTTCCAACCTGTCCTTCTAATCACATCCTCTCCGGGACGAGGGTACTTCCCCAAAGTTTCATCCCATATTTTTCTGCATCCAACTCTCTTCTCACAGGCCCTTCCCTAAAAACTTCCCTAAGCCACTGCCATATGAAAAAGACAAAAAGATCTATCACCTTCAAGCTATCATCGTAATTTGAAAGGACAGTTAACATTCATATCTTCTCTTCCTTATCATTGATTTACTCTCCAATCGCACTTTTGCCTCATTTACTGAATCAGAATTGCTCACTCAACTACTCAATTTCCAAACAACCAAATTCTCACCTTTGCACTCTGATGGCCATAGCTTTCCTTTGAAAAGTTTCTCCTCCATCTCCCAATTTTTCTGCCCACTGAATTATTCTTTCGGAGTTACCATAGACACTTCTCTTATATTTCTACCCCAATGCTGTTTCTAAAGGCTCTTTTGGGGGTTCTCTTTTACTATTAATCTAACTTTATTTAAAATTTGTGTATAGGTGTTTTAAACACTTTTCACATAAATTCTGTGTACTGCACACATAGACTATATATGTTTCTTGAGAATAAAAATGTGTTTAACTCTTGGGTTATCTAACATACTCTCACATAAAAGTCATATAATAATCAGCAAGCTATGGGTCCACACTTAATGTTGGTTATTAAATAAATGCTTATTGGAAAATACTAAAACACAATGATGGTAAAAAATAAGAAAAATAACAAACTAGGATAATGATTAAAATAACCTATTTAATGGTGGTCCAAAAAGAAATATTTTTTTTTTTTGCTGTTGTTAAATATTTGTCAGAGAGAGATGAAGAATTAGTGAAACCTAAAAGCTGTAGCCAAACACTTAGATTACATCTGCATCCCAGAAAATGTTTTATTCTTATTGTCATTTGAAAAATAAAGATACCACAGATTGAATCTTGAAATACATAGCTACTTTAAAAATCACCTAAATATGAAGTTAATCATAGTGCCTACTACATAGAAAATTTTACCTGAAGATGATTAAGGGAGACACCGTCTGTTGAGTCTTCAGCAAAACCACTGCTATCAGAATGCTGACTGGCAGTACGTAACAGGTGATCTACCAAAAAAAGTGTAGTTATACAAAACTGTTCTCGTTGAAGTCATATTTAGCAATGTTATAACATATATGTGAAATACTAACAGACGTAGGATATGCAAACATTGATTCTGTCTTAGAAAAATATGCATCACTTATTAAAAATTGTGCCTTCAAAGCACAGGAGTTAAGTCAAATTCAAACAAAAACTGAATCAGATCAGAAATTCTCAATGTTCAGTTGCTAATTAAGCTCTAATTATAATGTACTTTGGTAGGTCCAATTAATGTCTTATCCTTGGAGGACAATTGCTTGAATTAAAAAATTGGCTCTAGTGAAAATAAAAGTCCCCAAATAAACCATTTCTATTATGTAAAAATATAAAGGTGAAATATATAGTTGGTAAAATTAGAAATGTAAATGTAGTGTACAAAAATGTTTATTACTTTCCTAATAAGAAAATAAAAATACAATTAAGGCCAATAAGTTAAATAACTAGTTTGCAGGTACCTAAATGTCCCTGGTGTTTTAAGTGATGCAAACATTTGTAAGTTATGAAATAATTTTTTTTGTAACAACTGCATGAAACTCAGTCAAATAGGTTCAACTAGTACATAATATTGTTAATCTTATAAAAACCCTATTTAGTTTTTGGTCCCAAACCTCTAATTCCCAGTTAATATAACCTAAAAAAAAAAAAATTAACTATGTAAAAAGGCCAACTAAGTACAATAAACAGAACCACATGCCCATCCACACTACAGATACCACAGTGGGAGAGACTTTATCACTATTACATTTACTAAGGGAGACGCTTCATGAGATAGTCAAGTTCTTCAGAACTTCAAAAACAGGCTAAGTAAAGTGTGCTTGCCAAATCCACATTCATTTCAGATTTGAATCTAGAAATAAAAAACTCTACAATATGTTTGAATCAAATCCAAAATCAATTAAAGTTTGCCTGACTTTGAAAAATTTCCCAGTGTAGCCTCAGTTTCACCTAGAGTATCATGGAATGGAGTAATTTTTTTCTCATTAATAATTTAGAATAATTCTGTAATATCATTTGGAAGTTAATAATACTGCATAATGTAATATAAGAAACTGACTAATATCCTTGAAAATTCTCAGTAAACTGGAATAATTGTGAAACTGAACTGGAATAAGCTGTTAATTACCATAGATAGTCATTATGCATTATATTAATTGAGAAGACAATTAACATCTTATATTACAGCAGTTATCACCTAAATTATGTGTCTGTATGTCCTTTTTTTTTAAAAACAAAACTGCAATGTGAGCATTCTGAGGGCAGGAACCTTATTTATTCTTCTTTGTATCCCAGTATCTAGCAGAAGCTAACAATTAAAAAAAAAATGCTGAATGAATCAATGATAACTATCTTCTTAAAGCAACAATAGAATTAAGCCATCACCTAAAGGATTTAGAAGTGAAATTGCCTATCTGGTTGGGATTTGAGATTAAGATCACTGTAATGTCAAAAGCTGCCAGGTTTCGATGAAGTGAAAAAGCTGCCAGTGAGTGCAGGGAAGCCTGATGCCCAGCCACACTCGGGGCCTCTCTGCCTGGATCCCTTTATCTGCAGCGGGGCAGTCTGTGTGGAGCTGACCTCTCCGTGGTCAGCCTGAGTCCACACAGGTTAGGAGAGTGCAGACTGCTCAGCCCTCAGAGCAGGTGTCGGGCAGAGGGGAGAACAGAGGCCGGGTTCAAGCTCCTGCTTATTTCTGAAAGCAATAAGGTCTCTCCTCTGCAAGACACAGTAACAATCCTATCTATTTTACAGGCTCACTTTAGGACAGGGGTCCTCAAACTACGGCCCGCGGGCCACATGCGGCCCACCGAAAACATTTATCTGGCCTGCCGGGTGTTTTTGCCGCCGCTGCCTGTTGCTTAGCAGCCGACTAGTTTTTTTTTTAAACTATAGTCCGGCCCTCCAACGGTCTGAGGGACAGTGACCTGGACCCCTGTTTAAAAAGTTTGAGGACCCCTGCTTTAGGAACTCAGTGCAATGCAGGTAAAACTATTCTGTAACCTAGAAATCACAATCTAGGTTCCTGAGTCAGACATTCCTGTTTCAGAAAATGCACTGGTCTCCAAAGAAAAAGGTGGAACTTTAAAGAAAGAGACCTCTGTCCTAACTGAAGACATAAGACATTTCTAATTTAAAAACTGGGAAGTTAGAACAAACTAAAGTGAGAACAAAACATCTGGACATTGTATTTGACTAGTATCATAAAGAAACAAAACAGAACACCTGCCTACTCTGCTAGACTTAAGAAAATATTGTTTCTCCTCTGTACTAAGGAGGATTTTGCACTGCTCTCAAAATAATTATGGAATGTTAGCTTGTGACATGAGTTGAGTCACTAAGCCTCTCTGGGCTTCAGTATGTAAATCCCAAGACTGGATTCGAGTTTAAGATCATTGTAATCTCAAAAGTCCTATTAGCAAAAGTGTGAAATATTTTTATACAGACATTATATGCATTTTTACTAAAGTTGCAAAATAAATACATTACCAGTGATTCTAATTCTGCAATTATGATTAATCTAAGATACTCACATGTTTGCGTTATCAAAATTTGACAGGCTATCTTCAAAAATGACTAAAACACTATATTGTTCTCTCTCCCTCTTTCATGCACACACAAAACCATTTTACTTT
>NW_005353838.1:13096861-13107222 GCF_000412655.1 Myotis brandtii | reverse complement strand
AGAGAGAGAGAGAGAGAGAGAGAGGTAATATGTAAATTAGGCTGGGAAGCCGTAATGGTCATGGCCAGCTCAGGAAGAAGGGGCCTGGCGCAGCCCAGAGCCTGAGAGAACAACAGACAGGGCAGCCTGCGCCTGGCCCTGGAGCCGGAGAGAACAACACACAGGAGGGCTGGGTTTGATTCTGATCACGGGCATGTATTTAGGTTGCAGGCTCCTCCCTGGCCGGGGCCCAGGTCAGGGCTCATGCAGGAGGCAACCAACTAAAGTGTGCCTCTCACGTTGATGTTTCTCTCTGTCTTTCCCTCTCTCTTCCAGGCTCTCTAAAAATCAATGGGAAAATATCCTCATGTGAGGATGAAAAAAAAAGAAAGAAATGTCATATCCTATGAAAGAGAAATCTTGAAAATGCCTAAAGAAAGTTGTCATTTTTTCATGGTGAAAGGACTGGAGTCTGTGTTGATGAAAACACCTTGGCGGCTGCGGCGGCCAGCAGTGGCAGCAGTAGCGGGGTGATGGAGGTGGCGTCTTCCCCTGATCAGCCCGGTTGCCTCCCACAGAGGGAGGCCAGACTGTGGCCCGTCAGTGGGACATCCCCTGAGGGCTCCCAGACTGTGAGAGGGGGCAGGCTGGGCTGAGGGACCTACCCCCCATGCATGAATTTCGGACACCGGGCCTCTAGTTAATTTATAAAAATGTGACTCATAAAAATGTTAACATTCTTACTTATGCCACCAGAAATAAGAGACCCTATGTCAGTAAGAGGAAGAAACCCGGATGTGAATACAAACCACATTCCATCTTTCCTACCACAGGAAGCTTACTCTTGGAAGATCTTAAAGTAATTATAATGTTTTTATTTAAATATATAAAATTTGCCCACATCCTAGTAATGTGGGCAAACCAGCCAAACATAAGGGATTTCAATCTTGAACAAATCAGAGACCAAATAGCAAGCAGGTTTTAGGTAGAATCCTCTAAGTTTTACTTATGAAGCCATTCAAGAATAAGAAATATTTCACAGGCATGAGAGTGAAATGACCAACATGAAAAAAAGCTCCAAGGTCAAAGACACCATTACCCCTTTGACACAATGTACCCCTTGTCTACCTATCTAAAACAAAGATTCCTATGAACTCTTCCTAACAGTTTAGAAGTACATGCATTATGGGATTTACATGAGGAAGAAAATTAAATAGTAAAATTCATTCTATGTCTAACGAGAACTATAGTAACCTAGTAAGTGGAGCTCTTGTTTCTTAGTACCATATTGCAATAAAAGAAAAATTCTATGCAAATTATCTCTTACAAAGTCATTTCAGAGATCAGAAAACAAACATGTAATTTCCTATTCTAGGAACATACATATGAATCTTTGCTTAAAAAAAGCAGGGTGGTTCGGCATGGGTAAAGTTTTAAAAATAAACAGTCCTACCTTCAGTGGTCATTTTAACTTCTTTACTTCCTCTCTCTTTTTCTCTAAATCGCAAAAGCTTTGTGACTTTAAAGAAGATCAGACACGCTTTTTGTGTTGTAAATGAAAAGTGAAAGAAATGGATTCAAAGGTCCTTTGGTCAATAATTAATAATTCAAGAGAAGAATGACATCTACAGGCACTCACCTTTGATCCATAGTTTGAATTTAATTTAACTAGCTTTAACTATTGCTGAGACATTGATGGGTTTTTTGTGTTTTTTTCTTGCCAGAGGCATATTCATGTATTAGACATAGGAGCCACATTTAAATAATGAAAACCCAGAGGGGATAATACAGATGTATATTTCAATCATAACCACATAAAAACGTAGGCTTGAATCTGCTGCTCTATCACTTCCCACCTAGCCCTATGCAGAACTCAAAAATATGTAAAATGCACAGAATTGTGTAACGAGGTCATTGCAGAATAAGCAAAATAAAATTACTTTATGAGCACACAAGTCTTCAAGAAGAATACAAAAAATCCTATAACCAAACCATAATGAAGCATGCATATCTGTGCTCTTAATTACTGTTTTACACTATTATCTTCTACAAATACTGGTAGACAAAACCCCTTTTCCAAACCAACAGACAACACTTCGGTCATGTGGACATTGGTCTACTTACCTCTTTTCGACTTATTAAGACCTAACTGGTAAGTGGCTGGAACATGAGGCACTTCTCCCTCCGTACTTTGAACCTAAAGAAGAGTTTTAAGTAATTAAAACTTAAAAGAATCTATGTCAAAGAACACCTCCTAACAATCATTTATTCAACAAATCAACCTAACTAAAAGGGTACCAAAGGTTCACATATTTAAAAAGTGCACGATATCTTATCTCAAAATTACTTTCAAGTTAACAATAGGAGTGTAAGTTTTTAACTAGCAAACAAAAATGACTACATGTATAAATGACCTCATTTTAAAAAGTTGCTATCATATGAAAAATAGATCCATAATAAAAAGTTCTCTCAATGTTAAACTTCAAACTGCTCAGTGCCAGGAGAAATGCTAACAGATTCCCTGCAGCAGACCATGGCATGGCTGACACCACTGAGGCAGGTACAGATCCTGCGTCTTTGAAAAACGGCACATTATGCTCCCATTGCAAAATTATATAAAATCCCACAAATTTCAGGCATCAAGTCTGCTCGTGTGTAAGACTTCTTTGTCCAGACATAATTGATCTTTTAAGACATAACTCGGGAGTAGTAAGTGGAAAAGCAGGTTTCATAACAGAACTAAAATGTTGAAAGATGCTTAACCATAAATCTTCCCTCAAAACTCTGTCCAAAGGTACCAAACCCACAAAAGTTGTCTCTTACACTGTCTTTTCCCCCCATCTGCACAACTACAGAATTTAGGAATTTTCAGATTCCTTATTTGCCACACCCACTATTCTAACATAACTAACTCTATACTAAGATTGAACATTGGGCCCATTGGTGGGGGGAATACTAATTCCCAACACTTTACACCCTGTAATGATTAGTGCTTAAAATAATAAATAACATCCAAACAATGTGGGCAAACTAACCAAACACGTGGGATTTCAATCTTGAAAAAATCAGAGAGCAAATAGCAAACAGGTTTTAGGTAGAACACTGGTAGTTTCAAGCTATGAATCCATTCAAGAAAAAGAAATATTCCATTTGAATCAGAGTGGAATGATCAACATGAAAAAAAAGCCAAAAGGTTAAAGATGCTATTACTAATTTAAAAATTGGTCTGATTTGTTTTATCTTTGTTCTAAACAGTTCCATGAATCCAAGTTTACGACGCTTTTGAAAACTGAAAGCACACTGGCCATTTAAAACCATCACCTATAAATCACGTATAAACCAGTTTCTACTATTCTTTGTTATTGAAACATTATAAAATATTCTTCAAAGCAGCAGACATAAGTTCAACAGGAAAACCATTGTTTTGTGTGCAAGGAAATAAAATGCATTTTCCTTTTATAATCAACAAAGGGTCTATTATTAGTCTCTATTTAAGCCTACCCTACTTCAAAGAGTTTTATATCAAATAGACCAGAAACTATAAAAGAAATGCAAATGTCTCTTTAATTATATTCTAGGAATCTCAATTTATGCACACTAAAATGAGACAAATTATAAGCTCTCAATAAAATTGTAAGCTCATTTTTAATATAGAATATTATGTCCCTTAGATTTACAAAATTAGTCACAAAACAATATGACTTTAATGAATATGTATCCTCAGCATACTATTCTTCAAGAAGCTTCTCCTGGCAAAAATTGGTCAATCAATCAATTATCTAACTCCCTCTCTCCCTTCACCACAAACCCTGTAAACTGATTGGAAGAAAAAGGCCCTTACAGGAAAAAAGTTCTGAAGGTCGTATTTTACTAATGAAACTATTAAAGTCAGGATCCTTTTGCCAATTTAGCAAAATCATCAATCTCTTTGTTGAAGGCAGAAACAGACACACTAGTGATAATGGCTGAATTTCATAGCTTATTATGTTTTATTACTAGTCAAAGGTATGCAAAGAAAAGCAGTCATAGTCCAGATGGTTTGCACCACAGAAAACTATGACACACAGAATTTAGATTTATGTGGCATGATTTTTCCTAGTCAATGGTTTCAATTCCAGGTAGAATTCTGATCATTTGCTACAGGTTGCCTTTCGTTGAATTAACTACAGCTCAATAACGATAACTGAACTGAGTGACCGATAGTGGGTGTTCATTACACTATTTTCTCTAATCTTTGGGTAAGCTTGAAACTTTTCATGATAAAAATTACAAAAAAAAACAACAAAAACCCAAGGCCCCCACTAAACCAAAATGACAAAATAACTTGGTCTCAGTGTTTTGAGATTATAAAACAGCTTTAAAAGTAACCCATACATAAAATGAAGTTACTCATTACTTCATTTTAAAAACGTTTAATAAAACAAAGACCATACCTTTTGAATCAATGTCCTGCTACTGTGGCAGATTTTTTTTTAATATCTATCACATATATGTCTTAGGTATGATACTATTGCATTATGTTTTATAGAGCAGCAATATGTAGAATGTTCTATCTCAAATAACCCTTCCTCTAAGGTTTAAAAAGACCTGTATGGCAGTTTTTTAAAAAAGAAAAATGAAACCTGGAGCTTTAGAAATTACAATTCTACCTAATTTTTAATGATATCTTTTTAAGAAATCAAAGGAAGACATTATTTTTCCAAACAAGTAGTATGGGGCTGTGCATCCAATGACATGAGTTCTTGTCCAGTGTCTGTGATAATCACCTCAGTTTTCTTAACTGAAAAATAAACACTGAAACTCCTACCTCACAGGTCCTTAGGATGATCAAATGTGATTATAAGTATTTTGAAACAGTAAAGTGGGAAAGATTTAGACTAGATCTCTCTCTCTCTTCCACCCTCCAGGAATTCCCTACACTGACACCCCCTTGCCCCTCCCTTCAGTGGGGTGCTGATATCAAAGGGAACATAACTACCTTCAGAAAGATGATGAAGAACCACTGCTATCAAGCAATATCAAATGTTAGGGAGGGGAAAACACTTCCTCACCTGTAAAGGGAAAATGATTCACAGAACTAACTCATTCTCTACTAACCTATGATTCTATAATTAGTTGCAAATTTTTACCTTGAAAAAAAACTTTCAAGTTTTAAAAACACACATACATATATATATGGTTTACTTTTACTGTTAGGTAAATACTTTTAAAAAAAATAAAAAGCTAACTTGCTCTTTTAGATAAACCACATAACAAAACAGTGGTTAACTGGGCTATGAGGTAACAGACATTGGTTCATTAGGTCATGTATCAGAGCTCATATTCTCTTGCAGACACAATACATGCCTTCAAAACACATACAGTTCAATCTGAAAGGTCAAAGGGACAACTTAACTGTGTATCTGACTGATTTGGGATTAACTGAGGCCAATAAACATAATAAAAGGCCAGAATCACTTAACATTGTGGATAGGTTTTGCTACTTCAAGCAAAACAGTGTATAACAAAACCCAATGTACCACAGGCTAGGTGATATGAACAAGTTAGGTTCCCGTGGCCCCTCACCAATGTTATAGCAAAACGATGTTAAATAAAACTATGTTAATCGAGGACCCAATGAAATGAGGTACATTAGTTAAATCACCAATCAGTGTAAAGACAGGATTAGAAACACTTAGTAAAACTCTGGTAGCTTAAAAATTATGTATATATACTTCCACTAATATCTGTATTTGAATGTAAATTCATTTATAGAGTGAGAAGACACAGAACAATCTATTTACAGAAATGTATAGATAAAAGTCCTCCTTTCTCTCACATGTATGACAAAGTTTTACTATTAAAGCTAATATCTGTATTTGAATGTAAATTCATTTATAGAGTTAGAAGACACAGAACAATCTATTTACAGAAATGTACAGATAAAAGTCCTCCTTCCTCTCACATGTATGACAAAGTTTTACTATTAAATCAGGATCCTTTTGCCAACTTACTCAGCAAAATTCTTACACTTACAAGAAGAACAATTGCTTAATGAGTAGAATCATTTTGGTTTTACTGAGAATCATTGATACTAGCAACCTATGGTTGTAGAGAGTTACCATGATGTATTTATTCAAAATAAACCATTTCAAAACCACAGAATTATCCAGGCAAGTCATTAAGAATTACAAAAGTCAAGAGTAGATTTTACAACTTTTAAACACACTGAAACATGTTAAATAGACATTTTTTGTAAGGTAGGCTGACTTTTAATTTAAAATAGTCTGGCTTTTTTTCCTTCCTTTTTTAACATAAGAAACAGTCACTTTCATTCTCCAAGGCTAGGGTCATTCTTGTCCTCTACTTAATTATTGACAATTAAATATTTCCTCTCTTTGCTCCTGATGACTGTCAGATCTTACCTTCTGCCTCAAAGCGATCAGGCAGCTTCACGCACAGAGCCGCGTCTGCAACATTTTCTCCTACCTAGCTCAGGAGCAGCTGGCCGTCAGTTACTGTTTGGAAACTGGCTTACTGAGGAAGAGAGTGCGCGCTCTGACTTATATTTATTCCCTGTTTTTACAGGAAGAAATTTCCCAATATGAATCAAACCTCAAGGGAAAGGAATCCAAAAGAAAAATAGTAACACTTTGAATGGGATCTAAAAGTTTGCCTCAATAAGACTGTTCTCTATTTGTCAGTATGATTCAAATCATACTTGGGAGGGGAGGAAATTAAAGAAACACATTATTTCCCTTCTTTATCCATTGTTCTACAAACTCTCTTTAAAGTTCCCAAAGAGATAAAACATTTCTAGGAGCTTTTTATCCACATTTCATATATATCTGAAGAAGGATTCATCATTTTTTAAATTCCCCATATTTACAATGTAGCTATGATTGACCATATATTCTTTCTTTTTTTAAAGAAACAAAAAATACTCCACTATTCTTTAACACTAATGCCGATAAACTTGTACTTCAAAAAAAAGTTCAATGTCACGTTACTTTCTTTTCATTCAGTGTTTTTTGCCAGCAGAGGGAGCAAACAAAGCCCAGTCTATCCGTTAAATGTTAACTTGCGGCCAAAGCACATCTAGCTAGCACTTTATAAACATTTTAAAGACCTTTTATGTGTATGGTATCAATAATTTTTTTAAAACTATAGCTTAGAATTCAGGAATTCTAGAAACTAAAAAATAGCATAAGAAAGTGTCATCACATCTGTCACTGATAAGCAATTTTCAAGAATCTAACATGATCTGTTTAAATTTTTATACTCTGCTATTGTATTAAAACAAGACACCTATCATATCTGATTGTCACCGAGAGGGCCCTACTGGAAGGCAAGGAGTTACACTTTAATTATGAGTGCTTGGACAAGTTTTGATCACAAGAAAGTCAAAAAAGAAATTGAACAATAAAATAAAATAAAAAGGAGTTTTAATTAAAGCAGTCATTTTCCAAATTCATTATAATAAGAAATATACTAAGAATTAAAGAGTATAAATATGAAAATATATAAAAGATGAAAAGAAGCTTACCAAAAAAATATAAAATATTTCAAAGGGCTGCTGTGTTTTGTTTTTTTTTCCACTTTTTAGTTGAAATTAAAGTATTAAAAGATACATTCAAAGACCACAAAGAGGTAAATAGCTATATCAACAATTCAAATTTTGCAATAAATGAAAAACCTTCGCAAGTGAGAGATATACACTCACCTAACAGGGCATTTATGGGCAAAATCAATTATCCCATTTTCCAATTCCCTAATATAATGACATGATTCTAAAACTACTGTGACCTATAACTAAAGCTATCCTGCGATAAATTTCAAAAAGAAAAGTTGCACATAATTTATAGCCACAACTCTTCAGCAGTACATACGTGCTCCTATGTAAAATGAGACCACCACTGCCTGCCCCCCAGACTGAGAGAGAAAAGTACTTCAAGGGCCTAGTACAGTGCCTGACACAAGGTAGGGTAGGTGCTTGATACAGGCGTTTCCTGCCACAAGCTATATAGCTTCAACTCATATCAGCTCCCACTATTCAAAAGCAGTGTTATATGAACCTCATCAAAATTATTATTCTTACCTTGTCCAATTCAAAATTTATATACACTAGCAGGACTATCACTAGGTAAAAGAAAGAAGTAATCAAACCCTGCTCTTCTGGACTTGCAGAAATCCCCTTCAGTGGCCTTTCAAGCCTTCCTGAGGTTCCCTATCCTCCCCTTCAAGTACCTATCTTTCTGATCTTTCCGTTCTGGACTTGCAGAAATCCCCTTCAGTGGCCTTTCAAACCTTCCTGAGGTTCCCTATCCTCCCCCCCTTCAAGTACCTATCTTTCTGTTCTTTCCAGTCCCATATCAAACCTATCCTCAGTCTTCTTCACACTTAACTTTTCCATTGAGACACATTAAAAGCTTGCCCAAAAGCACACAGCAATTCGGTGGCAGAGACAGAACTCAAACCTGTTTGATTTCATAGTCTGAGTTTTTAACTATTATGCAATATTAACTTGAATATGAATATTCTCTCAGGACTTTCTCAGGGTATCAAAATCTCAACCTGAGAGAAAGTGGGTTCAAGTTCAAGTATTGTATCAGCAGTGGACCACAGAGGATCCAGAGGAGCTGATAAACTGCACCATGACCTTGACTTCACATATTCCTGTGATTACTTCTTGGTTTGAGAAACACAAAACAAAAAACCTGGAAAGACAAAATTAGGATTTTTTTCTAGTCTAAGTCCATTAGCCACCTTTCATTTTAAAGCCATTTTTGGCACTTTTTTTTCCTAACTTACTCTTTGAAACAGGTCTTAGTAACGTTTTACCTACCTCTTCCATTTCGAAGGAGTCCTTCTGCTCTGCCTTTATATTTCTTATGGATGGGATCTGCAGCGGGGCACATGGCTCTTTTTCAGCTGTGGACACGTGGACATTTTTCAGCTCACTGCACCCTTCCAGCTCGCTGTGGCAGGCCATGCTGAAATCACTACCTAAATCGGATCCTATAATACCAGATTCCTCACCCAGTTTACCATGACTTTGAGTTTCTTTACTTTGTTCACTTTCACTTTCTTGGTTAAAATTACTGTTTGCTTCATCAGAAAGTCTATCATCAATGTCAGCATTCTCCATAATAGTTGATGTACTAACTGATACTTCTTCTTTAACTGTAGCCAACATGTAAGATGAGTCTTTCTTCTTTACAATTTTTTGAGACTTTGGATCATTTTTACTGCCACTGTCTTCACTCGCAGAAACATTCAGAATCTTTCCTTTTTCAGTTGCTGGGGAAGGAGTACTACCTTCTCCTTTCTCTGTTTTATCAACACATAAATTCAGTTTTGATAGTGTTTTCATTAAGCGATTTGCAGTGTTACTTCGGGTTAACGGTGGAGGAGAGTCTGTCTCCTTGTTAGAGGTTACTGAGGCCATACTTCCAATTCTCTGCAGAGGAGTCCCAGAGACTTGGGAATACAAAGAAGAAAATGCGTTGGCCACAGTAGTAAGCACTTCAATTTGACGAAAACGACCTACAAAAAGAAAAAAGTGTTATTTATTTATCTATTTATTTATGTCTGTCTTTCATATATATATGCCTACATATTAAACCATTACTATTGTTCAGAATTCCAATAACTGCACTTAGATCAGAAAGATCATGAAACCAGATTTTTCCTCTTACTGAACACTTAAAACTTTTCTACATCTACTGTGGAGATTTTTCACTCTAAGCACTAGAATTTAGTTTTGAAAATCAGAAGCACAAAGCATAACACCACATAACACAGAAAGGACTAGGTATTGATCTAAAGCTGTGATTCTGTTTTTAGGTCTTGGACTCCACTAAGACTCTTCAATATGTTCTCCTAATAAAGTGTACATAATTCACTTAAAACTTTTCTACATCTACTGTGGAGATTTTTCACTCTAAGCACTAGAATTTAGTTTTGAAAATCAGAAGCACAAAGCATAACACCACATAACACAGAAAGGACTAGGTATTGATCTAAAGCTGTGATTCTGTTTTTAGGTCTTGGACTCCACTAAGACTCTTCAATATGTTCTCCTAATAAAGTGTACATAATTGGGGGGGGGGGTGGATTTATAGATCTCTTAAAGCTAATCCAAGGACTACCTAGAGATCCTCTTTTGGAACTTTTGGCCAACAGAGAAAATTAAACAAAGGTATAATATGAATAAAAATTACTAAATTCGCCATGCTATTTTAGACTTACAGAAAAAGCACCTGAAATTGACTTCACTTAATAGTAACAAGGCCCCTCCCCTACTTCTTTCCTTCCTGAACAAAGCCTTCTGGAGATAGGTGTAAGTCTAAGGTTCTGCTCCACAAGGTAGCATGTGTCACTCTGTAAGGTAACACTTAAGT
>NW_005353838.1:13088155-13096835 GCF_000412655.1 Myotis brandtii | reverse complement strand
TAAGTTAATTAACTTCTATAAATAGAATAAAATTTCCAAATAAGTAAAATAGCTATTGTGTTAACCTCAATAATTAAATCTCCAGTGCTATTCCTAGAAATCGGTAAGGCTTTGAAAATAAGGCCATCTTGCTATAGATGCTCTAATTTTGAAAATAATACACTAATATTTAAAAACCTTACTTGTTAAAGCATAATTTGGGTTTTCTACTTCCATCCGTTGCATTTGAGCACTCAAAAATACTTTAATATCTATTCCTCTGGCAAACGATGATGAACTGAAAAATCTGGGAGGAATTTTAGATGCAATATCCGGTTCATCTCGTCCAAATCCAAGATTATAAAGAATTTCTTCAGGATCTTCCTCATAAAGTTCCAACAATTCTGAAACACTACAAAACAGGAAAAAAAAGAAATACCGAGATATAAAACAAGTTTATAGTCCACATTACATTATAAATAAATTCATATTCCTGCTTTCCTATGAAAAAAACCTTTTTCTACAGCTTTAAACCACTATTTATTTCAGTATCTTTCTACCCCATGTCTTAAATGTGATAACCCTTAGAAAATGTCCACTCTCTCAAGCTGTCAGCACTGGGAAAAGAGTTAACCCCTAAGAACACACTCAGTTAGAGATTCTCTAAGTGATTCCTCACCTTATTTTTTTTGTCATTTTAAGAGATTCCCAGTAAAGCAGCTAAGACAAAATGAAAAGGGAAAACACACTAGGAAGTTGGTAGAACTCTGGTACCAAGTGACATTCGGTAGAACTTGAGCTTCTCTCCCATCCTTGGCTCTCCTCTAAGAGGCAGCACAGGTAACAACCTGATCTCAGGAAAGAGAAGGAGGAGCTTACTTTCAACTTTTCCCAACCACTTCCATTCAGGAAGTAGGAGGAGTAAGGTGAGTATGGGTTACACAAAGGTAACTTCTTACTCTAATTCACTGGGAACTGAACATTTATTATCCTGTCTCTCTCATCATATATATATGATCTTTAGTTTAGTAGGAAGAAAAATCTAAGCTTAAATATCAAGCTTTAAATTAGAAAGGTTTGTTCTGATTTCTATGTCAGAGTAACTCAAGACCCTAACAGAAGGAAGAATTTGGAAGCAGAAGTTACTCCACGATGCAGTTCCTCTTTCAAGTTGTTGATAGGGTTCAAAATACTTACTAACAAATTCCAACAGTACTATAAACATATTTGTTGCTCTTTATTTACTCTTAAATTTTTAAAAAAGAAGCAGCTGCTCCTGTCAGTCATGCTGAACCACGAAACACTTTGGATTCCTTTCAATTTCATACTATTACATCAAATCCAAGTTTGAAAAAGTGGCAAGAGAAGGTCATCTACAGCACAAAGTAATTGCAGCATAATTTCATAATAAGTTACCTTGAGACTGTCCCACTACTTTTTCCAGATCCAGTGGAATTCATACTTCTCCCTTTTTGATGAAACTGTAGTCTTCTCTCTTTGGCCAAGATATTACTGCTATAAAATAAAATAAAATAAATAGATTATATAAAATCTTATTTTCCTAAATGTCCCTCATTTTTAAAAAAGAAGAAAACAAACACAGTTACATACCTGTTTTCAATTTGAGCATCAGTTTCATGGAGTTGGTTGGCTAGCTGTAAAAAGAATAAATGTGAAGTACAATTGTTAGTAGGACAGTAACTACTATGATGCAATTAGCAAATTAGCCACAATATTATTGCTAAATGCCAAATATGCCAGATCAGTAAAAACAGAACCAGTAAGTAGCTCAGTAGCTTTTGGAGGTTGTTTTTTTGTGTGTGAGTTAGCAATTTAAAACTACTTCTACTGAATGTTTAAAATAAAGACATATAGATAACCAATTAAACTTCTTTAACAATTTAGAAATTAGTGGTAAGAAGATATACAGCATATGTGGTATATGCGATTTTAATTATTAAATTTAAAAGCTGTTAATAAAGAATATCTTAAAACAAAAACATGATTCAGCATTATTTATGTAAGTGTGACAACAGTATGCATCAATTTCTACTGTGATATTTTTTTTAAGGCTGGAAACTCCAGTTACAACCACTTTTTAATGCACATACTTGGAAAATTTCTACTCATTTCAACTTAAGTTTTCTTTTTAAAATTGCCTTTCAAGTTTATCCCAGACTTACAAGTCCTAAACAGATAAATGTCTTTACTGTTAAGTTTAGAGTAAGTTAAATTTACTGCATTTAACTTTTTTAGACAAACATAAAGAGTGAAATTAATTTAAAACATCTATTCCAGCATACCCCATTTTATTTTTTCATTTCTGATCTGCAAAGTCATAGTAATTTCTTGTTTCTTTGTACATTAACACATGGTGACTCAATATTTACTGAATGAATGAAAATAAATTTGAAATAATTTTCAGTAAAACAACATAACTCCACTCTTCCCTTTTTTTCTTTTTTAATCATCACCTGAGGATATTTTTTAAAATATATCTTTACTGATTGCAGAGAGGAAGTGAGAGGGAGAGTTAGAAACATCAATGATGAGAAATAATCATTGATTGGCTGCCTCCTGCACGCCGCCTACTGGGGATCAAGGCAAAACCCAGGCATGTACCCTGACCAGGAATTGAACGGTGACCTCCTGGTTCACAGGTCGATGCCCAACCACTGAGGCACATCAGCTGGGCTCACCTGAGGATAAATTTTCCATTGCTTTTCAGAGAGAGTGGAAGTGAAGGAGGGGGGAGGGGTGGAGGGAGGGAGACAGAGAGAGACATCAACTGGTTGCCTCCCACATGCACCCCAAAGGGGGCAGGGCGCAAACCTGAAACCCAGGTACATGCCCTTGACTGGGAATTGAACCAGAGACCCTTCAGAGCTGTGGCCAATGCTCTAATCACTGAGCAACACCCGCCAGGGCATAACTCCACTCTTTTCTGGGACACTCTTTTAGGGTCTGGTTTCCCATGAAATCATTGAATATGGATGAACAGGCAGAGCAGATAGGATTTTTAGGGCAGTGAAATATGCTATATGATATTACAGTGATAGCTATATGTAATTATACATTTGTCCAAACCCATAGAATGAACAAGACCAAGAGTGAATCCTAAGGTGAACTACGCACTTTGGGTTATTATGATGCTTCATTGTAGGTTCATCAATTGTAACAAATGTACCCCTGTGGTGGGGGATGTTTATAAAGGGGGGAACTATACATAACAGGAACAGAAATACATGGGAAATCTCTGTACCTTCCCCTCAATATTTTTGTGAACCTAAAATTGCTCTAAAAACATAAAATCTTAAAAAATAATTCCATATTTTGAAGAAACTACTAAGACAAATACCAAGCATTATTTACAGTAATACTGAAAGGCATTTATAAATGGGTTGACAACATTTTCAACTGTAGTGATTGGAAAGCAATAAGTTTAAGGTCCTACACAGAGTTTATCCCTTAAAAGCATATTGAGTGGTAATAATTTATTCTAGTCTTTTCAATATTTAGTAGAAGGTTCTACATCATACAGATTGATTTAAAACAGCAAGATCAAGGATATTAAATTCAGTGGAGAAAATTCACTATTAATCAAATTATAATTTTAAAAAATTTAATAAAATTCTTAATTCTTTTATTATAAAAAGCATGCTGTATTAGTAAACCAACTATACAGCTACCAATAATCTTAAAAAAAACCAGTAAAATAATAAAAAAATTCTTAATTTTACATAATGGAAAGCTTTATCAACTCACAGGAAAAGATTATATAATCTGTGAAAATTTAAGCATAGCACAATACACTTAAAATGCTAATGCAGTGTGGAATAGACATCAGTATAATTGTTTCTAATAAAATTTTGGTAAAGGATGAAGTTATTTATCCTTTAATCTCCTAAAAATCTGGAAAAAGAGGAAAGGGAAAGACAGAAGACATTTGAATGCAAAGAGAAAGACGTACTGCAGCTGTAAGACTGACATAAGGCTACCTCATACTAAAAATAAGCTTCAATTTAGTTTTCTCACATATTTAAGTTTCCTTCCTTCTGCAGGACAATTCTTCCCCAGTTACATCACCATTATTTGCCTCCAAACAGTTCATTTAAGCATTTAAGTCCAAAGAAGACACATGGATATTTCACAAAGGTTTTCAGAGGCATGCTTGTATGTATCATATACGCTCTGACTAGATTATTAACATATAAAAGGTCCTATAAAATGTGTCTGAGCCATTTTCAAGACCTTTAAGTTTAGCTCTGAGGATCTGAAAGCAATCAACTTGCTCTCCTTTGTTTTGTTATTTTAAAAACTATGTGAAAATACAAACAAACGTACCTTCAGCTCCAAGTGACAAATCATCTTCAAAACTTCCTCCATTTCTCACCAGCGCACCTGAAAGAAACATTAGAAGATTCATCCTACTGTTCTGTTCCTCCTGAGCCCCATGTAACATCACTGTCTTAGTAAACCAAACTGACCAAGCAAAAGATATGATACAGTAAAGTGTTTCAGACCCGAATGCCCTCAAAAATTATTCTGATTATACAATTTCAATAAGTATAAACTTTATCATAAAGAAACCATGATTTGCAGGCAGGTGAAGTTCTTAGAAGCCAACTTACAGGCTATTTAATACTTATATGCCTTTTAGATATTCAAATAGATAATGTATCTTACCTAAGGTTTTCATGGAAAACCAGATCTTGGAGCAATCATTCCTTTCACACACCCCTCATATTAAATCAGGAGCTCAAGCTAGATTTTCCCAATACTGTAAATGTTTCTTATATGCCTTGCCACTACCTGCACATTCTTGTCGTACTTTGAACTTTAGAATTCTGTCTTGCAAAGGTGGTAAAATTTCAGGTGTGGCCATTTCAGTTAATGTAAGCAAAGAAATGCTGCACTAAGGCTGATCTACCTCACACAATATATGTTTTCCTTATGTTCACATACATCAAGTATAAAGATATACTTGGTTAGTATATCTTTATCTGGACAATAAAAATATGAGTTTCACGTTATGGAAACGTTTGGTAATTTGCTTAAGCTCACCACCTTTTAAAAGTTTATTGACAAGATATATTTTCACTTACAGGACAAATGAAGCAGGAATCTCGAAAAGAACAGATTTAGAAAGGCAACTTTTTCTTACCTTTCAGCGTACTACTGCTCTGCTCATCCAGTGAGGCTCCCAAAGGGGTACTGAAACCACACAAACATATAAACCTTAGTCTTGAAAAGCTGTCTGGAGAGCTGTCACTGCAAGCCTCATGCTTACTGGGTTATAGCTAAGCAAGCTTCTAATCACAGTGTAACTCTCCTCCCAAACACACAAGGAATGCAAGTGGATTACATAAGTAATAGGCTACGAACTAAGCAAATACCTGTGTCAAGTCAGTTTACCAGAAATGATTTAATCACAGGTCTGATCTGCCAGCAATTAAGAGCAAGAATGGCAATTATAAATGATATGAACTGGCACTTTCTTTACAGAAACAGAAAGAGAGAATGACAGTAGGAATTAAGAAAATGTCTGCTTCCCTCAGTCTGCTCCCTAGAAACAGGAAACAGAATTAAAAGAAAGCAAATCATTATCTCGATAAAATTAAAAGTCAGAGACTAGTTAGAAATAAGGCTCAAGAGTTATCTTAAACCTTATCTGTTAAACCTATCACTAGCATTTTAGAGCACTGGGCACCTCCTTTATCCCAACTACTATCTTTATTGATATAAATGGAGAGGCTGGAGATTTATTTTCTGCTTTTAAACTAAAAAGTACACGTAGTCTTCATTTAACTCTGAAAAGAAAATTACTAAAAAGTCGGCTTGAGAATCAAGAACTAGCCATTACTAAAATCCTTTCACATTCTTGTAGGTCAGAGATAACTTAGAAATCTCTTTTTCAATGCAAAAAAGTTTTCCACTTCTTTCTCAAAACTATGTTAAAGAAACAGATTGTTTTAGTTTGAAAGTTCTACTTTCATAACAATTTATACCTGTTAAAAATTCCCTCAGATGTAGTATCAACATAAAAATATCAGTTTCAAATAAATGTTATTGAAATGCCAATTAAACATTGATTTTCTGCAAACAAATATATAGCAAAGGCAGCTCTTTGGAAATTAGTGATTTTTTTTTAGTAAATTTGTGCTTTTTGTGATTTTTTTTTAGTAAAAGAATCATAAACTACCATAGATATTAATAAAACCTTCGAGCTAAGTTGTTGCATATGTTTTATTTTTTTAAATTTATTTTTATTGATTTCAGAGGGAGAGAGAGACAGAAACATCAATGATGAGAGAGAATCATTGATCGGCTGCCTCCTGCACATCCCCTACTGGGGATTGAGCCCACAACCCAGGCATGTGCCCTTGGCTAGAATCGAACCTGGGCCTCTTCAGTCCGCAGGCCGAAGCTCTATCCACAGAGCCAAACCAGCCAGGGCAGTTGCATATGTTTTAATAAAACTCTAATTTATGCCATAAAAAAGGTCATTCTTTTCAATGGCTCCTTTCTTAGGACAAAACACTATTACTCCTTGTGTAGATGTATCCACTGGTCTGTGCACTGACACAAAGTGGCAAATAAGCAGAACATAACTGGCATTCTCCTTCAAACACAAGTCTCTCACTCTTATAATTGCTCTCTTCCAAATTCTATCAAAAACTCTGTCCTGTCTTAGGTGGTAATCCAAGCAATTTGTTTCCACTTCGCCAAAAATAAAATAAAGTAAAATAAATGGTTATCAAATTAAATATTTACTTTAAGAAAACACAATGTGGTATCTTTACTCAGGATATGGAGAGAAATAAGAAAACAATGACTATTTGAGAACTTATTGAGAAAAAAAAATGCTGTCTTCAGATAATTTGTTTATAATGTACAAAGTAGCTAGATACTCAACTCTGGGAAGGAACCTAAATTGTTACAGAAAAAAAAAAAAATACAGCTGCATATATCCTAGAAGTCAAATCTGTGATAATAAAGCCAACAGTAAAAGACCTGTTCTGCCTCTCCCAGGTACAGGTGAATGCCACTTTTGAACAGAACAGGTGCAACTGCAGAGAAGAAAAAGCAGCAAAGGAGTGGCAGACTACAGAATCTGCCCACATTAATCGAGATTAGCAATAAAAGTTCGCAAATGGTCAGACACAATGCACCCTGCTGAACACTAACATTTGCTTATTGCATTTCTCTTAAAAGATGCACTTATTTACTACCTACTTGATATAATCAAGGAGATCTACCCCATACTTGATATAATCTCTTATACAAACTTAATTCCTTTACATCATAAAGTAAAAAGATGTGATTCTTCTCCTGCTCTTAAACATTTTTTTGGTGTCTCTTTAGAGAAAGGTTTCACATATTTTATCATATTTCAGAAGGGTCTATGACACCCCCAGTAAAGGTTAAGGAGATCTGTAATAAAGTGTTCAGGAAGGCTCCAGGCAATTCATCAAAGTAGGACATCAATAGTCTAGTGGCCAATATTTTATCTATAAACTGACATATATGAGAATCACTTCTTCCTCCCCCCCAAACGACTTCCCAAACTCTGGTACTTGAACACAAGATTAAGAAAAGCCCCAAATGTTTGGGGGGCGGGAGGAGAATACGTGCAGAAACAAACATCTTAAAAAGCAACATTCTTCACTGGAGATGTTATAAGTAGCAATAAATTGGGGAAAAAAGAATTAACAAGCACATTTCACTGTCATAAGATTTAATTGCAATATGATTCATCTCCTCCGTACTTTATCAAACATTTTTGTACCAGTTGCCAAAACATGTAATTAAACAGATTTATGCAGTCTGAATGCCTTCAAAGCTCTATTTCCCTTCCGTGAATTCCAGCGCCATCTGACAAATGCATTTCCAAGAAGTAAATTACAAGGACAAAGTTAGCTAGTTTTCACAGCTCTCCAAACAGAATCAGGGCACGCACAAAAATATTCAAGCCCAGAGAGTGCAGCGCAGCTTTAAAACTCATCTAAAACACATTTGAAAGGGAAATGATTTGAGGCCAGATGTAAAGATGTCAAAACAAAAGCAAAATGAAATATCGTGTGAAAATCCTTTCGAATAAAAACGAGGCAAGCCTAATAGCATGGCACGACGGTCTGTTTTAGGTTTGCGATCCCTGATGCTAAACCAGCATCCCGCACGGGAGCTCGAGCCCGAACAACCGCAGAGCTAACGCGGTCCCCGAGTCACTGGCGGTCGCAGTGCTTCCATTTCTAAGCGCTTAAAGGAGGAAGCGATCCGCAGGCTCACTTTCCGGTTTAGTTTACAGCGACCACGGGACCCGCAGGGACGGCGTCCCCTCTGCCCGGGTCTCCCTCCGCGAGGCCGGCGGCGCCGGCGGGGACTCACCGGCAGTCCTTGAGCCATATCGCGATCTTCTCGTTGGGCACGTTTCCTGCGGGGCAAGAGGGGAGGAGCAGCTCGTCACCGACACCAGGCAGGAGGGCTCCCGCGGCGGGGAGAACCCGGGCACTTCCACGCAGGAAAGTCTCCTGGGGTCACCATGCACCCCGGGCACCAGTCCTCGGGTCCCTCCGAAGAGAAACGAGACGGCACCGGGGGGCTCGGTGGACGCTGGAGACGCCCGGCCGAGCGCGCGCGTTTAAAGGTCGGAAGCGCCTCCTCTCCCCTCGGCCTCTCCAGCCCGGGAGGATCGTCCACC
>NW_005353838.1:13064021-13087426 GCF_000412655.1 Myotis brandtii | reverse complement strand
CCGCCCGCGGAGTGGGCGAGATGGGGTTGCTCGTTTGTTAGTTAGTGTTTTCTTCCCCGCAACTTTGTCTCCACTCAAAGCAGGAAAAGGCGGCAACCAGGTCTCGCTCAGAGGACTGCTCACCGCGTCAAACAAGCGTCCGCTCGGCCCACAGCAAGTTCCCCGGGGAGACCCAAGAACTGTGTCCCAGCGACTCTGCAGAAAGATGAAAGGTCCTCGTCTCGTCCGCGTGTCCAAGCTAGAAAAGACCACGCTGCGTGCAGGGCCGCATTCATGCTTAAGAGAGTTGTTGGTGAAGGTTGTGTGAGGGATGCAGGTGGGTTGACAAAGAACATTTAAGCTGGAAATTCCACACTGAGGTTGGACATGGAGAGGGAAAGGAAAATAGGGCATGGACTAGCCGGGGAAATGTGCTGGGATGTCGGTGCAGCAAGATGCTACAGGAAACCAATGATGTCAAGGTTCGGAACTAATTCCAAATGAGTTTGGGCATACCCTTTTGTTGTTTTTAAAAATCTCGTGAGGAAGACTATAAAATCCCATTCAAAATCAGACACGAACTTCTTTCTAATGGTTTGCCAGTACAGTCTCTATAAAATCACATCCAAAGTCCATACTAACTTTCCAGTACCATCCTGCTATCATCTGGGCCTTACGTAGTCCACGAAATATTCAGGGAACTAGAACAGTGATACTTTTATTTTCTCTTACTCATTAGAAACTTCACTATTACTCTTTTCTTTGAATTTTAAAGACGTTTCAGCCTTCAAGAGTCCTATGGCAAAAAGCAGTTAGCAGTTTAAAGGCCCTCAAAAATAGGCCAGAGTCTAGCTGCCTGTAGGAAAGGTAAGGAGAGAGAATGAGGGAGGAGGCACCCAAGGTTTTGGTCAAAAGACCATGAAGTACACTGCCTTCAGTGTCATTCTAGGGCCCTAGCAGACTCCACCTTCCCCGACTTCTCCCAGCTTCCATTCCATCATCTCCACAGACTGTTGCTGACTCTATATCCTTGCTTCTCAGTTTATTCCTGGTCTTTCTGCACAATACCTTCATGATCTTCAAGATCTGGTGGAGCCAGAACTTTTCCTTCACTGTATCTTTCCACCGCTCCCAGTCACATCTCTCCCGCAATTTTCTGATATGCAGCTGAATAATGTCTACATCCTTTACGTGGGGACTAAATTGTACAGTAAATAATATGACTGGCCTCTGAGGGTATGTTTGACTTTCCAGCCAAATTGTAAACTGTGAGAGAATAAAGAGCATTTCTCAGTAGTCTTCCTATACCTCTTACACTTTTAGTACAGTGCCAGTCCCACAAGGAACAGTGAGTTCTTTTGAAGTAAATTTTCTGTGCTTTATGTCCTTCAAAATGGACGGTGGAATGGATAAGATACTTGCTTTATGTTGTTTCTCTAAGACATGTTGTCTTTTACTTAGTTTTATTGTTGTTTAAACATACTTTTAGACAATAAAGAATTCTTGAGAAAAGCAATAATGAACCATAATTTGCATTTAAAAACTAAACCACCAGAGTTAATAAAGGAAGAAAAATTGTCAGCGGGTAACAACAGTTGTTGAGTTTACAATAGCACAATCCTCTGTTTTCTTCTGCATGCTGATTTTTAATGCAAAATGTTAAGTACGGAAATAATGAGAAGGAAATCCTTGAAATAGCTGTGGTTATCATTATATTCTCAACTTTGAGATTTTAAAAAATGCCCAAGGTGTTTTATTTATTCAATAATGAATGCCCTATCACACTTGAGGAGAGTCTAGCTGTTTGCTTCTTCAAAGTTTTTTTTCCAAACGGGTACTGTATTGTAGACCAACTGTACATCCACATTGCAGAAATTCTACATAAAGGATAATATCTGAGCTACTGATGCTTACAAGATGGAGAAACACATTTATATTACACTAGAGGCCCATTGCACAAACTTTGTGCACTGGTAGGGGGTCCCTAGCAGCTGGCTGTGGCCAGCCCTCCCTTTCCCAGGCTGGCCCCGCCCCCTGGCCGAACTCCGGGAAAAACTCCGGGTCGGTTGAGGGGACAATTTGCATACTATGCTTTTATTATATAGGATGTGGATAATTCCATCCAGCATGATGTAATGGAAACAGTAGGGTCTTTGGTGTCAGACTGAAGTTTGAAATCTGTTTCTGTCTCTCTCTAGTTGTATGGCTTAGAGCAAGACAGCTAATATCTCTCTGGTCATCACATTCCTCATCTGTGAAATAGCAATCATGATGACGATCTAAGGTGATGTGAGGATGACATAGAATACGGTAGGTACTCAGTATAGCTATTGGGATTATTATATTGCAGAAGGCAAAAATCAATTTCATATGGGGCAGTTATTCTTATACTAGTAAATGGCATGTGTCTTCATGCTTATGCAGCTGAATTTTTTAAATGCCATAAATTCAGGCTAGGACAGAAAACGTACTCTGGTTAAATTAGGCAGTTATAAATAGAAAAGCTTATATCAAAACTGCAACATTATGCTCAGTTCAATTACTTCAGTTATTTTTTTTGTTTTCCCAGATTTTAACACATATCTCAAAATTAGAAAACAGGATTTACTATTAGGTAGACTAAAGCATTTTGGTTCTAGTTATGGTATTGTTTCTTCAATATTTACAAGATCAAAAATGTTCTTTTATGCATCTAAATCTTAATAATTCAGAATCTGATCAGAAAGTGATAATGATGCAGCTTACCAAACTTTCAACCTTTATTAAGACAAAGGGGAGCTGGGAGGTATAAGGTAAGTAGAGTACAGATTAAACAAAGAGAGCAGCATTTTATATTTCAACTAGAGGCCCGATGCACGAAATTCATGCAAAGGACTCGGCCCTCGCAGCCCAGGCTTTGTCTGGAAGGACATCTGGCTGTCCAGTCTAATTTGATTATTTTAGATATGATTACCTGGAGAGAAAAATTCTATATGAAATAAGGTTGGAAAACACTGCATGTTATATCCTCATCATCCCTTACCCCAACCCAGTCATAATGAATGTTAAAGACTTGATAAGTCCTCAAAATTTACTTAAAAAAAAAAAAGGCTTACCTTTGTTTAACTCACTATTTCTAAAATGTATTTCAACATGAAATCATTTGGGCCTCAATATAACTATTAACATTTCCAAGAATAACAGTGGAATCATTTGCCATAGTATAAAAGAGAATGAAAGGAAAACGTTACTCAGCAAATGAATACTTCAAAAATGTTTAAAGATTTATTTACAAATCATATTATTGAACTCTGAGGAAAAGTGGTTTGTCTAACTTAGATTGTTTTTTTTATATGTATTTCTTTGTCATTATTAATCATTAGAGCAGCGGTTCTCAACCTGTGGGTCGCGACCCCTTTGTGGGTCGAACGACCCTTTCACAGGGGTCGCCTAAGACCATCAGAAAACACATACATAATTACATATTGTTTTTGTGACTAATCACTATGCTTTAATTATGTTCAATTTGTAACAATGAAAATACATCCTGCATATCAGACAGATATTTACATTACGATTCATAACAGTAGCAAAATTACTGTTATGAAGTAGCAACGAAAATAATTTTATGGTTGGGGGTCACCACAACATGAGGAACTGTATTAAAGGGTCGCAGCATTAGGAAGGTTGAGAACCACTGCATTAGAGTATTTCTGGTTTTTGTATATATTTGAAAGTAATAAAATTGTATATTTAAGGTATATAATTACACCTATTATTTATTCTTTCACCTTAGCAAAAAAATCAAGGATTATTATACTAGTTCATTGTCCTATTAATGTTTCATAAGGGAGCATTAATATAGTATAACAATACAGTATTTTAATTTCCCATATTTTCCCAAGTACGTATTAAAAGGAGAAGCAGGTGTCAATACAACAGGAACTTTACCTTGAACATTTTTTACATAATCTGGAAAAGTTTTATACTTTCTGATTTTGTGCATGTTGAAAACTTGTAATTTTATCCCTCACTTCATCACTCCCAGATCACAATTTTTCCATTTGCCACATAATGTGAAATTTACACTCTCTGTGGTAAACCTTGTAGAGAGCTTGATTTCTTCTCAGTGGCTCAATTCTCTGGTGTTTCTGAGCAACAGGTAAGAATGGCTCATCTATTCTTCATCAATAATGGCATGAAGCACGATTATATAACAGAATAAGCTTTATTTGGTCTGTTTCATGAATTAATGAAACAACTCAAAAGAGGTTTTGATATCCTCATAACTGGACATAGTTACACATAGGAAAGCCAAAATATTTTTAATTCAGCTGTGAAGTCTTAATGCTCAAGATTAGGTCAGTCCTTTATTATTTTTCTTTTTAGTCCTGTCCTAAAATATTGCTATTAAAGATCCCTGACATTATGAATCATAAAAGCTTTTAAGGTGTATCTATTGCTATCAAGTGCTCAATCTATGCCACTTGAGAGTAAACATTTTTCTGCAGTACACAACTAAACAGGGGGATGTCAATATTGTATTTCTCAGTTTTAAAACTGTCCTGTGATCAATTATTGATACACATTTGTTTCCCAATTTAAGATTATTTCTAGCTCTTATGTATGTGATTACTTACTATATGCAGCCATTAGAACTATTAAAATTTTTATCATTTCACTATGCATATCTTTGGAATTATATATTTACATGTAAATATCTCCTATATTTTATGAGGATCAGAAAAAAAGAAGTTTGTGACTATATGAACCATGTATCTATCTACTATCAATGTATCTTTAAAAGCTTTAAATGGTGCAGATCTTATAAATGGTTCTTGAAAACATACACACAATGTCTTCTTTAAAAATAATTCTGATGTGTGCCTGAACTACACCGCCTCTCCCATCACATTTCCCTTCTCTAATCTGCCTTCTGCAGCCCCTTCATGCCCATCTCAGAACAAACACAATCTGCATTCAGAACAGGACCCTTTACAAGTTGAATGGAGTTATTTTGGGTGAGTCATTGAAAACACAGTACAAAACCTTTCCTCACTCGCCAGAAGTGCATTTTTTAAATTAAGCCAAAGCGAACAAGGCTTGGCAAGTTTGAAGGTGGACAGAATGGGGAGAGGGCAGGGTTTCTGCCAGACTCAGATAGGATTCTGCTAAACCTTTTTGGCTATTTACATGTACCTCCACCAGTTTCTTTTACCATCACTAAACAAAAAGTGCAAGATTGAACAAGTAGGAAGCAGGGACACTCCATTTCAACCAGCACTGTGATGGTGAGCAAAACCAGATCTACTATAGGGCAGCCACAGCTTTAAATCCCCCTTTTTTTTTCATTCTTTAATTCAGAAGCTATAAGATGTAGCCACTCAATAATCTCTTTCTTCTGATTAAATCAATTTGGCCAATTAGTAATGCTTATAGGCAATTTTTATCTTTATTTTTTAAATATGTTTGTATTTATTTCAGAGAGGAAAGGAGAAGGAGAGGGGAAAAGAAATAGGAACAGCAATGATGAGAGAGAATCATTGATCAGCTGCCTCTCCTGCACGCGCCCTACTGGGGATTGAGCCCTCAACCAGGCATGTGTTCTTACTGGGAATTGAACTTAACCATTGAGTAACAACGGTCGGGCTACAGGCATTTAGAAAGTTGTTAAAAATTCAGTATGCAGTCCTTTAAAATTACTTTTAAAGTAAGTGAAGTTCATGAGAGTTAATCAAAATATTAAAAGAAACAGAGCTATAGAGACAGAAAATAAGCTACTTCCTAAGAAACTTTAAAAATTGAATTGCTATCATCAAAGTCTATACAGTATCTTGATAAATTTTGGATATTTAACAGCAGGTATCTACAGAACATATTACTCACCCTTTATCCTGCAGCGAACTTTTTTAGCAACAATAGAAGTGATCCCTCTTCTACAACCTGGTATAAATTTGTTGAGGTTCACATCTCATGAGTGAGGAGAAACCTGGAATCAAGAAGGAGACATTCTTAAACATATAATGGTAATTCAGATATATTTTGCTATAAAATCTGATAGTCCCTGAAAGTCACCTTTAACTCAGCCAGTTACTGTGGGCTAATTAACCCATCCTGTAGGGGGCCCTTTAGTTATAAGTGTTCCAGTTCACAAAGGGTCTATCTCCATGCTGTGGGGACACACTTGGCCTTACTAGGTGTAATTATGCAAGTATTCTTGAACTCCCTTAGAATTATCAGTTTCCACAAGGCAGGGTGACAATTGTTGGTTATACAGAATGAAAATGCAGTGTTTGAAAGTTAATTTGGTTATGGAAGCACTAGGGTCATAATAAACAAACACATATTTCCTGCTGTAGTTAAGAGCATAGCAAAGAACTCTGGTTTCCCACATTTGGGGGAATTTTTCTTTTTTGGTTAAGCAATTGTTTTTAAAATATAAAATGCAGTAGTTATACAGCCTTCAAAGCTTATCTCACCCATCTAAGAATGATTTTTATCACATTTAGTTGTAATTAAATATAACCTACATATGATCAAAAGTTAAAGTGATTAAATATCTGTTGATGGGAACTCAATGCTAAGAACTTCCCCACAATCTTGTTTCAAAGCAGGCAGAAAAGTGAAGCAAACTTCCATTATAATTTCTTTGGAGAAAGTTTATTATTACTTTCAGGTAGCATGTTTGGCCTAGATTACATTAGTACAAATCAAACAGCTTAAAGTTATGTTTATTAATAGACTGTTATTAAATAAAAGGACTACAGGGTAAAGGTCAGCACACAGGTTGTTTTGTTTATTTTTAAAAAATCCTCTGAGCCCATGTCTTTCCAACTTTTTCTAAACAAGTCAGCCCAAGTTGGCACCTTCAAACCTTTAAATACTGTAGTTATAATAGTGCTGATATTCAATTTGGAGAAATGCTGTTAGAAGAGCAACTATGTCAGTGGACCCAAGGAAATAACAATGTTAAAAATAGATGATTTTGATCGAGTACTTGTTGTATGCCAGACACTGTATTTAGAGCTGGATTTAGTCTCCTTTAATACAACAACTCTGTAAGGGCTTGTGTAATTCTCACTTTACAGATAGGGAAACTGAGCTTTATGAAGGTGAACACTTGCCCCAAGCCACATACTAGGAAGTTGCAGAGTGGAACCAGGACTTTTGCTCTGCAAAGCCCATGCATGCTCTTACCTAAGATGTGTGACCTGGGAGTATTCCAGGTCCACTGTTGGGTGCAAAGCCCATGCATGCTCTTACCTAAGATGTGTGACTGCCTGGGAGTATTCCAGGTCCACTGTTGGTCAGAGGGTCAGTGTGACTTACAAGTGGAAGGAGTTCTAGGAAAGTGATGAACTACTACAATGTCCTCATTTTACAAAGGAGGAAAACTGCGCTCAAAAACTTTAAATAGCCTGTGTAAGGTCAGCCATCTAGTTAGTGATAGAATTCATTAGGAACAAGAGTCCACATCTCAACAGCCCTACAAATATTAATAAAAGCAAAGCTAGAAAAACTGCTTCTATTTTATCAAACATGAAAAACTCTAGAGACTGTAAAAACAGAGTTTATTAGCCAAGCTTCTTCAGTGTTACATGCCAGTTGAGTCCTCTCGGACACCTGGCCACCATAGGATTGAGTGATGTCCACAGAGTCCTGTCCTCAGCAGCCCTGGTCAGGTCCTATAGGCTCATGCCTCTCGCTTCTTTTATGGATTTATCCATCTCCTATTTGGTTTGTCTCTTTTCCTGCTACCTTCTATTTTTCCCAGCATTGTTATCTTTTCCAAAGAACCCTGCCTTCTCATGATGTGCCCAAAGTAGGACACCTTCAGTTTTGTCATTTTTGCCTCTAGTGGTTTCAAGCTTAATGTGCTCTAGGACCTACTTGTTCACCTTTCTGTTGGTCCAGGGTAGCCATATAGCTCTTTTCCAACACTGTATTTCAAATGAATCAACTTTTTGCCTATCAGCTTTTTTGCTGTTCAACTTCCGCATGCATCCGTAGTACTTGGGAATACGAGGGTGTGAATGGTTTTAGCCTTGGTCTCTAATGACACATCTTTGCTCTTGATCTCTTCTCATTCTTCTGTTGCTGCCCTTTCTAATCTCAGCCTTCTCTTCATTTGTTGGCTGCAGCCTCCATTTGAATTGACTGAACCAAAGTAAGCAAAATCCTTAACAATTTTGATTTTTCCATTATCTATGTAAAAGTTGTATATTTCTTCTGTAGTCATGATATTTGTCTTGATGTTCAAATGCAATTCTGCTTTGGCAGTTTCTTCTTACGCTTTCATCAGAAGTCATTTGAATTTATTGCTACTTACTGCCAGTATGATGGTATCATCTACATATCTTGTTATTTATTTTACCAGTTTTCACTCCTCCTTCCTCTGAGTGTAGCCCAGTTTTTATTTTATTTTTTTTAAATATATTTTATTGGATCTTCCACAGAGAGAAAGGGAGAGGGACAGAGAGTCAGAAACATCGATGAGAGAGAAACACCGATCAGCTGCCTCCTGCACACGCTCCACATGTGCCCGCAACCAAATTGCTACTTACCGACCGGAATCGAACCTGGGACCCTTGAGTCCGCAGGGCGACGCTCTATCCACTGAGCCAAACCGGCCAGGGCTAGCCCAGTTTTTAATATGATTTGTTCTGCATACAGATTAAACAAATAGAGACATAAAACACACCCTTTTATGACACCTTTGCCTATCGGAAACCATTCTGTCCTTCCATATTCTGTCCTACAGTGACTTCCTGTCCACAATACAGGTTACATATCAAGATGATCAAGTGCTGTGGTCCACATATTTCTTTTAGAGCAACCCAGAACTATGAGGAGACATTCCTGATCCAGCCACATTCTTGTGCTCAGAGGACTTTCCCAAAGGGAACAATGTTCATGATCAAAAAGTGAGTCTTCCAAGCAACCCTCAACTGCTCAATATGGGACCTGGAGTTTTAAGATTTTACCTAAGAATTATTTGAAACTCAGTCTTAAAGAGAAACAATATTCATAAAGTTTTTCTTAAGGATAAAAATCCAGCTATTACTGTGACTAATATACATTCAAGTGATTATTTCAATATATTAGGATTTACCTGTGACTTAAAGCAGACCTGCAAAGAGCGGGGTGCCTTGATAAGGTCAAATGATTTCCAAAAAGCTAGTTTTTACAAAATCACTCTGTAATTTATGCAGTGGCATCCATCTATATTGATTTTCAGTATGAGCAATGCCATGAATTAAAATGCACTGTCTCTAATACAGAATCTCCCCAACGTTAAGCATATCACCCTGTATTCTCTTTCGGAGGATGTCAGTAGAAATATCTTTTTACAATATGTGTTCCAAGAAGAGTCAAAATTACTGAGACTTTTTAAAAAAAATCTCAAGGGCACTGGGACTTGGATAAATGACAATGTTTCTGTTTTTACATTGGTTGCTAGAAAATTGAGAGCCAAATGTGTGGCTCACTCATGGTAGATGAGTAGGCCATCATGGTATGCATCTTAAACCTTATTCATAGCTCTAGTTTGTCCCCACCCTTGTTTTTTGTTCTTTCAATTTTTCTTTTTCTCGAAATAATCTTGTGTAATTCTTTTATATTTCTTCTCTGCAACAGGAGAAAGAAAATAACTAAATAAAATATGTTAGAATATTATTCAACATTATGTTTACTGTACAAATATGTATATTTATAGCAGAATATTAGGAGGGAAATAAATATGTTTTGTTAGAATGGCAATGTTATGCCTAATTTTTTTCTTTGATTTTTACAAACTTTTAGAAATTGTATTTATAATTTAAGGAGGAAAAGTGATTTCAACTTTGAAAACTCTAGTTATTTATTCCAGAGGTAGAAGAAGTATGGGAAGTATGTGCATGACCCCATGATTATATTAGGGCAAGTGGGGGACTGTGATAAAGTGAGGTTGGAATGGTAGATAAGAACCAAATTTTAAAGGCCATAATGTGCTATTCTAAGGGATTGTATTATTGCCAGTGGGAAGGTGTAAGCAGCTTTCAGTTTTTAACTAATGTTCTTTATTGGAAGTTTTTTCCTTTTTATTGGGGTGACATTGGTTAACAAAATAGACAGGTTTCAGGTGCACAATTCTACAACATATCATCTGTACACTGTATTGTGTGTACATCACCCCAAGTCAAGTCTCTGTCCATCACCATTTATCCCACTATACCCTGTTTCACCTCCCTTCACGCCCCCCTTCCACCGCAGCAATCACCACACTTTTGTCCATGCCCAAGAGTGAGTTAGGTGAGTTAGTTTCTCTCTCTCTCTCTCTCTCTCTCTCTCTCTGTCTCTGTCTCTCTCTCTCTCTTCACCCTCCTCACCCAGCCCCCCCACTCGCCCCTAACAGCTATCAGCCTGTTCTCTGTCTATAAGTCTGTCACTCTTTTGCTTATTAGTTCATTTTTTTAATTAGATTCCACATATGAGTGAAATCGTATGGCAATTATCTTTTTCTGACTCGCTTAACTAGTAACAATATAGTTGAAAGAGTGGGAAATGTTAAGTCCTCAGGCAAGGGTGGCTTAAGAGTATAGAAAAGGAGGTTGATAAAGACTTCAGTGAGTTAGAGCAGTGGAGATAGGGGCTACAATTAGATTTGACAGATTAGAACTGGGCCTGGAGGAAGAAACAGAACATGCCCAAGATATGTTTTCTACTTAGTAGGTAGAAATTGGTAGGTATTGGTGTTTCAACATGAGAGAGAACGTATGAGAATTGGGTATTTTATGTTAATTTGTTTGAGAGTAAAGAGAACAAGCGGGAAGAAAGAAAATGAGTTTATTATTGGACCTATTAGATAGGAGGTGTTTATATGACACACTGATGGAAATGTAGCTCCAAGCATTCAGAAATACAGTACAGTGCTGAACTCTGGATAAAGTTTGACTTAGATATTGTAGGGGCGTGTGCATGTGAGATACTGGGGATCATTAGTACCAGAGAGCAGCCCTTTTCCTATTTCCCAAGAAAACGATTCTAAACTAAACCTATTGAGGCCGTAGTCATCAATGACCCCTAAAATGCCAAATCCAGCGGATGCTTTTCAGCCCTCATTTTATAGGTATTCTTGTAGAGTTTTTGCCGGGATTGGCTGTTCTCATTTCTTTCTTGATCTTATATTTTTTGGTTCTCCTACATTTCAGTCTCCTTCACTGGGTTTCATTCTTTTACCAGCTTTATCATTGTGTTCCTGAGAGTTTCCCTCTCTCTCTTATGTTCACACATTCCACACACTCTCTCTGACTGAGACGGCAAAGGCTCCAGATGGAGGAATTTTGGGAGGAACAACAGTTTGTTGAATGTGTGAAGTTTGAAAAGCCTGTTAGACATCCAAGTGGATATGTTGAGTAGGCATGTGGATGTATGAATATAGAGTTCAAGGGGAAAATCTGGACTGGAATATGTATACATTGAGAAGTCATCAACTTATAGATGGTATCTAAAGATAAAAACAAAACAAAGCAAACAAAAAACTTTTGTGGTCCCCGGGGGCAAGTTGATAAAGAATGAAGAGATATCCAAGGCCAGTGTCTTGGGGTACTTCACATTTTAGAGGCAGATAAATGAGAAGAACCAGCAACAGAGGCTGAGAAAGCCCAGGAGAAAGACAGGAGGAGAATTAAGAGAAAGCGGTGATCAGAGGCAACTGAAGAAGAAAAAAAAAGGTTTCAAAAAAGGAGGAAATGTTCAATTCTACCAACTTCCTGATTAATTGATTAAAATGAAGACTGAGAATTGACCTCTGTATTTGGCAATACAGATGTTATTGCTGACCTTGAATATAATTGTGGGGAGTAGTGAAAAGTGAAGCCTTGATTACAGTAAGAATCTGTGGGACTGATTCCTTTTAGAAGAGTGAAATAGGAAGTAGCAATGGTATTCAAACTAGAACAATCAATTTGTTAAGTTGAACAAAAAAGCAGGAAAACCATTATATAGCCATTCAAAATAATAAATATTGTTTCTTGGATAAGGCTGGGGGAAAAAAAGCCAGTTCTAATGCTTTGACCCCTCTGAACTTATTCCCAATTAATTTTAATATTAGACCGTACAGTGATATGCTATCATTTCTCGGTAAAGCAGCATGCGAGGGGTAAAGGTAGACACAGTAAATGTAGACATCTGATGAAGGAAAGAATAAAGACAGGAAAATAGCTGAAAAGAAATGTGAGGTTGAAAAAGGACTTGAATTATTTTTGAGGAGAAATGAATGGAAATAAAACAAGAACAAGTAGACAGAGAAAGGTTAAATGTATACAGAAAAGGTTAGGTATTTGAAGGGATAAGATCTTGAGAAAAAGAGGAAACTTAATATAAGAATGTCATATCTTTGTCTTAGATGGGAAAGAAATACAAATGTATTTCCACCAATGTAGTTAAATTTTTGGGCGGGGGGAGATAATTTAAAGGAGTTCACACCTAATGTCCTATTTGTACTCAGAATTAGGCCAGGTCATCTGCTGAAGTGATGGAACTTAAGCTGTTTGGGGAATTAAAAAGAGTTTAGAATAGCTATTATTAAAAATGGAAACAGAACTACAAGGAAGAAGTAAAATATTTGTTTGGCAGTTATATATTCCTCTAAACCAGCGGTTATCAACCTGTGGGCCGTGAACAATGAAAATACATCCTGCTTATCAGATATTTACATTACGATTCATAACAGTAGCATAATTACAGTTATGAAGTAGCAACGAAAATAATTTTATGGTTGGGGGTCACCACAACATGAGGAACTGTAAAAGGGTTGCGGCATTAGGAAGGGTGAGAACCAATGCCGGAAACATTTTATAAATATCAGCTCATTTATTCATTATAATATACTCATGGGATATGCTTGATTATTATCCCCTTTCTGCAGATGAAGAAAATGAGGCATAAAGTGGTCATGCTCTTTTCCTATTGGGCACCCAAGCTAGTAAGGGGAGGAACTTCAGTAGTCTGGCTCCAGACTCCATTCTCTTAACCACTTCACAATGCTGAGGACAATGATATATGACTTTATTTCGAAGGCTTACTAGTAGGTATGCAAGTATTGAACTTCAAAAGAGACAATTTTAGATTCATTCAGGATAGGAGTTCAGAGGCTGAGTATGATGGACGTTCAGGGATTAGTTAATGAGTTAAACCATGGAATGCAGACTAGATGGAAAAGGTCAGGCAAGAGGGAAGGAAGCAGCTTGTAGAAGGGCTCAGAGATTTGAATGTTTGCTATTTGACTAAGGTTTTAGATTCCTTATGAAGTCAAAGAGTTAGTTTGATAGAAGTGAGGAAGAAGGATAGTTGAAAGGATCAGGAATTCATAGTAAGACAGTACAACTGTAAAGTGTAATTAAGAGAGGTGAGGAGTTGCTGGATGACTCGGTAGCACTGGGGTGTGGTGCTGAAGTCTAAAGGCCTGTGTAGCAGCTGAGATCAAGAAATGATGAGTGTAGGGTGTTGGGTGGGGCATCTCTATAAATATTGAAGTCACATATGAATCACTCAAGATGAGACAGGAAGAGGGGTGGAGAGAAAATGGCTCCAGAAACCAGTTGATTGCAATGTGAGTAAGATTAGAGACCAGGAGGCAGTGGAGTCATAGGCCAAACTTTCTTGTAACTATCTGCCCCTGAGTGTGTTAGGGAAGCCAGAAGTGCCCATACCACTACAGTGCCTAAACTGGCAGCATTTCTGAAGAGCTTTTCAAAGGGGTTGAATTGTTGAAATGATTAGAGCCTTAAATTACTCAGAGGTCCAACACATTAGCAAAGTAAATATTAACACACATTACTTTCCCTAGCCCACACAAAACCATTATCATTTAAGTACAAATAGGGCCCTAAGGCTATGGATAAGTTTTAAAAGGTAGGGGAGTAGAAGGAGGAAGGGAACACAGGAAACTGAGGTTTGATTTGGCCATGAGTAATGTGAACTAACATAAAGGAGGAGAAAGGAACCAGCAGCCTCAAACATAGAGAGCCTCTAATGCAGCGGTTCTCAACCTGTGGGTCGTGACCCCTTTGGTGGTCAAACGACCCTTTCACAGGGGTCGCCTAAGACCATCCTGCATATCAGATATTTACATGATGATTCATAACAGTAGCAACATTACAGTTATGAAGTAGCAACGAAAATAATTTTATGGTTGGGTCACAACATGAGGAACTGTATTTAAAGGGCCAGAAGGTTGAGAACCACTGCGTCTAATGCATGCCCTAGGAATAATGTGGAAAAGGGGAAATGTGAGGTATATTTTTCCCTCAGTTCAGAACACTCAATAAAAAATCGTTTCAATTATTTCAGATGCAGTGATATGGATATCCCCAATTCTAACAAAGTTAAGACCCTCAAAGACAAAAAATATTTTTTGAATGTACCTGTCGAGTTTTCCCAGCACCATTTATTAAAGAGACCGTCTTTACTCCATTGTGTGCTCTTGCCTCCTTTGCCAAATATTAAGTGACCATAAAGGTGTGGGTTTATTTCTAGGCTCTCTGTTCTGTTCAGTTGATCCATTTGCCTATTCTTATACCACGACCAGGCTGTTTTGATTACAGTAACCTTGTAATATAGTTTGATATCAGGTATTTGATACTTCTAATTTTATTCTTTTTCAAGATTGCTGAGGCTGTTAGAGGTCTTTTTTGGTTCCATATAAGTTTTTAGAATATTTGTTCTAGATCTGTGAGATATGCCATTGGTATTTTAATAGGGTTTATGTTGAATCTATGTATTGCTTTGAATAGTATGGGATATTTTAATTATGTTAATTCTTCCAGTCCATGAACACAGTGTGTTCTTCCACTTATTTGTGTCTTCCTCAGTTTCTTTCTTGAGTATTTTATAATTTTCCAAGTACAGGTCCTTTACCTCCTTGGTTATTCCTAGGTAACTTATTTTTTGTTGTAATAGTAAATGGATTGTTTTTTTTAATTTCTCTTTTTTGATAGTTAATTACTGGTATATAAGAATGCCACTTATTTCTGAGTATTAATTTTGTATCCTACTACTTTGTCAAATTCGTTTATCAGATCTAGGAGTTTTTGGTGGAGTCTTTAGGGTTTTCTGTATACAATATCATATCATTTACAAATAATGACAGTTTTACTTCCGCCTTTCCAATTCTTCTTGTTTGATTGCTGTGGCTAGGACTTCCTGTACTATATTGATTCTAGACCACCAACTGACACCATACACAAGAATAAATTCAAAATGGATAAAAGACTTAAAACCATAAAAATCCTTGAAGAAAACAGTGGCAATAAAATTTCAGACATCCCTTGTAGCAATATTTTGCTGATATATCTATCTCCTCAGGCAAGGAAAACAAAGGGAAAAACTAAACAAATTGGACTGCATCAAATTGAAAAGCTTCTGCACAGAAAAGAAACTATCAACAAAATAAAAAGGGAACCCATTGAATGGGAGGACGTATTAGCCAATGATACATCTGATAAGGGGTTAATTTCCAAAACGTATAAAGAATATACAACTCAAAACCAGGAAGACAAACAACCAATTTAAAAATGAACAAAGGACTTGAATAGACATTTCTCCAAAGAGGACATACAGATTGCCAATAGACAAATGAAAAAATACTCAATATCACTAATCATCAGAGAGGTGAAAATGAAAGCCACAATAAGATAGCACCTCACACCTGTCAGAATGGCTATCATCAACAAATCAACAAACAACAAGTGCTGGCCAGGATGTGGAGAAAAGTGAACCCTCCTACACTGTGGTGGGAATGTAGTCTGGTGTAGCCACTGTGGAAAACAGTAGGGAGTTACCGCAAAAATTAAAAATGGAGCTGATTTATGACCCAGTGATTTCCCTTCTGGAAATATATATTAAGAAACCCAAAACACGAATTCAAAAGAATATATGCACCGCTATGGTCATTGTAGCATTATTTACAATAGCCAAGATATGAAAATAGCCCAAGTGCCCATCAGTAGATTAATGGATAAATAAGCTGTGGTACATTTATACAATGGATGACTACTGGGCCATTAAAAAAAAGGGGAGGGGGAAGTCTTACCATTTTTGACAGCATGGATAGACCTGGAGAGTATTATGCTAAGTGAAATAAGCCAGTCAGAGAAAAACAAATATCAAATAATCTCACTTATATGTTGACTCTAATGAATAAAATATACTGATGAACAAAATAGAAATAGACGCATAAATATATGGTACAGAGAGCTGTTGTGGAGAGGTTTGGTGGACTGGTTGAAAAAGGTGAAGGGATTAAGCAAAACCCAGTATATATGAGGGGTAGGTGGAGGTGGGTAAGCGGGGGAGAATGAGGAAAATAGATGGAAGAAGACTTTGCTTGGGATGATGGGCATAAGATACAGTGTGCTGATGATATTTTATTGAGTTGTACACTTGAAATGTATGGTTTTGCTAACCAGTGTTACCCCAATAAATTCAATTAAAAAATAATAAAGTTTGCTAGAAAAAAAATCCTATCCCTGGATCAGAAAGCAGGATAAATTACACACTATTGTAGAACTAACTGGCAAATATTAGAGGAAATTATGTTTTAGTCAACAAAAATTGAGATTTGCCTTGGTGACTTCCATTGTCTGCCAAACCATCACTCCTCCACCGTCTTCCTTACCAACAGAATTCCTTTGATGTCACTGGCTATTGGCATCTATACCTAACACTAAGAGACTGGCAGACACCATGTGACCATATGTGGAGTTAGCCTGCAAAGAAAAACCTAGATGCTGATAAGTTTCCTAGACTTTGGAAATAGTAATGCAGGAACCCAGTTAAATTTGAAATTTAGATAACGAATAATATTGTACAGGACATACAATGTTCAACTAAAATTCAAATGTAATTGGATGGCCTATATTAAATCAGACCAGCCTAGATAGATACCCAGGATGACAAAATGGAAAGTTGAATAGATTTTCAGTCATTGATGAAGTAACTGTGCTGCTGAATTCGCCAACTCTGGGCACTCTTTAACTCAAAACATTTTAATATTGAGGACATGTTCCTTACTGTTAAGCCAGTTCTTGTTGCATTTTCTGTTACTTACAACCAAAATCATGCTAATGAGTACCGTTTTATCACCCCTCTCATTGAGCAAGTCAGTAACTCATATTGCTCATCCCTAAGTATCAACTTATAAATGCTAACTAGTATTTTCAAAAGTCTCTTTGTGAAAGTTCTTCACTATGAAATACACCTATATTTTTGGAACTCATAGTTTTAGATATTTGTGTGCTACATAAAAATTATTTTTGTGAAATGCATAACATATAACATTTTCCTTTGTATAGTTTAGCTGGATTGGATGATATTTAAGGCCTATTCTAGTTCACAAAGTATTAGTTAATATGGGACAAATAAAATGTGATTTAAAGATGGGTGAGGCACCTAACAATAAGGCCATACACCAGGCATCATCCGGTGTTAAATTAATTTTATAACAAGGGGTTCTATTGACAGTAGTCACTTGTTTTAAGAGTTAACAGAGTTATATTCATAGTACCACCACCATGAAAGCAGCAGTTCACAACTTCACATGGTGTTTCTTGAGTTATAAATACAAATTAGAATGAAGTCCTTTATCCATATAAATATATAGTTTTGATTCTTAATATCCTAAAAGTACAAACCTCAGTTAAAATAAAACAAGATAAATGATGGAAATTTTCTAAATAATTTTATTCATAGGCCCTGGAAACACCAAAAGTTGACATTTTCCATCCATTTCCAATGGCTTATCAGAAGATCAAATCAGTTTGTTTGATCTTCAAGTTCTAATTTCTACCATTGAGCATAACCTCAGTGTTTCAAGAACAGAGTAAGTTTTACATGAACTGAACTCCCCTGGGCAATGGGGAAATAGCTCAAGCTGACAGGTAGGAACCTTTCTGAGTGGTGATATACATTTGTGTGCATAGGTGTGCAAATCTGCAACTGTATGCACATGTCTGTGAATGTGTGTGCACACTTAGCTTGTGAGTGATCCAGAGGTAATTAGATAAAAAATCTCTGCCTTTTCCCCCATGTCTAGCCTCTAGACCAGTGGTTCTCAACCTTCTGACCCTTTAAATACAGTTCCTCATGTTGTGACCCAACCATAAAATTATTTTTGTTGCTACTTCATAACTGTCATGTTGCTACTGTTATGAATCGTAATGTAAATATCTGATATGCAGGATGGTCTTAAGTGACCCCTGTGAAAGGGTCGTTCGACCGCCAAAGGGGTCTCGACCCACAGGTTGAGAACCGCTGCTCTAGACAGAATCAGCTGCACAATATCAGAGCAGGGGAGGTCCTTTTTACTAAAGATTTCCAGGACTGGTAAATGGAGGGGGGCTACCAAGAAAAAGTATATAATGGACATTGTTATCTGGCATATTAATACTCTTCAGAATTATGCTCTGGTCTAAAACTAGCCATCTCATCATTCTTTTACCTTCCTTTTCTTAACACAGTCTTATTTAAGTGTATTTCAGTTCTTTTTCTAAGCTTGTATACTAAGAAAAACAAAAACACTGCAGTTATATAAGCGTACAATTTTAGAATACTGTCCAGTTACCACTGCTCCATTCAAACATACCTCTTGACAGACTTCCCATGTACAACCCTCAACAAGTATTTCATAGTATTTATCTAACAAAACCAGGAACTTGGGAAAGAAAAAGAAATGGAAAAGGGGGACATTTAATATTTCAATTGGGTGGTCTGAAGATATTGGAGATTAAAGAAATACATTTAGAAGTCAAAAATCTTTTTGTAGGACAATTTTTGAGATCTATTTTAATTTATATAATAGAATGTGCTACTTTTTTTAAAAAAAAAAAGGTGGTCTATCTGCTTCTTCCCTAATTAATAATCATGCAATAAATTCTTTCTAAGGACCATTCACCGAATTGAACTTGGAAGGATCTTTCTAGTTGATCCTTTTTTATATTACTTATTGATTTATTTATCCTGGGTAAAATTTTGTGTCCATGTCTTTCATAGTAAAGAAACAGAAATAAAAGCTATAAATGAAAAAAGAACACTTCTTCAGGGTCATTTAATTCAAATCTTCCTAAGAAAAGTTCTTTCCTCAATTTTAATTATCTAGTAATAACCATGATTTCTAATGTATCTAAATAATATATCTATACTACCTTGAGAGACTATTTTATTTCACATATCATCTCAAACAGTAAACTTACATTAAGCAAAAATTTTTAATTAGTATCTAAATTATTTTAAAAGGAACAATAAAAATAAAAAATTATAGTCTTTATATAAATCTAACCTGAATTAGATGGAGTAGGGGATGGTGTATTCTTCCTAAGTTTTTATTTATTTATTTATTTATTTATTTATTTATTTATTGCCAACTCAATGGAAACAGCAGTATAAAGTGTCTATGTAGGTCTACTATTACATATGTGACTTTAAATCTATGAAAGCAATCTAGCATCTTTTGAAGTATCATCTAAATTTTTCTACCAGTAATTTCATACAATAAAAATGTCTCTTTAATATTCAGAATACACTGCCAGCCAACCAGCACTAAAGGCCTTCTTTTGTTGAATATCAGAAGTATGCCCTTCTGCATACCTTCAATTCAACATCTATTGCCTTTAAAATGCTTCCTCCATGTAACCGCACTTTACCAATTCAAGCTGACATCCCCCTGGCACAACACTCCTCTCCATTTGAATCTTCGTTCTTTCTGATAAATATGCTCTGTTGTTCTCTTCACCAGGAATGCCATCTCCTTCATCTTCTATTCCTACTCAAGCACCTCTTTTCCAGAAAGCTCTTCCTAAGTCTTTTAGCCCATATGGTGCTCTTACTTTCAGGAGGCCCATTTAGGATTCCATTGTTCTAATTGTTGTTAGCGAGTTTATCCTTATGCCTTTCAGTATGCCCCACCTGTCCCTGCATTCTGAGACACATTGGAAGTTTCTCTACTAAACTGTGTTTATTCATTGTTCATTTCTGTACAATTCAAATTTCTAAAAACCTAAGTAAACAGCCTGAGTTCAAGAAAAAAAATGAACAGGGTTTTAGTTGTATTTAAAAAAACAACTATATTCAGAATCCTGTTTCCATTCTTTAGGCATGCAATTTCTAGGCATTTCTATGATAGCTGCTAACAATGACATTGTTCCAGAGTGGAGTCCCCATAATATTTCTCCCTCTTTTCCCTCACGGTACACAAGGTAATGCAATGGTTTTCAAATTTGTTGTTTTTTTTTTTAGGAACAGAATTCATTTTTTTCCAAACTCATTCTTACCCAGAATTTCAGATATGTAAAAAAGATGCAAATGGAGCAACTCCTGTTACCGAGTGCAGTGTGTGAGGCAAAGGTGAGGGTCCAAGCTGCTTGGCCCTTCCATAGCCCCAACAGTAGCTCCTGTGGCTCTTTGGAAGAATTCTGAAAGCGCTTTAAAGAAAGAGCAGAAACTCTGGCCTTGACTCTGCTCTCTTCCCTCTGGTCAAGGGCTCCAACAAGTGTCTTTCCACAACCTTAAAAATAATGAACTTGATCTTCAGAGACCATTCATATAAACTACAAAGCCTCAATGCAAGCAGGACTTAAATGAAGAAAAGATTTATGCCTAAACTATTTTGGTGATCTATTATTTTATTGGATCAGTATGCTTAGGCACTGTCTTAGAAAAAAATTGGTTAATGTTTGATAAAAATTAGTCTTGAGGGTTGATTAAAGATTTGAACAATCTTTTTGGTTTATTTAGATTCTGGTTTGTGAGTACCTATTAGTAGTAAATTTCAGTTTTTAAAATTCAACTTGGCGGTAGCATTTCAAAAAACAGAAACTCAATTTTGTATTCAACATTCATAACTTCTAATCTTCTGTATTCTTTCAAGGAAGCACGCAGTGTAACACTGTGTTCCTACATAGAAACGATCTGGAATAAATATCATTCAGATATTTGCTTTGGCAGGTGTTCATTTAATAAAATGTGTGAAGAAATACGCAAATCCAGTGTCAGACAAATACCATTGAGGAGTACTATCATTCCAGTTAGTAAATTATATTGGTGCAATTAGGACATTACATTTTTACTACATTTTAAAACTATTTCTACGGGGCACTGATTCATTTGTAAATGGGGGAAAAGTTAGGCAAAACACCAAAACAGTAAGTTCCACTTGATTCTGAGCAACCTGTTAAATAAACTGTTGCTGCTTTTAACTGTAGAATACTTGAATATAACTGCCAATGTCTGTAATGTTTTTTTAGAATTTCTGGTTTTTCCATCAGATAAACTTGACTATTAATATGATTGCCTTAGCTGTCAATATGGCTTGATCAAAAGAACTTTTGCTACTACAATCTTTTTACCAGAAATTTTTATTTAAAAAATAGATTTATAACATGAAAAATCTCAATAAAAACCTCAGTTTATCTACGTGGATGTATGCATGTGCACATATATCTGTATACACATATAATTTTAGAAATATGTATTGTTAAAGTTATTTCCAGTGAATTAAACTTTGCAAATACAGTAATACATTTATACAAGTTACTGAAAATTTAATTTTATCATAGTGTCCTTTTTACTGAAAAGTTATGTAAGATTTTAAATACACTTCAATTAGGAATCATTCAGTCCATGCACATTATTATTCAGTCAATAAATAGTTGCATTGTGCTTTTTAACAAGGAGATTAACTTGACCCAGATAGAAAGTGAGTACTGAGATTTTGTTTCTGATACCCAGAAACCTGAAAACTAATGAGGACCATAATGAGGAACTGCATTATAAGGTAATTGTCATTTTAATACAGGCAAGTGTTTTAAAATATCACTTTTTAAAAATGTTAAAAAAAAGTGAATGAGGTCTGAAATGTATCACAGGGGAACTTTTTTTGCCTGGAAAAGCAGTGAGAGAGTCCTGCTTACACTTTCCCTCCTCCTACAGAACCCACACAACCAGCTTTAAAAGCACTGTTATTTAAAAAAAAAAAAAAAAAAAGTCTGGCATGGGTGAGAAGAGTGATTTTGACTTGGGAAAGCCTGAGGGAGAGAGAATGGGTAAAGAAGTAAGATAAGAAAGAAAGGGAACTAACATTTATGGAGTACTTAGCAATTGAGCTTTTATTTCTATTATGAGATTATGTTTCTTCTTAAAGGGAACCAGCTAGAAAGCTATCAAAACCACTGAGGTATACGTAGGACTAGAAACTGGACAAATAGAGTAAAATTTTTTTATCATGACTCTATTCAACTTTGTCCCAGTTGATCAGTCCTTGAAGGAAGAGTGTCTAGCACCAAACTAATGGAGAATTTCAAATACGATTTTCTTTCAAGCTGTATTCATGCCTTAAATTTAGTAAATCAGCATTTTTATGGGGTTTCATTAAGCTATAAGTTACAAGGAAAATGAGTAAATAAAGGTAATGCTCAGAAGATGTAACATATATTTATGGAATAAGTTTTTTGAATAAATGCCACACACAGGCAGTTAAATATACTATTGCTATTGATATGGCCTGCAAGAAGTATAGTACAGCCATGAAAAGATACTTGAAAGTTTATTGCATATTTCTATTTATTTATTTAATCCTCACCTGAAGTTATTTTTTTTCATTCATTTTTTTAGAGAGAGTAGAAGGGAGAGAGGGGGAGACAGAAACACTGCTGTGAGAGACACGTTGATTGGTTGCCTCCCGCATGCCCCCAGCCAGGGCCCAGAGCCTGCAACTGAGGTATGTGCCCTTGACCAGAATTGAACCCAGGACCCTTCAGTCCACGGCCCATGCTCTATCCACTGAGCCAAACCAGCTAGGGCACATAATTCTTTTTGGAAAGATGTTGAGTTTTGGTGTCTTTAAGTAAAAGGTCCCATTACTTTTCAATAGTGTAAATATCCTATCTAATAAAAGAGAAACATGGTAATTAGCTGTAACTTCGCTCCCCTTCCCATTGGCTAATCAGGGCGATATGCAAATTAACTGCCAACCAAGATGGCGGCCGGCAGCCTGGCAGTGAAGCGAACAGGAGGCTTGCTTGCTCCATGATGGAGGAAGCCAAGGTTCCCCGCCTTCCACTGCTGGGCTCTGAGCTGCAGTTTAAGAAACATTGTTGCAATTATAGAAGCAAAAAACCCCCCCAGATACCTGCTTTCAGCCGTCAGAGCTGGAGCAAGCAGGACCAAAACAGTGTTACAACTATAGAACCCAAACAAACCAGATACCTGCTTTCAGCAGCTGAGGCCTCAAGCTGGAGCTGGCCTCAGAGCTAAAGCCGGCTTTCAGCTCCAGTGACAGCCACAGAAGGTAAATAAATCCCAGAATAAAAGAAAAAAAGAAAAAAAGGACAGGTTGGAAGCTTCAGTCGCCCACGAGCCTGAAAACGGCCCTCAGCCCCTCACCCAGACTGGCTAGGCACCCCAGTGGGGACCCC
>NW_005353838.1:13058164-13063335 GCF_000412655.1 Myotis brandtii | reverse complement strand
GGGGGGAGCTCCCCAACCCCCTGATGGGCCCTGCTCTGTGCGTGACAGGGGGTGGCGCCGCAACCTCCCCATCGACCCTGCCTTGAGTGTGACAGGGGGCGGGGGCCCAACCCCCCAATCGGCCCTACCCTGAGCGTGACTGAGGGTGGCATCGCAACCTCCCAATCCGCCCTGCTCTGTGCATGACGGGGCGGCGCCCCAACTCCCCAATCGGCCCTGCTCTGAGCCCAACCAGGGGCTGCACCTAGGGATTGGGCCTGCCCTCTGCCACCCGGGAGCAGGCCTAAGCCAGCAGGTCGTTATCTCCCGAGGGGTCCCAGACTGAGAGGGCACAAGTGGGGCTGAGGGACACCCCCCCCACCACCAGTGCACAAATTTTTGTGCACCGGGCCTCTAGTACCAAAATAAAAACCAAAGCAAAGCATTCTACAATTAAAATGCTGTAATTTAATTTTTTAAAAATAATCTCTAACTTTAATATACATTTGTGTTTCATTTACCTACATTGGTTTTTTTTTTATGCCCTCAATTAAATTTCCCTCAAATTGCTAGCAATAATAAAGGGAAGTCTGGTTTTTCCAATTTCTCTACAGTTAAACTTTAGAGCAGGAGAACCAGGGGCAGGCAACAATTAGAAGTTATGTATGCCTTCTAGAAAAATCTATATTTAGTTTATTTAAATGTTTTGTCAGAATGCATTATCATTGGTACAATTTTATTATATATCATAGGATTATAGCACATCTTGTCTGAAGAGGATGTTTTTAAAGAAAAAAAACAGATATTTGTGCTCAAGTGTAAAATTCCCTAATAGGAAATGTCTAAAAGTATGATTAAAATAGCCTTAGTGCATATTTTAAAGCTGTAAAAATTACTTGGTAATTATTTCTGTTAAGAGCTAGCTAAGACAAGCTAAGCTGAAATATTAATAGGAATGGAATTGCATGCCAAACTAAATTAGAACTGTATTAGGTTCACTTTAAGAGGAGACTTTTTTTTTTTTGCACTTCTCTGAGTGCATGCTAGTCACATCAGAAAGTCAAAATTTTCCTAATTATTTTCCTGTCAACATGCACATTTTTATATTCTGCTTCCTATATTATAAAATAAAATATTAACACTAAATGCTGTGAAATTCTACATTTCACCTCAGTAGTATGCAGATTTTTCATAAAAATGTACATATAATATATCACACATTATTTGACATCATTAAGGAAGAAAAAGTTATTTAAGTGTGGTTATTTAAATATGACTCTTAAGGACATAGTAGGACAGAGTCAGGACATTTTTGTTGTTTCTGTTAAGAGGCCGGTTAGTAAATGTTTTGGGCTTTGTGAGTCCTCTAGTCTCTGTCACTTCTCAGTTCGGCCATTGCAGCACAAAAGCAGCCATAGGTAAGACGTAAATTAATGAGCAGGGCTGCTTTTCAATATAACTTTATTTTTAAAAACAGGTGGTCAAGTCAAATTTGGCCTCTAGGCCATAGTTTGCTGACCACTGTTTTAGAACATACAGATTTTTTACATTTTCTTTGTTTAACAAAGATGATTGAAGCACAATTCCTACTCTATCATTATTATATATTATATATTGTTATATTAATATAATATAGTACATGACATATTGGTATTTGTAAGGATCAAAATAAAAATACATGGAAAATCATTTTAAAAACTAGGAATCAGTAGAACTAATGAAATAATAAAGATTAGAGTGGAAATAAATGACATAAAGACTTAAAAAAAAACAACAGTACAAAAGATTAATGAAACCAAGAGCTGGTTCTTTGAAAAGATAAACAAGATTGACAAACCTTTAACCAGACTCATCAAGAAAAAAAGAGAAAGGACCCAAATCAGTAAAGTAAAAAATGAAAGAAGGGAAGTGAAAGGCAATGCGATAATAAATATGAAATATTCACATGTAAAATGGTACCTTTTCTAATATTATAATGGATGAAAATTTTTTCATGTTTCTATTAGTTGGGGATATTTGGAAATATCTATTATTTATGACCCTCTATTCTAGTTAATTCTATTATAAATAGTAAATTGTATGGTGCATTTTAAAATTACATTTTTAATACATGGAACCTCCACTATTTTTTTTTCTACACTAAGAAAGAGGAAGTTAATAATTTTTAAAATGAAATATAAAGCACATATCTAATAATCCCATTAATTTACTATAAAATCAGTGTCACTGTGATATGATTATTGGTGATGGTGAAGTTAGGGAAAAAATATAAGTTAAGGAAATGACAGTAACAGCACTGTTGACAATGGAAGCTAATGACACCTTCACAAGGAAAAATAAAAGACACTAAACCTGAAATTCTCCATGTAAATTGGGAACTATAAGTTCTGACCCAGGCAAGACAAAAGATTCCTTTAAATCATTTTAATGTAAAGATTGTTCAGTAAAAAGCTGTGATTTATCTATAATAAATTATTCATAAGAGATTAAAGAATTCAGATTACAGTGACAAATAGTTCACAGATTCACATGGAAACTTTTCTGCCTCAAAGACAACAAAAATATTACTTCACAGTTTTAAAGAAATATGTTTTGTAGCTTTCAGTCTCATAAATTATTATATCCACATTGTGCTCTTAGGAATACTATCATACGTTAGGTAGTGACTTGACTTTAAAATTATTTTATGATATAGTACATAATCTAAGGAAACGTTTCTAGTTAAACAGGTGCATATTGCATAATTTGCATTTTTAGGACACTTATAAGGGAGACGAGGTGTTTTAAAAGATAAGGGGACTAACAATTCCAGTTTAACATTATCACTCACTTGAAGAATGATCAAACACTAGACAAGTTCGTACTAATCAGATGTTTTTCTGACCTATATAAAATGATTCAACCCTCCCATATCCAGTTAGAGAAAAAAATCACTAAATTGCTTAATTATCTTTTATTTTTCTCCAGGTTTGCTGATGTTCTCTCTAGATTCTCAAGTGTGTTGCAGACTTGATGCATACTTCTATGTTATTACTTATATTACATCATGGAGAGTTTATGTTTTAAACCTGTAAAATGAGTTATTTAAGGACAGTACTATATCTTACTCATTACACCCCTAGTACTTAACTCACAGTATCCCTGGCACTTAGTCATACTTTATTGGTTAAGCTGAATTAAAGATTATACCACCAGGAGTCCACTGTCATTGATAGTGACATTGTTAAAATGGATGGTTTCCCAACGTGCTTGCATCGTACAAGTAACTTTTCTGCAAAGTATCCAGGGAGGCCTTAGATGGATAAATTGTCTTACAGAGTAAAGAAGGTACTGTGCTGAAATTTCCTCAGGTGCCTAATTAGCTTATATTTTAATTACTTTTTAATAAATGTTTTTTAATAAAAACTTGCACTGACAATTGAAATCCCCAGTTATCCTGATATAATCTATTGTTAGGAGTAGAATTTAAAAAGACCCTTAAATCAGCACTTTTCTGTAAACCCATCTATACTAGTACATAGGGCATTGAGTGTAACCTGTTCTATACATTATCCACTGCCGTGAGAATGGTAAGATTAACACTAAAAATACTTTTCACACAAGAGGTCAGCAAGATGCTTTTCCATTAGAAACAAAGGAATTTGAATATGTAATTCTAATGTAGATAAGTTTCCTTAGGAAAGAATACCTGGAAGAGGGAAGTTCGGGAGATTTCTCTCAATTGTTAATGAGGTTATTTTCCCAAAAAAAATATACAGTACCTATAGAGACAGCTGACCTCCCAGGCCTGGGGCAAACATTACATTTAAAAGGAGTCTGACCTATGCCTCAAAGTAAATGAGCACCAGCCTGAACTTCAGGTGCTGAGTGTTTGGGGCCAGTGAATATACATCATTGTGTACAAGCATTTGAGCTGCCTCTTCCTGACTTGTATTTTCATGGCTGGCAGAGGAGAACTGCTTCAACTTCTTCCCCTTAAAACCAGGCCCTGCCCTACCCCAAATTCCACTTTCCAGCTGAGCTGATCTATTGTAAATACTAAGTGTTGTGTGTCCTCTCACCGCCCTGCAGCTTTGCAGGCAGAGCATCCTCTCCACTCCTTTGCCTGCTGTTTCCTCTGCTTGGGACACTCTCCACCCCATCTAAGCCCATGATCTAATTCCTGTCCACTTCAAGACCTGGTTTAGCTGTAAACTTCAATGGAAACCAATCCCAGGCCTTCCAGCCTGGATTAAGTGCCTTTATCCTGGAGTGCCTATACAGAATTGTCCACTTCTTGTTTTTCTCCCTTTTTAAAGTGTTGTTCTTGAAGACAGGGCCAATGTCTTATCCATGTTCATATCTCCCAGAATCCAAAATCAAGGAGGCAGTGTGGAGAAAGAAGCAAGGATTTGGAGTTGCTGAGGCTATAGGACTTAGTAGTGGTGTTACTTTAGGCAAGTTCCAATATCTGTGTCTTGGTTCTATCATCTACTAGAGGCCAGGTGCACAAAATTTGTGAACTGGGGGGGGATCCCTCAGCCTGGTCTGTGTCTTGGTTCTATCATCTACTAGAGGCCAGGTGCACAAAATTTGTGAACTGGGGCGGGGGGGAATCCCTCAGCCTGGATAGTGAGAGGGTGCAGGCCAGGCCAAGGGACCCCACTGGTGCATGATCGGGGCCGGGGAGGGATGTGGGAAGTTGGCCAGCCAGAGAGGGACCGAGGGAGGGCTCCAGGGCGTGTCTGACCCGTCTCACTCAGTCCCGATAGGCCAGACCCCAGCAGCAAGCTAACCTACTGGTTGGAGCATCTGCCCCCTGGTGGTCAGTGCATGTCATAGCAAGTGGTTGAGCAGCCTTAGCATATCATTAGCATATTACACTTTGATTGGTTGAACAGACAACTGGACGACCAGACACTTAGTATATTAGGCTTTTATTCTGTAGAATAAAATAGATATATTACTGTCTACTTTCTAAGCACTTTACATACATGATCTCATATATTCCTCAGCATAAGCCTATGAGGTTATTACTCATCCTATCTAATAATAGACAAACATGGTAATTAACCGTACCTCCAACACGCTTCCCATTGGCTAATCAGGGCGATATGCAAATTAACTGCCAACCAAGATGGCGGCCGGCAGCCAGGCAGCTGAAGCGAACAGGAGGCTTGCTTGCTCCAGTGAAGGAGGAAGCCAAGGTTCCC
>NW_005353838.1:13039620-13057377 GCF_000412655.1 Myotis brandtii | reverse complement strand
AGTTAGAAACATCGATGAGAGAGAAACATCGATTAGCTGCCTCCTGCACATCTCCTACTGGGGATGTGCCCGCAACCCAGGTACATGCCCTTGACCGGAATCGAACCTGGGACCCTTCAGTCCGCAGGCCGACGCTCTATCCACTGAGCCAAACCGGTTTCAGCGGCTCCTCTAGTATTTTATAAGTAAGGAAACATAGAAAGATAAGTAGCTTTCCTACAGATAGCCAGTTAATAAGAACATAACCAGGATTTGAACCTGGGCAGTCTGACTCCAGAGCACTTATAAGTTCTATACTACATTTCACTTTCTTTCCTAACTTCTAGAGTCTGGATGAAATAGTTGGATTGAGTGGACAGTTCCATTCTGTAGCATAAGAATATTGTATTTGAGGATCTTCATTTTCATATATTTTCAGAAAGTCTCCTGAGGCAGTACTTTTGCTTTCTATTTAGAATAAATTTAAACTAAATCATTTAGGTTAAAAAAGGATTGTATTTATCACTATGAACTTCCCTCTTAGAACTGCTATATCCCATAAACTTTGCTTTGTTCCAATTCCATTTTCATTTGTCTCAAGGTATTTTTTTGTTTTGTTTCTCTTGATTTCTTCTTTGACCCACTGGTTGTTCAGTAGATAATTCCTTCTCAAAATGTGTATTTTATTTCAATTGGAGGAGCAATATCAAATAGCATAATTATAGTTTTCTTGCCTTAACCCATAAGTCTTTCTCTTAGACCTTAATACATAAATACATGAAATTCTTGCTTCACTTCCAATCTGACCTTGATACTAAATGCTCTCATTTAAGATATCACCTCCTTAGGGTCCCAAGGCATCCTAGTGTGTCTAGGAGGCCCATAAGCTCACTCAGACAGAAAGTCAAACCCCTCTGTTTTCTGCCCTTCTATTCCTTTTGTTACTGTATTTTTTCTAAAAATCTATTTCCAAAGTTGTTTCTTATTTCTGTTTGCAGAGAAAGATTATTTCCCAACAGACCTGCAGATAGGAGATTAGACAAACTATGCTAAGATCAAAACTCTCCTTCCATTAAAATGATCAGTTCTAAATAATCCTTTTTCTTTTTCAAAACAGCAGTTTAACTTTTCTTGAAGAGATCAGATAGTTGGGGGTGAACCTTGAATGTAAAGGGTTTAGACTTCATTCTGTAGTCATTGGAGAACTACTGATGATCTAAGTAAGGTGCAAAATGCTTTCCAAAGATTCCGCTGGCAGATGTCGGGGGATTTACTAGTAGAAGGGAGTTAGAAAATTGAGACTGAGGCTAGTAGACTGTTGCAATATTGCAGATGCAGGTGTTCTCACTTTGGGAGGGGCAGAGAGAATGCAGAGGGATGCTTCTGAAAATAATGTGAAGCAGGAATCCATGCAATGTTTGACAGAATGTAGGCATCCAGGGGAATGGAGTAAGGAAGAAGCCATGGGTTCCTCTGTTTTAAGGCTGGGTGACCAAAGAAAGGATGATATAACATAGATGGGGGAGAGCTAATTTCGGCAGCAGGCATAGAAAGTGGTTTAGGGAGCTGGATGAGAGAAAAAGAAGAGGATGAGTAATTTCGCTACTTATGTTTCATATAATGGCAGTACAACTGCATCTTATATTTTACATACAAGGGCAAAATTCTTTGAGTTGAAAATTAATATATTCTGCGGACTGAAAAGTCTTATTCCTGAATTCTGTTTCTTCTAAGTAATTTCTAAATTATAAAAAACATGAGTCATTAACTTCTAAAAAATAGGCCATCTAATTTAGTCCTATGAAAACCTGAGAGTGCCTGTTAAATCCAGCAAGTACTGAGATATATCACAACACTTCTTTATAGAAATTACATACTTTAAAAAAATCCCTCAAATACTCCCGTGGCCCTAAAATAGCCCATTCATAGTAAGTGCTCTATCTATTGAATGAATGAATGAATGAATGAGAATATAGCCAGTGGCAGTTAGTTAAAAACTAATAAAAAATAAATATACTAACTTTGGAGCTGTCCAGATATTAGTGAAAATTCTTCAAGAAAACCCTAAAAGAATGAGATCCAATACAGAAGAGCAAATGGTCTAGGAATATATCTTGTATTACAACTAAATTACAGTATGGAGAGAAGAATGAGATAAATAAGAAATTGCAAAGTATAAAGAGTGGACTATGATGGTAAATCCAATAAAAGACCTAGGAGTGAGAGATCTAAAAAAAGTTGCTGATTATGTGTGCATTCTAGTGAAAAAGCCAGTAAGTGGGAGAGGGTAGAAATTGTGCTAACATAACAAAACTGGATATATGGGTAAAGACACTGTTGTACAGTTGGGTTTTTGGCATTTGTCCCATACCCACAATTTACAGCATTGGTTTGGTTCACAAATACAGGTAATTGCAGATCAGCCCTTACCTTCATTCTGCACCCTGACAATATATAAAGTTTGCTTAAATTCTCAGTGCAGCTGACCATGCATTATTGTGCCAATCACAATTCAGGAACCTTTCTTTATTTGCCAGGTATTGTTTGAGTGTGAAAAAATAAAATCAAGTGACGCAAGTAGCTTTTCTGTGGCTGTATTGTTTGCCGAAGCTATGATTGGATAAGTTCCAGTAATACTTGTAGGATAGGCCCAGGCGTAAATAAAAAAGCAATGTGTAGCTTGAAAGAAAGCTGTAGAAGTATTACAGGATTTTATAGCTTTAATAAAGACCTTAGAGACCAGAGCCTAGACCAGTGATGGCGAACCTATGACACGCGTGTCAGAGGTGACACGCGAACTCATTTTTTTGGTTGATTTTTCTTTGTTAAATGGCATTTAAATATATAAAATAAATATCAAAAATATAAGTCTTTGTTTTACTATGGTTGCAAAGATCAAAAAATGTCTATATGTGACACGGCACCAGAGTTAAGTTAGGGTTTTTCAAAATGCTGACACGCCGAGCTCAAAAGGTTCGCCATCACTGGCCTAGACCCTCCTTTACACTGAAAAAAATTTAAGGCCAAAGTAGGTCAGATGACCCACCCAAGCTCACCAAACTAGTTATTGGCAGAGCTAGAACCAGGAGGCAAATGTAATTCTTGTTCCCAGAACCCTCCTTATTTTATAAGCCATATGGCCTTCATGCTAATTCACAGAAATTACAGGTGCCAGTAGTTTTAGCTCTGGTATATTCTAAAAACATCATATATATATATATATATGGCAATTTAGTTACAACTTGCAAGTCCCTTTAGTGTCTGAGACATTTTGGAATTAACTTTTTCTACTATTCCAAACTGAGTCATGATAAGCAAAATTTTAATCAAATCTTTAATATCAAATGTTTAAAACAAATTAGTTCAGTTGAACAGCTTCCCAGATCTTATCTGCCTGTTGTTTAGTTTCACAGGTTAGAAACTAGAAAACACTTTACCTTTCTCATGAGGACTTTGAAAGGGTTTTAATGATTAATACAGTTTACATTTAAAAACTAATACCTTTTAAAATACACATCATTTTATAGTAAGACACTATAAGGAACATTAGATCAAGTTCTGTCAGGGAATGCTAGTTAACATTTTCTCTCTCTCTCTGCCTCTTTGTCTCTGTACATGACAAGTGAAATAATTCCCCCAATACATTAAAACATGTAACAATTTTTTAACTGATCTCTCTAAACCATGGCATTCACTGTGTTATCCTATGTAAAGAGGCTATTGCTCACGGTAGGAACAATATCTGATATGGGTTTGTTTGGTTTTTATCAGTATTTACAGTTTAGATTTCATTTTATTTTTTACAAGACCTTTTATATCAGTTCAAACTAACATTTAACACCACCTTAGCAAAACAGCCCAATGTTGTTCCAGTACACCCCCCAATACACACAGACCCCCACACATCACCTACATACCCACTCCCCGCCCCACACACACACACATTCTACAGGCCTTTTACAAATATTAGAAGCCTGCAGACAAAACAAAAGGGTCACCCTATACTCATTATATTATTGAGGATTCATCTCTTTGGTCTATCTGAACAGAGAAACCAGCATAAGTATTATAATCCAGTGACAGAGAAGGCATTTTAGAATAAGATCTAATTTATTTTCCAATGATTTTTTAAAACTCTTGAGGCTTTCTGCAGTTTATTGCTTAAATGGCTTTGAAGTTATGCAAGCGAAGAAAACACACGAAGGTGTCTAAACTAGCCAGGTAGGTTCTAGCAGATACCATACTTGAAGAGTCTCAGGAAGGCCATGGGAGGTAGACACAGGCTGGGAGGGGTAAAAAGTTGTTATACTTTAGGCTGGATTCCAGGGAAATCAGGTAAGGCCAAGTGTAGCTGGCAAGTGCCATCGTTCTAGATAACCAAGGTTCCCAGAGTCCAGGAAGTCAGAGCAAGTTGGAAAGAAAGGTTCTGGAGAACAGGTGACACTTTGTTCTTCCTTCGGTGTGTGGCCTTGACAGGTCCCTGACTGGTGACTGCTACCAGAAAGAGGTCAGAAGTCCTTCTGGAAAGTCGGCCTCTGGCTGAGGCCAAGGAACCCGGATCACTTAGAGCACAGGGCTTTGCCATGTTAGATCTCAAATTACTGAGGTACCTATTTCAAACTACACTGTTAGCCTTGAAAGGAAGTTACTGACTATAGGTACATTTCATACTCTTGATATGCCAATTAAAGCTAAGGAAATTTAAATTTCTGATACAGATAACTATGAGGGAATAGAAATAATAAAACGACAGTAGTTGGTAGGTAAGTCCATCATTTGACAAGCTGTGTGTTCTTAGGCAGGTTATATAACCTCATAGATTCTCATTTTCTTCACCTATAACAGATTTCATGCTATACAATATACAAAATACTAATCAAAATAAAATACTAATCCCTGGGCCATGGTCAGTATATGATATAATTACATTATTTTACATATTCTTTTGTTAGTCAACAAAAATTACTAATGGCCTACCATGGGCCATTCCAGATTCTTGATTATGGACACAGGTCAGTGAGCCAGTGAGATGTCCTTGTCCCCAGGGAGCTTGCTCTCTTACACACTTCCTCTGTTTATGGATTCCAATTACCCACTTTCTTCTTCACGGAGTAATACCATATTAGAGAACATGGTTAGGAGATAAGGAAACCCTCAAATAGTTATAATGATAATGAACCACGGTGTTGATCACTTAAAATATCTCGCCTCATTACAAATTATGGCAAATGGGATCACAATAGATTAAACTCACTACTTCAAGTTATCCAAAACTATTAAATACAGTATTAAACCTGAGCAATTCACATACATGTATCTGTAATATTTGTTCAAACAAACTGATTCATTTTACTTAGAATTGCTTTACTGCATCTTGTATACCTCGATGGCATCTCCTTTACTCTCAAGTCTTTGACTTCTTCGCCTCCGAAATACAAACACAAGCTGAAACATGACCTCTTAAAAAATTAAAAGCCATATCGACACATAGAATGTAATTTTTTCTTATTCACATGCTTCATTTTGTTGATTATGACTTTTCAATATCACTGAACCACAAAAGTAAATTTAGTTAGGGCTTCAGTATTTTTTGTTTAAAAGACTAAAGATTGAGCTTCAACTCTCAATTGCCATGAGGCTAAGGAGATGAGGTTTTAGGAGAATTCCGTCCAAAGTGCATACAAGAAGAGCAAGGGCACTAAAGAGAAGAGGATGTGAAGCCACCAATGAGAAGGGAGGGACTCAGCTGAAGGCGGCATCTAGTCAGCCCGCTGCTAGGTTTTGCTCAGCAAGAGATAATGCTGCTCATTTCCCCCAGTACAGAGCAGTGCAACAAGGAATGGGATGAAGTTGATCCTTCAGTACACAGATGAAGGAAACTTGACAGCTTTCCAGGCCTTTCTGAGAAGGGCTTCAATCTCATGATTGCATAACGTTTGTTTGAAGTATTTAGATATCCACAGTCAACAAACTTGACAGCTTTCCAGGCCTTTCTGAGAAGGGCTTTAATCTCATGATTGCATAACGTATCAGTATTTGTTTGAAGTATTTAGATATCCACAGTCAAGTAATTATTGTAGTACATCCAAAGACAAATGTGTTGTATTGCTCATCCTTTTAGATCACCCATAAGGTTATACCTCTCCTTTAGATAAGATCATTGATACGTGATTACATGCTAAATTTTCTGTATCTTTAAAAGGTATATAGGCAACAGTGCTTGGCATACACACACATATATATGTACACCCACAGAGTATGACTCTTGGACCAGAGCAAGAGGGGGCTCTGTCACGGACCTTATGCTTAGAGAATCTCTCTGACTATAGACCTATGCCCAAGATAAAGAATCCAGAAACTGAAGGACTGTGCCCACCCAGAACCTGAGTCATGCCCCCCTTTTTTATGCCTCTCTGGTGATCAGGAATCCCTGAAATCCCCATCCAACTGGCCATGAGTCTGCTTTATCTTCTTCCCTGATTCTGTTCCCAGGCATTTATTATTCTAACAGTATGGCCTGAGGGATGCCCAAACCAGCAGGTGTTTGCAAGGGGTCTGATGCAGATGTGTGAATAGATGTGGCCACAGGCATAGTCTTGAGACCTCTTTACCTTGTGGGATGGAGCTGGGGATGGGAAGAGAAAGGGGCTAGGCTGTGGGATTTGGAGCAGGCTCTACTAATATCCTCACTTTTCAAACATGAAGCACCAAGATATCAAAGGACTTTGTATTTGAATTTTGCCTGAAGGTGTACTTTTTAAGGTAGGAGGATGGAGGAAACTTCATTTGAAGATATTTACCATGATTGATACCTTGGTATATTGTATGTGGGCCTTTATTGATACTTTTTCTGGTCCCACAAATGTTAGGAAAGGGACAATATGTGTGTAGTAAGTAGAGTTAGTTTGCCTAGCATTTCTGGTATATGAATTTCTAAGAGAATGGCAAAAAAAATCTTTAAATTTTATAAGGTGTGCTTCAGACTGATTTCATACTGAGTCCACATTACTTTGGATTGCTTTTCCTAACATGTCTCAGCAAAACATTAGACAACCTGGTTAAACAAAGCCTAATTCCCACACAGCTCCACCTTCCTTACTTGGCAAAGATTTAATCTGGTAACACCCTTTAAAGACCATTATTCTAACCACATTTAAAAGAAATAGCCATTACAATTCAATACAATGTTCTGTTTTGTTTTAAGTTTAATTCTATTTCTGACCACAGGGCAGGTAAAACCAAAGAAAAATATCCCTAGAAGAATAGCATACTTTAAACTTTTCTTCTCACTCATCCTCTCCTATTTATTTTTAACCAAAGCCATACAAACTAAACAAATAAAACTAAAAAACACACACAACAAAATAGAAACATGGTTAAACCCCATGGGGTCATTCTAATATTGATTTCCCTAATACTTCCAAGCCACAATAATAATACACTAGTAAATATTTATTGAGAATCCTCTATAGCCATAGGTTATGCTCCTGGGTGTTGGCAGTTAAGGGATGTATGTACAAGACAGTGTGGAAAACAAGACATAAGAAATGCCAGGCAAGTGAAAAAAGTTTCAATGTAAGGGCGGGGGCAGGAAGGATTATTTTATTTTAGGCAGTGTGTAGGAATTAAATATATTTGGCAAAAGGCAAGAGGGCATTCCATAATTGCATTTTAATTTAGTTCAGAGCCTTCTGGAATATTCCAAGTTTAAGTATTGAAGGTGTTAAAGCATCTTTCCTTCACATATCCAGGACACTTAAGATTTGCCAACTGCCTAAGGTAATCTGACATAAAGATCACAAACATGGGCAGGGAGAAATAGACAAAGGTTGGGCATTGATTTTCAGGGCATTATTTCTGAAAAGTGATGACTTTTTAAGAAAAGTGATGGCTGTAAAATGCATTGAAAATTTTATCTTCTCTTTGGATATTGATATTCAGTGGAAATATAGTATATAGGAAACATCTGATTTTCTAACATTAACTCCAGTGAGTCATTGAATCACCACAGCCATATATGGATAAGTGATGAACTGACCCCATGATACATACACACCTGGTGATTCATAGCTGAGGACACTCAAGGTAGGCTATTCATAAGCCATTCAGATTCCTCAACATACAGCATCTTTGGAGTAAGTCAGCCCAGTGGAGTTGACTGCATTCTGTATTGTCAGAATACAAGTATGGGCATCATAAATTCCTTAGACCTGACTATCTTTCATTATGTTAACCATTGTGAAGTCCCTGGTGAAAGTTCTGAACCACAAATGTAGTCCACAAATTATGATTTGAGAAATATCACCATAGGCATTCAATTAAATTTGTTGAATTAGATTGAAGTCACAACATCAGAAATAATGCTTCAGCAATAAAGCAAAATGTAATGTAAAAAATAGTTTTTTGTTTTTATATTAGTTTTAAATTTATCTCATTTTGAAACATTTTCTAAACTGAATCTTTTTAGGTATGGTACTATGTATAATCCATTATGGCAAAATATTTTTAGAAAAGAAACTGTGATAAAATTGGGAGGTGTACAGAAATTAAGCTGTTGGCATTAGAAGTACAGAGGGAGAGGGAAAATTTGAGCTGAGCCAAACATATTCCACCTTAGGTCATTGTACTTGCTATTCCCACTACATAGATAGTTCCCTGCAACTCTAAATAAATGTTGACTTAGTCAAAGAGTTCTCTGACCATTCTATATAAACTGGTAATCCCTTTCTGCATCAGTCTCTATCCTCATACTCTGCTTTAATTTTCTTAGCATGTATCAATACCTCACATATTGTACATTTATTTGTGTACTTTTTTTTGCTTCTTCTCTCTAGAACATGTTCCTTGAGGACACGGTCTATGTTTTCTTCATTACTATATTCCCAGCATTATATCTATAGCACATAATAGGTACTCAATAAATTTTTCTTGAGGAAATAAATGGACGAATTTTTAGCTCTATGTAGGTCAATGTTAATTACTTATAATAGTTGCCACCCATTTTTACCTGAAATATAGTAAATGCTATCTTTGCTTTGGAGAAGAGAAATACAACTGAACATCTGAGATAGTCAACAGAACAAAACTCACAAAATATTCAGAAGCGTAAAGAGATGTATAGTGTACACAAATGTACAGAACCAAATACTGATATCTGAAGCCTTTCAGAGGTGAATTTGCTTACTAAGACAGTGATAGGCAGCTAACATAACAGGTTTATAGTATAGTTGAAAAATCACATGCAATTTCAACAAATGATGCTGGATATCTACATGAAAAAGAATGAAGTTAGACTGATTTCATTCCATATACAAAAATTAATCTAAAATTAATTCTAGAACTAAAAATAAAAGCTAAAGTTATAAAACTCTTAAAAGAAAACATAAAGTAAACCTTTGTGTCCTTGGGTTAGGCAATGCTTTCTTGGCTATGACTCTCAAAGAATAAGCCACAAAAGAAAAAACAGACAAATTGGACTTTCTCAAATTTAAAGTTGTTATTCTTCAAAAGAAACCAACAAAACAGTGAAGAGACAAAGCACAGAATGGGAGAAAATATTTGCAAGTTATGAATCTGACAAACAACTTATACCCAGAACATATAAAGAACTCTTACAACTCAATAATAAAAAGATGACACAATTAAAAATGGGCAAATGATGTAAGTAGATATTTCTCCAGAGAAGATATATAAATAGCCAATAAGCACATGAAAAGATAATCAACATCATTAGTCATTAGGAAAAGGAAAATCAAAAGTATAATGAGAAACCACTTCACACCCACTAGGATGGCAATAACAAGTGTTGGCAAAGATGTGGAGAAATTGGAACTCTCACACATTATCGGTGGGAGTATGAACTGGTGTAGCCATTTTAGAAACAGTTTGGCAGTTTCTCAATATGTTAAACAGAATTTTCATATGACCCAGCAATTCCACAAAGAGGTATATACCCAAGAGAATTGAAAACATATGTTCACACAAAAATGTGTACATTAATGTTCAAAGCAGTGTTATTCATAAAAGACAAAAAGTGGAAACAACCCAAATGTCCATCAACTGATAAATGGATAAAAAATGATGGTGAATCCATGTAATTAAATATCACTTGGAAATAAAAAGGAGTGAAGTATTACAATACATGCTACAACATAGATGAATCTTGAAAACAGTACGCTAGGTAAAGGAGGCCAGTAGTAAAAGGTCACATATTGTATGACTTCATTTATATGAAAGGTCCGGAATAGGCAAATCTATAGAGCCAGAAAATAGATGATTTGTTACCTAAAGTTAGGTTGGGGTAGCAGAGTAAGAATGGGGAATGACTACTGATATGTACAGGCTGCTGAGAATGTTTGAAAATTAGATAGTGGTGACAGTTGCACAAGTCCGAGTTTTACTAAAAATTACTCAGTGGTACACTTTAAATGGGTAAATTTTACATGTAAATAATATCTGAATAAAGCTATTTTTAAAAATGCACATGGATGATTCAAGTAAGTAACTAACCACAGCTGGACAGGAAATATTAGCATTGGTGCACTGAATTGTGCTACATAACAAGTTATCCAGAGTAGCACAAAACCCTCTCCTGCCGACTATACAGAGGCAATAGAATTCTTCCCTTCAGGGCCAGTTCTATTCCTAGGCCAAGCAAGAGCCTGGGGTTTTAGAGATTTTCAAAAGCCCATTTGCTCAAATTTCCTCAGCTTGAGGCCTCAGGGTCTGCAATGACTTTCCTAGGACATCCTGTGGCATAAGTCATAAAGGACCTAATTAAAATAGAAACACTGTATGTGGAAATGCATAGTACATTAACTTATTAACACCCATAAGAATAAGCTTATGAACTTACTTAGCCAGGCATTTCAGTAAGGCCCTAAAGGGATGAAATGTTAATTAAAACTAAAGGAAAGAGGGAAAGATTTGGTACCTGGCACAGTGCCCAAAGCACTGATTTTAGTAGTAAAATCTGAAAAATAGAAAATGTGAGATGGCTCTAAAGACTAATTTTTTTATAGGTCATAATTTACCCATCTTGCCTTACCTTTCCTGCCATGTAAATCTCTGGCCATATAGGCTAGATGTATATGATTTGACTCTTTTGTTCTTTAAGCTTTAAGGCACGTGGTAAATCTGGGATTTTAAATCATAATCCTTGGCAGCACAAAGTCACTGAACTGTTTTTAAGAAATGGAGTCTCATGATCTGGTGTTTTAGAAATATCATTGTGGTTACAGCATGGAGAACAGATTTGTGGAACAAGACTAGATGTAGGGAGATAGTATAAGGACCAACAGCTCATCAAAATGGTATGAAGATTACTCCAAAGTGAAAATATCTGCAGAAAGAGATCTGCTCTGAACTTCCCGTATCTGACTAAAGCAGGACTTTATGAGAGTTAGGGAGGTGACTGGCCTTGGGCACTGGGACATTCCAAAAAACTGTGTCAACAAGCCTCTTCAGAACCTCCCATCCTTTGAGCCCTGACCCCATACCCTTCATTGAGCTGGTATAGTAACCCTATTCCTCCACTGTTCAGGGAATTACTTCTTATGGGGTGCCCCTAAATGAATGTGAAAATAGACTTTTCTCCTGTTAATCTATTTTCAATTACTTTGAAGGCCCCAAGGCACTCAGACCTAAGTCAGTAGAGGCTAAATTTTCCTCCCAGCAGTAGGTTAGGAGGCTGTTATACTAACCCTGGTGAAAAGGCAGTGCTGGTTTGGATTAGGGTAGCAGCAGAGAGAAGGAAGATGTATCAAGTAAAATCACCCAGGACTTGGAATTTGGATATGGTTAGCAGGGATTAAGGAAACATGGGAATGAATCCCAGATCTCTGTCCAGGGCCCTTCAAAACCTAATACTCTGTTGGCTGAATGGCCTTCAAAATGTAAAATGTACTACAAAATCGTGTGTGTGTGTGTGTGTGTGTGTGTGTGTGTGTGTGTGTGTGTGTGTAGGTGGTGGGGCGGGCAGATAACTCCAAAGCAAGCAACAGAAGTCCTCATGAAAAAAAAAAATGCCTTGTTTAGCAAAAACATCTTGGCGAGCCATCTTTGATTCTGCATTTGGAACGTGTCTAAAATGAGCTAAAAATTGGACAAAAAAATATTGCTTGCATAATAAGGTAAGAACAGTGTTTTGCTCCAGCCAGAGATGGATGCTTCAAGTGTTCCAAGACCAGGAAAAGCAGTGGGGCCTAACAGGAGGCAGGGAAGATGGTCCAGCAAGACATCAGGAGCTCAGTCCTGAGCAAAGTGTGCCTAGTGGCAAGTACTACCAATGAACAGGATGGCCGATGTTCACTTTGCCATTACTTGCCCTGCTGTGCTGTAATATAGTGTCCTCGTATTCCAGAATATACACCCAAATATTTAACCCAACTGCTTGGTGTGAATGTGTTTCAGGGAAATAAATAAAAACATGTGTTTTATAGTTGGGTCCATGCAGAATGGACAAAAGAGGGCGGCTGTAAGAGGAAGGACGTGGGAGATATAATTCAACAGCAGTGGGAACTGAGAACAAAGAGTAAAGAGGGAGGACAAGCCTCCTGACATTCACCACGTCTACTGGGAAGTGGGGTGGAAGATGGGAAGTAGCAGCAGGGAAACAAGAAAGTTATTTTTCATGTTCTATGAGACTCAGTGTAGGGGCAAAAGCAGGGCATTTCTGGCCAGATATTGTAGGACAAGGCAGTTCTGAGCAAACTGGATGACTAGGGCCACCAGGCAGCTGATGCATGAGTAAACACCTAAATGAGAATCTTTTAAACTATCTTTTCAGAAATCTAACTTCTGAATTTCCCCATTCTTTTTCTTCATTTCTATGCAAAAAATGTAAGCACTTCTCTACTTGGGAATGTAGGTTATCTCAGATACACACCCAGTATTCAGAGTATTAAAATTGCTATTATCTGTATCATGTCTGAGATGTCCCGATTAGGGGGAAGAGCTGAGTGTTGGAACACAGGACAATAATACTGCCTGGAAAAGAAAATAATACTGTACAATTTTTAATATTATGACTTCTTAATGCTCAGCAAGGTATAGGTTTTTCTTAATTAAGACTCTTGAACTAATGAAAATGTCTAAATTCTAGTATTAAAAAACTATACATTCTTACCTGGAATATCTAATAAGCAGTAAAATATATTGTGAAGAAAAATATATTGGAATGTCTTATCTAATTTTTTAAAGTTTGTTGTCTTATTGTTTGAATTATTCCCCAAAGAGACCTCCTAGAAGCAGAGCAGTTTAAAAGATAAATGATTGTACCTGAAAATTATCCTCATGGGCTAACCTTTTAAAAATTATGTCTTTCATTTGTGATTTTCACAGACATTATTGTATTTGCAATGTTATTGGCTCTATGGTTACCACCAGTAATTCTAATGAAAAATTAGATCGTTTCTTTCCTCCTGTTGAGATCAATGTGATCTGTAGTATTCTCTTAAATTTCAAATAAGACTTAATAGAATATACCATAAAAACAAACTGGAAAATGAGTGGCTTTTTTAAGTTTAAAGTTGCAGATGCTTGGTTTAGATTATCCTCTGAATTTGTGTATTCTACCAGGAAAAGGTATAAACCTATTTACATTATGTTGATTTTATACCTTGGATATGATTTTTTTAACTTTGCATAAATCAGGTTTTTATAGATTCTGTGGAAATTTTAAAATTAAATGTACTTTTTCAGTTGTGATAGAAAAATACAAACATGAGCATTGTAATTAGCTACCAGCTCTTCTTGCAACTCTTATCTGTCCAAGCACAATTATTCGCAAAGGTCCGTGGTGTCAGTGAGCTAACCCAAACCTGTCAGCACTGCCCTACTAAGCAGGTGACAATTGAAATGCAATTGAAAGATTTAACTTGTCACTAAGGCTGATTCTAACATCATCTAATAGACAAGATATGCCCCTTGATCTTTCCCAGGAAACCAAGTCGACAGTGGCAATTTGGTATAAATTTAGTAGCCTTTCCACCTACAACTTTAAAGTAAAGCTCACATCTTTAAGATTTTCATTGGCAGATATTTTTTGCAATAGCTTTACAAAATGGGAAGTGGACAAATGTTTTTGTTTTTAGACATAAAAATTCAGGAAATGAAACATAACCAGTCCTTTTATATTAGCTCCTTTTCCCAGTCTGTTAATTTCACGGTCTAACCAAAATTTGATATTTCATTATCCGAGCTCTCCAATGGTTTTCTCATATCAACGTTATCTCTAGAATTTGAGGAAATCTCAAGTATAGCAATAAAATATTCTCCTCCTTTCTCTACCCTCAAAGCCATAGGTAAGGAGTTGGACTCTAAGAGAAAATATTCTTTTTGTTTGTGTATGGAATGGAATCATTAAAAGTAAATCTTTAGCAATATTTTCTCCCTGAGTATTTTGAAATTTGGGGGGTGGATTTCAATGAAGAAGTTTTAGAAAGAAATATTGGGCATTTGCAGGAGTGAGCACGTTTATCACAAAAATATGGGAGAAAAAAATGAAAAGTTATATTTTATTAATTAGAAGGAAGACATCAAAACTAATGTTAATTTTAGTTAGCTGTTATTTCCTAAGAAACTAGCACATGATATTATGAAGCATTTTATTCTAAAATAAAACAGGTTCCAAGTCTTGAAACTGGTCAAAAATGGAAAAAATAAGGTTGTAGCTTAGGTTCTCTCTCCCTTTCAAATACATAAGCTTTGTGTACAACTTTACCCAAATAATTAAAATAGCTAATAAAGTTTTAAGTCACCAATTTCAGTCGTTTGTAGCATTTGTGGCAGTGGGAGAACTGAGAAAAAATTCCTAACGTGTTTCCCTCCCACTGTCTTTTCTTCATAATAAAGGTCACAATTTTGCTTTATAATAGATTGGATTATAGACCGTAGGGACTAAAAGTGACTCTTTCAGTTATCTAGACTCAATTTCTTGTTTTATACAGAAGAGGAAATTGAAACCCAGAGAATTTAAATGACTTTTCCAAGTTCACAAAGCTAAAAATAAAAAATAAAAAATAAATGGGAGAAGAGCTAGAAAATATAGAGCAGGGATGTTTTCTATGTTACTTATTTTTTTGTGATTGTTAGTTCAAATATGTTGGTCCTATAAGAGATGAATTCAGGTAAACCAACTGAAAATACTTGTACTTGTTGTTTCTCAATATAATAAGGATAGAAGACAAAATCTAGAGCATAGGAAAGAAAAGAGGAACTGACCCACAGAACAAGTGAGATACAACATAACATGCTTTGGTTTTAAAGCCTCTGGGCCAAAATCACACTTATGATCTTGGTAACCAGAAAGAATCTTGTTCCTGGAATGCCTGTAGAGACCTGAATTAGTCATAAGCTTCTTAGGAAAGAATTCATCCTTTGTTTGATATTGCTATGATTCTTGATCAGAAAGGCAAGCAACCCTCTTTTATTGTTATGGGCCTAGTCATACTGCAATTGCCTGTATAACAAATCCCTTGGAAACCTTTGACAAAAGAACCACCTATTTTGAATGACTTTCGAATACATTAGAATAAGATGATCTCATGAGGTCTCTCCCTGCTCTATCATTCTTTCCTTCTAGGTGCCAACACAACAAATCTCACATGCTTGTTTCAGAGAATTAGAATAGCCAGCCAGCCATGCTAGAATTTCTAATGGTAGGCTTATTTCACTGAGGAAATAACCATAGAAATTATTCCAAAGTATTGCCAGAATCATTATTCTAAACAGTTTAAATAAGGAAGACTCAAAGGCCAATATCCAGCACAAAACAAGTCCAATGAAGTCATGGCTTTGGTCCAAATATTTGGACCATTTGATACCTAAAGTGATAAGACTGCCTCTGGTTTTCCTCAATCCTCAACCCTCCTCATGTCCACACATGTCAATCTGTTCCTGCCTGTAGCTGGAGGATAAAAATTCCTTTCTAATCTACTTTCACAGGTAGGAGACTGACCAAAAGCTCCATTCGGTTCTTATTTAAAGCTTTTCTTTTAGCTAAAAGATAAGAAAGAAGCAGTCTAATTTTGAAGTCTCTAGGAACAACTTTAGATTGATATTATATTAAAATACAACTCCGGCCCTCCGGTCCAGTTTAAGAACCCATTGTGGCCCTCGAGTCAAAAAGTTTGCCCACCCCTGCTCTAGGAGCAACTTTAGATTGATATTATATTAAAATACAATATTCAAAAGAATATCTGGCATCTTCTTGACATTCCAGAGGCATACTTGAAATAAGTGATGCCAAAAGGAGCTAAAAATGGTAAAGGAAATTACAGAAGTGTTTGACTATCATCCAAAAGATTCTAACAGAGGAAAATTTCCCTCCTCCCCACAACCATCTTAGGGCTTTGTACTGAAGAATGCTAAAGATTTTAACTAGCTGGCAAAATACATAGCAGGTGGCAAAATATTTTGCACTTGTTAGGTGAACCTTTTCTTTTTACACCATTTTATAAGCAAAAACAGTAATTGAAAAAAACAAAAAAATCAGGAATAATTTCTATATAATAGAATTCATTCTGTGTGGAAAAACAGCAAGGTTCTGCCACCTTTTATGACAAAGAGCAACTCTTCAATGCTCAAATTTAATTCTCTGGCCTCCCCTGTTTCTCCCTGCCCCAGTGAAATACTGTGAACCACTCGTCGCATTTATTGTTATGAATCAACATGAAATTTGACAACACTTTTCCTTCCTCATTTCAGATGTGACTCATGGTTTAATCCCCCAAGGACCAGAAGCTCTACTTCAAAGTAAGGAAACAAAAGAAGCACCTTTCATTGAAGCTGCTTTACCCAGAGAACTCTAATAGTTATTATCCACTGACTTCTTAAGTACACATTGTAAAGCTAAGTGCTTGAAGTGTCCTCTCCTCTGCTTTCCCTGGGGGAAACCAATGGAGAAAAGCTGGAGAGGTAACCTGACTGATAAATCCTAGACTTGAAGTGTATCAGCGGTGCTATTTAACCACCCATTATCTCTAGGATGCTATTGGATTTTAGTGTGGGGAGCATCTTATTTCATTTTCAAGATTTTGGATCATCTTCCCTCCAGACCCCTCTGACTTTGCACACAGAAAGTAATAGATCTGAGCTATTTCTTGAAAAGCCTTTTGAATTTAAAACTTGACCCATTTTCTGCTGTTTGATAAACCACTACCCCACCTTCCCAGTCTCTCTCAGAAAGTGCTGTAGGGCTCAGTTCACTGCGGAAATCTTAAATTGTCTAGAAAAGCCTGTGGTCTTTCAAACAGGATTCAAATTAGAAGGAACAAAAAGAATGTGACACTCAAAGTAAAATTCGACTTACCCTTACTTGAAAAGAGGAAAAAATAAATAAAAAGTTGAAGCCCCTTTATTTTTCTAAATCCTAGAACTATCTAGTCCTAAGAGAAACTGTTTCTTGGTGTAGAAGATGAGGAGAGTTGAAGTTAAACAATGATCCTTTTTCCATTTCTTAAAAAAAAAAAAAAAAAAAAAAAAGGCCAGCAGAAGCAAATGCTCTGTTGGACAAATTGTTTCAGCAGATGTTCATTATCCCAGGGAGAAAACAGCTCCTACTTTGCAGCTTAACACTTGCACATTTAGAAACTTTAATATTTTTAACTTGAAATGGCCCATGTGGCATGAGTGAGATGTAAATAGTATAATCATTTATATGAACAAATGAACAAATGAGCAAGTGGTTGCATTTTATATTAAGTCCACAGAACGCTGGCACTGTTGTTATATCATTAAATGATGACGGAGCAATTGTTGCCCATCTGAGCTTCATGA
>NW_005353838.1:13022107-13039513 GCF_000412655.1 Myotis brandtii | reverse complement strand
GGGAGAGAAAGAGATAGAACCATCAGTGATGAGAGGGAATCATTGATCGGCTGCCTCCTGCTTACCCCACACTGGGGATCTAGCCTGCAACCCAAGCATGTGCCCTGACCCAGAATCTAACAGTGATCTCATGGTTCATAGGTCCATGCTCAATCATTGAGCCCCACTGACCAAGCTATGAGCTTCTGTAGATTTTTTTCCAATAATTTACAATGGCACCCTGGAAGAATATTAATAATTATAGTAACATTTATAGAGTACTTATGATGTACCAGACACTCATAATTATCTTATAAGGTATTATAAGTATGCCTAGTTTAAAACGTGTAAACTGAAGCTCACGAAGGTTAAATAACTTACTTAAATCACAGACTAAGAAGTGGTGGCATTGGTATTTGAATGTAAAAGCTTGACTCTAGGACATGGGTGGTCAACTGCAAAGGGACAAGTAATAAGTATTTTATGCCATAAAGTTTGTGTTAATACTCAACTCTGTCTTTGCAGAAGGAAAGCAGCCTAAGACAACATATAAATGAACGAGCTTGGTTTATTCTTAAAAAAAACTTTATTCATGGACACTGAAATTTGAATTTCATATATTTTTCATGTCCTGAAGTATTCTTCTTTTATTGTTTTTCAACATTTTAAAAATGTAAAAAGAATTCTTACCCTATGGGTTGTACAACACCATGTGGTAGGCTGGATTTGGCCCGCAGAATAGATTGTTGACCTCTGCTCAAGGCTCTTAATGACTAAACTATTTTTCTAGTGGTATCTTTTTATAATTCTTTTAAACAGCCAATACATTTACATTTCAGCATTATTAAGTTATGTCAGACTTTTATCATATAAAATTATGTTTGGGAAAATAAGATTTGTTTTTTATAATATATATATTAGGTTGGATCATATGAAATTGGCCAATATTGACCAATTTACTACCTAACTATTGAGGAGTAAATTATAAAATAAGTAAGGAATTCTAAAGAATTCAACAGAGACAGAAATATCCAGCAGAGGAAAAGAATTACTCAGAGGTACAGTTAAACTGGAAATATTCTTTCCTTATTTTTGTTATTTCTTTTCCCTTTCTTCTCTTTCCTTTTCCCTTTTTCTTTGACTTAGCAAATGAAATAGATTTCAGGCACAATTGGTCTCTTCCTCTCACAATTTTCCATCTTTACTTCTAAGTCTTTTTCTCCCTAAATGCCAGACACTTTTCATACTAACATCATTTTAATTCATCAAATATTCTATTTTCATTCATTCAAAATTTACCTCAAAGTCAGTCTTCTCTAGAATGCACACTGAGCAAGTTAAGAATAGAGACATCTGCCAAAAAGTGAAGGTTAAAAATAAATGAAGTCCTGGCAAGTTTTGCTAAGTGGTTAGAGAATCAGTCCATGGACCAAAGGGTCACAGGTTCAATATCTGATCAAGGGCACATAACTCGATTGCAGGTTTGCTCCCCACCCCTGGTGGGGTCACATGCAGGGGGCAACCAGTTGATATGTCTCTCTCGCATATCTCTCTTCTCCTCCTCCTGCTCCTCCTTCTCCTCCTCCTCCTCCTCCTCCTTCTGCTTCCCTTTCATTCTCTCTGAAAATCAATGGAAAAAGATCCTTGGGTGTGGATTAAATAAAAAAAAAAGAAATCAATGAAAAGGTTTTGAGCATTCCATCAAAAATAGAGGGTTTACATGGGGAAAAAACAACAACAACAAGCTTTTGCAACTATTTATAATGCACCAGATTCTGCTGCTTTGTTTTGTTTTGAGCATATAATAGACCAGGATGAAAAATGGTTGAAGGAACGGGATTTTGGATCTTCTGCTTTCCACTAGAATGCAATCACTACAAAAATAGGTTTCTGTCTTAGTCACTGCTAAATTCCCAACATAACACAGTTTCTGGAATATGATAGGTGTTGAATAAATAGCTCTAGAATAAACAAATGATTATTGAAGAGTGAGTTTGGACATGAAATCAGGAGCACAGTAATTAAACATGATAGTATTGTCTTGTCCTAATGAGCCCTTCCTTAGCCACAAGTAAAAGCAATGAGGGAAATACTCTATGAGTCATTTGGACTAACGGTTACTTAGTAATATGACGTGACATGAGCTTAAAGATAATGCAACCATTGTCATTTTGGTACTGATAACAATCAAAGGTGGGAAAACTGGAAAATCCAGTAAGATCATGATTCCTAGACTTTATATAGGCAGATTCCAGAAAGGTCAATTAAAAATTAGGTGTGATCCTATAGGCCAAAATTATAAACAAAAGGAATGAAGGCACATGAGATTTCAGGATGTTCTAAAACAAAAATTCTAACCCGTAATCATGCATTCGGCCATGATACAGTATATGAGGCCTGTGAAGCTGGGTTTCTCAATGTCGGCATTATTGACATTTGGAATCTGATGCTTCCTTGTTGTGGGGCTGTCCTGTGCATTGTAGGATGGTTAGCAGCATCCCTGTCCTCTACCCACTGTATGCCAGAAGTACCCAACCTTGTGGTTGCAACCAAAAAATAAAAATTTCAGACATTCCAAAACCGAGAACAACTGTCCAAAAAGAAGGAACAGGAGAAAGATTACATTTTCAGGTTTTAGAAATACTTATAGATAAATGAGGGAGAGGGGCATAGTTTACCACCTCAAAATGTGCCTTTGGGGAGATCTTAATTATCTTAATCTGGTTACTTTTAAGAAAGGAAAGACCAGGAAGAACCTTTCATCTCCCCCCTAACTGCCTAAAAGAATTTAGATGCAGGACCTGCTCCAGGAGGGGAGCTATCATCACAGATAACTGTAGTTCAATATGAACTAAGTGTGATGGACAGGGAGGAACCTAGCAAGGCTCATTTGATCAAGGTCCTCTCTGGGTCCCATTGTTAAAGATGGCCCAGCAAACATGTATTTACCAAACATTTGCTTTTCCATCTCCATGTAAATTGCCTTCCTCCCCTTTGAAGTCCCAAACCACTAACCCTTACTTTTCTCCTTAGCTCAAGATGGCAGATAAGCCTCAACTGCCCCATATTTTTATGGAACCCCCATATGTACATACATAATTAAGTTTGGCTATGTTCTTCTCTAAATCTGTCTCATCTCATTTTATTATTAGACTAGCTAGAATAAGTAAGAATGAAAAGAGGGAAAAATTTTCCCTTCCCCACACAAATGTAGAAAAAGGAACTTACCAGAATAATTTTTTTAAAAAAATCATATCATTGCTGTTGAGGAGTTAAAAATCCCACATGGACAAAAATGTTAAGGACAAAAGGAAATAATGTCCCTCGTGGCTTAAAGAGCAAGATAAAGTTTGGTGCTGACTGTGTATAAATAAACAACAGAATTAAAATTACTAAAATATCTTGTGTATATCTTCTCCATGTAGACAAATGACCTAACATTAGAAAGTCCATTTTAGTTAAGAAGAGAGTAAGAAAGTATTATTATTTTATATATTATTCTGAACTCCTCAAGTTACGTAAATTTCATATCAAAAGAGTATGGGAAAAATAGCAATCAAAAATACAAAGTTTTTAGAAATCTTTGATATGATGTTGAAGAGTTGTACCATAAAATAAGTAATACCAATTTTTAAAAAATAGGTGATGTTAAAAAAAATTGCTAAGCTACTTAGTAAAGATCCCTAAAATAATTCTACAACAATGAAAGACATAAATAACCTAGTGGCAAAAATAAATAAATTTTGGGCATGTGCTGGGGGTTGGGGGCAGCCGGGGAGAGGTCAACGGGGGGAAAAAAGGAGACTTATGTAATACATTAAGCAATAAAGTATTTAAATTAAAAAAATGATGAGTGCCTGCAATAGAAGAATTGACTGTCTAAAACCTTCTGAGATATGTCAAATCAATCTTCTATTCTACTAGGTTTCTTGAATTGTAGATGAGAACATTCCTATTAATATAGTGCATCTTTATTTCCACCAAGGAAATACTCTTTGGCTGTGTTCTTGCAGACAAACTCAAAAAGTATGGGCTGTTTGAAATAGTTTATTTTCCTACATCACCATTTAACCATCTCCCCCCACCTTCACACACTCACCATTGTTATAGGTCTCCTCAAAATAAAGTTTCAGAGCCATTAGATTCAATAATCAATAAGTGATCTTACAAGTCTAACATTTCATGGTATTTCAGTCACTGAGATCTAAATCAATGCTATTCGGTATCTTCTTAATTAAGGTTGAACAAAAATTTTATAGACTGATTTTCATACTAACCTAAATGGACATCATTATTTTTGCATAATTTTTAATCCACAGAGAAGCAAATCAATATTTCAACAAATACCTAATATTTGTTTAATTAAAAATAGTAATCAGATAAAGTCAAGATTTTGTTCACTATTAAATATTTCCTGTATAGTTAACATGACACAGAAGAAATGGTGTGCTAGGTCTGTTCAGAAATCTACCTATAAGATACTGTATCAGTCTGACTTTTGTTCCACTCCACCTATCCCACATATTCACTTGTCACTTTGCTCCAATAATTGCAAAAATGACTAAGCAAAAATTTTACCACCATAGATATTTTAAGCACCATAGTGCCAATAATATCAAAGTATATTTTCAGGGCAAAGAACACTTTTGACAAGGTAAAGAAAGGAATGTAAACCAGAACAGAATTGTTTAATTATACCTTACCTGGAAAGAAATACAAAGTTCCAACAAAAATGGTACTAAGTCACACCAGGTATTCATAACTACAAACCGTGCACTTATTTAAATGGGCTGCTTCAATGTTACTGCTATGTAAATATTGGATTTGTGATAGCTGATGATACTGTGATTCTTTCAGTTAATTAAAAAATATAGGAATTAAAGAAAGACTCCAATTTGACAAATTAAAAATAAAGAGATGGATTGCAAGTCATATTCAACTATTACTTCATCGACATTATTTCACATAATAGTTTGCTTACCAGAGCACTGGTTCATTGTGGAAAACCCAAATCATTTATCAGGTAAAGGCATGCTATAATTTCTTTCCAGCTTCAACCAGGATTCGTATTACTCAGGTCATATTTATACTCATGTTTCTTCAAACTCTGAACAAATGGAAACTTGCCTAATGAGACAACAAATATTTGACCTGACTTGTATCCATTTCGATGCTCTTCCCTGTAAAGGAAATATATTCCTACGAAACCCAGAGCCAAGGAAGAGAAGAGGTAAAATATGACTGAAAGAACGGGCCAGTAACAGCACTCAACTAGGTTCCTCTGCAAATTTGAAAACACTTGTTTTCAACATATAGTCTATAAACTGTGTGATGTTGTAAGTGTAAATTCTTGGGGTTGCAGAGTTCAACCTAAGCCTATGTGAGTAGGAACTATTAAGAGTGGGAGGATGATTTGATTCAACAAACATCTCACAAAGTCCTTTTCAAGCATTTGCCCCACATTATTACCTAGATAGAATGAGCCCTGCGTTGGTGAGCCTAGGAGTAACTAACTGAATCAAGAAATGCTATTTTCCTTCCTGAGGAAGAAGAGTGACTTTTTGTCTGTATGTATACCTGGTGTGACTTATTACCATTTTTGTGGGAACTGTGTATTTGTTTCCAGGTAAGGTGTAAACTTCACGAACAGAGTACAAGGACCCAGCACTATCCAAATACAAGGACCCTGATTTATCTTCATCTTCAAGGCAAAAATCATAAAGAAAGTAGCCAACAGAGATAAATATAGTTTTTTTTTAAAAAAAAGAGAGACATGTGATGTAGTTCTACAAGGCAAAAATCATAAAGAAAGTAGCCAACAGAGATACAGTTTTTTTTTTAGAAAAAGAGAGACATGTGGTGTAGTTCTGCATAAGATAAACAAATTTTCCTTAAGAAGTTAACAAATATAAAGCTCATTTCTCAGTTGGAACTAGTCAGACAAGATTTGACATTTTTGCTCCAAATAGAAATAACATTTGCTCCCATGGCAATGATTTGCTATTTCAACTCTAAACACACTCACAGCTTCTTGCTTTGCATGTATTTACTACTCTGAAATCAAGAAGAAAAAAACTCTGCAGCCAGTTTCACGGACGTCTGTTATGATCTTTACATTTTTTTCCCCTCAGAACATACAGCTAGGGGAAAAAAATCAACTTAGAATGATTCTAAATTCTCCCAAGTAAAGCATCATTTAGATCTACTCATTCACTCAACATAAAAGCATTTAAGTGATTTAGGAAAAGTTAAGCATGAGGAACAAGGTAGTACTTTCAAATCCAAATCTTACCTGGTAAATGGAAATGGAACAACACAACACCCCTGAAAGTGTTCTTGATTTGTGCTTCTCTCTTCCAGACAGAACTAAATCAGAGCAGCCTATATTCTTAAGCCCTCAAAGAAAAATCAGGAGGCTTGATCTGTGCACATAATGGCCTGCATAATGTAAGAAAGTGCCGTTTCTTGGCAACAAGAAAACAATCCTTTTCAATTAACTCAGCAATTGGCCCACATTTGTTGTTAAACACAGAGTAAAGAAAATTTTTTAAGAACTCAAATGAACCTGCTAATAGCTCAGTGAGAATGTCAGATCAGTATGTTCATTTTGAAAAGCATTTTTTTATTAATTGACTATTCATTCCAATTGCCTAACCCAAGAACTTTTATCCACATGCCTGTCTCACTTCCCCATAGCATATTATTTACTTAAAGCTCCAATCCTGAATAGTTGCATCCATTGTTGCAGAAACACAGTAAAAATGTGAAAGATAATTATAGCAAGCCTGTGGCATGTAATGTTACCCTGGTCGTGGTCATTTTGCATACCATATTTGGCTATCTAAAATATCAGCATGAATGTAGCCCTGGATACTCATTAGGATACATAATTCGAAACACTTATATGCTCTCTTAGCTGTTAAAGCAGACACTAATTTTAGAGAATATGTAAGAAGTGCAGATGGGCTAGGTTCAATTTGTGCTGTTTTGTGGGTTCATATATACTTATGAGAATATGATGAAATCTTTGGACAATGCTTAGGGTCTATGCATTCTCACATATATATTGGAAATTTCATATATCAATTAGGATTCATATGTGAGACATCTAATAGGAATCTTTGTTAAAAAAGGGAAGTGGTGAGGAAAATATACATAATTTCTGCTGTTAGCCAAGTTTTACCATTGCAAATAGTAAAGTTTTAACTCTCTGGTATGGTTCTATCTCCCAAATGAGAAGACAGCTTAAAATGGATAATTTCCATCTATAGCTGAAGCCAAGGGGGTGAATTTTGTCTTTACCACCCCTCCATTTGCCAAGGTTAACCAAGAGTGTATGTATATTGTGGTATTTGCCTTCAGCAACTCTTTTGTTTTCTCCTTTTATCATCCAGATCTCCCTAAAATGTGTCAACTTTGTCTTGCTATCATTAATGGGCAATTCTTAGGTAATATTTTTAAAGATACAGCCTTTTGAAGGCATTGTCTTAGTACAAAGCACTCTCAATTGGTGGGAATTTGAAACAGTGTTGTAAACTGTTGAAGGCGATGTATTTGGTTAGACCTTCTGGCACCTTCAAATCACACTCTCAACAGCTGTGTACACTTTTCATGGGTAGAACTGGCTGGGATCATTTCACAAGTGTTTCTTCAGCTCTTGTGCCGACTCTTCCACGTGCCAGCTCTGACTTCAGGCAGATTTGTTAAACATTTTGTGTCTCAGTTCCCTTATCTGTCAAATGAAGTTAATATTTACGTCATAAGGGTTCACTCAGATCACATAGGTGAAGCTTCTTAAAACAGTGCCCAGCAGATGGTAAATGCACAAAGCTTAGCTATATTATTATCATTGTTGTTGACTGTAGTGTTCCTGAATTAAATAACTTTCAGGGTTCTTTTCAGACTTAGGATTTCCAAAATCCAATATAATCCTTATATAACAATGTAAAGTAATGTAAACAAAGCCTCTTGGGGTACATAATAGAAAATGTTCTTTCTTTTTGTATAGATTAATCTTCATCTACCATCTAGTATATCTAATATTTAGAGCTTTTATATGCCCTTTTACTAACAAAAATGTGCAATTGTTTTTTAAAAATGGGAAATTTATCTTTCTGAAAAATGCACTCATGTTAAACACATTGACTTAAGCAATTTAACCAAAGGCATAGAGAAACAGAAATTCTGCAAGAATTTCTTTTATTATAAGACATTTTGTTATGTGCAACGTAATTATTAAAAGATTCACTGCCCTAACTGGTTTGGCTCAGTGGATAGAGCATCAGCCTGCGGACTCAAGGGTCCCAGGTTCAATTCTGGTCAAGGGCATGTACCTTGGTTGCGGGCATATCCCCAGTAGGGGGTGTGCAGGAGGCAGCTGATCGGTGTTTCTCTCTCATCAATGTTTCTAACTCTCTATCCCTCTCCCTTCCTCTCTGTAAAAATATCAATAAAATATATATTTAAAAGATTCACAAGCCTTTCTTCTCATATCCTTAAAATGTATGGACTATTTGCTTCAGCTTTTGGTATCCATTTGGATGTATTTTTAACCAGCAGCTGCAAACCCTAATATTTGAGAGGAAATGCATGCTTTTGAGTATTCGTTGTAAACACAGTCCAGCCAGAATGGGCCATAAAGACTCCATCTGATCCTTTCCAGCTTAAAAGGCAAGTTTAACCTTTGGTCTCAGCCAAATCCATTATGCAGCTCCCTCAATCAAAATACCACACCCTCTCTCTGCTAGGAAAGAATTTTAAATTATTAGTAAGAGGCCAAATGAACCAGTCTTCAGAGGGATTAGATTCAGCTACTCAGGTAGATATTTATTATTATCTGCTTAGTACATGGCAGTGCCTCCCTTGTTCTTTATTTCCGACAGTCTTGTTTGCCTCAGTATCTTAAAATAGCAAATTTTGGTACAAGGAAATTAACCTATGAAATCTGCAAAAAAATGAAAGGACAGTATTTGTTTAAAAGCATCGAACTCTGGAGTCTGTAACAGAAATACTCTGGGAAACATCAATCTAGTGTCTCTTCACAGAAGACTGGGCGTAATGTGAGAGCAACGCTGTACAAACTACTAGGAAATGTGGATTCCTTGCCACAAATTCTGCAACTGTCTAAGTCACAGACGCATTTTCCTTCCATAACTCTGAAGGTTTTCAAAGTTCAGTGCTGCCAACTTGAACAGTTGAAAATGTATATGACATTTATAAGTAACTTTAGGGTACCTTTATTTCTAATTCAAATATAACGTTGAAAAATGATTCATCTTGGGAAAATTAGAATTTAAATAAAAATAAAATCAGTGCTGTTAAACAAAAATACATAGACATCACAGATAATTCTTTCACAGTTTATAAATTTGGAAACCAGTTATCAAGTCTCATAAGACACAAGTGGATGAGGAGTGTGAAAAATGGTTCTTATGGATATACTTAATGATGAAATATTTCACAAAATAAAGTATTTTATAAGCATTGAATAAAGATAAACCAATTTAGCAGGTGATAATAGTCAAAATATAGTAGAGCCAAACCAAATATTTCTAAGTTTCTGTATTTGGAGCTAAGAAAAAAAAATGAATACAATTTATTGGATACCCATCAGAAGGCTGCTGTTACTACGATCTAGGATTGTAATGTTTAAGCCTCACATTAAGAAAGAACTGACGTAGGGCCCTAACTGGTTTGGCTCAGTGGATAGAGCATTGGCTTGCGGACTGAAGGGTCCCAGGTTCGATTCTGGTCAAGGGCATGTACCTTGGTTGCGGGGACATCCCCAGTAGGGGGTGTGCAGGAGGCAGCTGATGGATGTTTCTCTCTCATCGATGTTTCTAACTCTCTCTCCCTTCCTCTCTGTAAAAAAATCAATAAAATATATTAAGAAAGAAAGAAAGAACTGACCTAGGAAGTGTTTAAACATGCAGATTCTTGGACCCCAATCCCAGCAATCCTGATGGCATTGAGTGAGTCCAAGGAATCTGCATTTTAGTAGGTTCCTAGCACTGACACAGGCAAGCTCAGGTCCACTGTTGAGACCTGCTGAGAAACACAGGTATCTGGTCTCTGCTTCCCTGGCAAGAGGGACACATGGATTATTGAAAGAGGGGGAAGGTAGTCAAAAGGAAGAAATGTGATTGGTGATGAGGAGAAACAGGAAAATACAGTTCAACTTCCCCGGGTCAGAGAACTGGATGGACAAGAGTGGTGAACAAATCTTGAGAGACAAGCAGATGTAGACATACCTATAATGGCTTCTCATTTTATACTTATAATGCCATTTAATGTAATGGCATAAAAGCCAAAGTTCTTATAATAGACTCCCAGACTGGCCACCTCTTACTTCTCATTTCTCACTATTCTGCCCTTGACTGACTCCACTTTGGCCTGCTAACTGTCACTTAAAACAGGGCATCCTCCTCTACTTCCTTCACATCTTTCCTTAAATGTCATCTTCTCAAGAGCCCTTCTCTGACCATTCTATCCGAAATCACAATCCCTGCCCAACCCCACTGACACTCCCTAGTCTCTTCCTGCCTTAATTTTCTCCTTATCATTTATCACCACATCCTATATTTCTAAATATTGGTCCTCTTCTGTCTCCTCCCACTGGACTGCAGACTCCATGATGACAGGAATTTTGGTGTTTTGTTTTCTGGAACATCCCCAGCATTTAGAATGTTACCTGGCACATTGTAACTACTATACAGAATCAAAAAGGGTCCCCGTTAGAAAGTATGATAATGTTAACATTCCGAGACAGAAAGAACTTTATTCAGCACTGAAGTAGAGAAAAAAATGTATTTAGAAATTTAGTTTTTAATTCTTTTGTGCTCTTCCAGGAAAAAAGAAAAATAAGAAAAAGCTGAAGTATGGGAATCTTTTCAACTGTTACAACGCTGCAAAGAATATTTGTTTTCCATTCTTCCACAAAGGTAAGCATAGGTGGTTATTGTTTAACTCTATCAAAAGCTAATAATTGTGTCACTTTAGCCTTAGGGAAATGAAAAACAGGAAACATTTTATTGAAGTGCCTAGATTCATAAGTAATATTTTAAAAGGTTATTTGAAGGGTGTTAGAATTGCTTTCAAGCAGACTTGTGTTAAGGTAATATACAAATCTATTTCTTTTTTCAGAAAGCATTGTAAAACCCAGAACTTAAACAAAACCATTATATAAATAATCCTTAAGCAATGGAAATTATTATTCTAATTAATGCGAAGATTACTGCATTATATCACTGAATGTATTTTTTCCAAATGGCCCAACATATAATGTTAAAAATAGAAATAACCTGCCCGTCTGGCGTGACTCAGTGGTTGAGCATCGACCTATGAACCAGGAGGTCAGAGTTCAATTCTGCTCAAGGACACATGCCCGAGATGTGGGCTCAATCCCCAGTTGAGAGTGTGCAGGAGGCAGCCAATCAATGATTCTCTCTCATCATTGATGTTTCTATCTCTCTCTTCCTCTCCCTTCCTCTCTGAAATCAATAAAAAATATTTTTAAAAAGGAAGAAATGACCTTACCAGTTCATTTAAAAAGGAAGGAAAGGCCTTGCACACCTCAAAATCTTTCTTTCACTCCTTCTCCAACTCTTGTTTCCTATGAAAGTCCATTTTTATTTGTATATTACACTGGACTTTCCTCCCATAATAATGTGGAAATACCTCTGTTATTTGCAGTGACATCATTATGGCCTGCTGGCTTTCCAACTCTTTCACCTAGTGGACAGCTGAATCTTGTTCAAAGGACAGACCTCTGACATTGGGTGGGAACAAGTGCTGGAAGGGGTACGAAAGTATGGTTGAAATGGGAACAGAATGGGGAGCAGGAAGTGGGAAATGTTTCTGACTTTCTGCTTTGTTCTATGTATAGGAGACAGGTGACTGTCTCAAAGTAACATAAATCTCCAAATGTTTCCTCATATTCCATTCCTGTTCCATTCCAACATATTCAACATTCAAAATCCCTTCATCAAATACATTAGCATCAGCAAATAACCATCATCACATCCACACTATGTTTCTAACAAGGTTCTCTATACACCCTTACCAAAATATTCTCTCTTCCTCTCCATCAGTCTCTTTACCTTTCTCACCTTTTCTCTTCCTTCCTTTCTCCCCTCCCTCCTCCTTTCTCTCTCTCTCTCTCTCTCACACACACACACACACACACACACACACACTACTTATCAAAAATACATGCTCACTCTTATCTGACTTGTTAACTGTGCAGCTATTCTGTGCCAAGCACAGATAAGTGGATTACTTATGTTATCCCATTTAACCCTTAAGCCAACTCTAGATGGTGAATATTTTTATCTCCATGTTACAAAGGAGAAAAATAAGCCACAGAAAAGTTAAGTAAATTTCCTAGTCACACTTAGTGACCAGAGAGGCTATAACAGATCTGACTGACTCCAAAATCTGTGCTTTTAACCACCACATATACGGCCTCTCCTCAACCCCTACCATGTCCAACAAATGATTGTACTTGAAAAGTTCCCTGACTTTTGGGTGAAAAATAATCACATAAATTAGAATGCCTGACACATGTACTATTTAAGGCCTTCTGAATGTTTTTTTTCAGTCCAATTAATATTTTTGGCTATTTATAAAATACCATGAAGTATTTTAAGGACAAAAGAAACATTTTCATGCAGTCTTATGTAATGATGTGCCATTTAGACCTAATCCTTTTAGCCCAAAGATGGAAGACTGACACTCTAAACATAACTCATTGTGTTCTTTTGTGCTGCCATAACAAAGTATTTAAAGGATGGAATTCTGGGGGGCAGATGGACTTCTTGGCATCACTATACTTGCATCACAGAAATTGTTTTGTTTCAAAGAATTCAAACAAGATGCCTGACATTTCTCAGAAGATATTTCCACTTATAAATATGGTAACTTGTTAGGTGGGGATGCTAAGGAACAATAACCAATGTTTTTAAGGTTCTTTTTTTATCTTGCTTATGATATGTAAGAAAGGCATTTACTGAATCTAATCCTAGCTCAGAGTCTAGGTAGTTGGCCTTGGTATATAATATTCCTATAGCTCCTCCCATCCACATGAAGAATTTCTCTGTATTTTGTGGCACAAGATAATAAAAACACTCTATACACAAAATAACATGGAACAGGAGCAGGGCCCCTTGGGGGTTTTTAAAAATGGCTGCAAACTTCTTAGACTTTCCTCACATTGAGAGGTGGGTATACATTCCCTCACTTTGAATGTGCATGGGTTTGTAACTACTTTGACTACTAGAGTACAATTGATGTTATGTGACCTCTGGGGCCAAATCACAAAAGGTGATAACAGCTTTCACCCTGCTCATGAGAACACTGACTTTTGGGGTCCTGAGTTTCCATGTAAGAAATCCAACTATCCAAAGTCACCAAGATGTTGAGGAAGCTATGTCATACGTAGGGGCCATCTCTGTATGTTCTGGCTGACAGCTGAGCTGGGCTCCCAGTGTTTAGACAAATGAGTGCTTACATCACCCCAAGTAGCCAATAGTGTCTCTTCTCTTCTTGAAGGTCCCAGGGATAAAGACCTCAATGTTGTCTCACTAGTTGTAGTATCACCCACATAATTCCTTTCCCTTCTTTACCAAAATCCATGATTTCAACAAACACTTATAGAGCACCCTTTGCGTTTCTGGCATTACCATAAGGGGTGATGATACAAGAGAAAGCAAGACAGCAAGGCCCCTTGTGGGTTTTTTAAAATGGCTGCAAACTTCTTAGACTTTCCTCACATTGAGAGGTGGGTATACATTCCCTCACTTTGAATCTGCATGGGTTTGTAACTACTTTGACTACTAGAGTACAATTGATGTTATGTGACCTCTGAGGCCAAATCACAAAACGTGATACAGCTTTCACTCTGCTCATGAGAACACTGACTTTTGGGGTCCATGTAAGAAATCCAACTATCCAAAGTCACCAAGATGTTGAGGAAGCTATGTCATACGTAGGGGCCATCTCTGTATGTTCTGGCCGACAGCTGAGCTGGGCTCCCAGTGGACAGCTAGCATCAACTGCCAGCCATGAGAGTGAGCCTTCTTGGACATCCAGCCTAGTCGAGCCTTCAAATGTCTGTAGTCCTTCAGGTGGGATCTGTTCACCTGAGCCCTGCCCCAAATTACTGTCATACAAAATCATGAGCAAAACAGAATGAATGTTATTTTTTACTGAACGATTTTAGGTGAATTTGCTATGTAGCGGGAGTAATATTTTGTTACCTGAAAGTAGGTATTACCACGACCATTGAGCTGCAATGTAGCTATCAGTGAAGGCTTGAAGGAGGGTAAGAGAAATGTTATTGGGGGCTAGAAGATAGAATAAGATGTTGGGTATATAGTGGTGGAAAGTTTGGGAAAATCATCGCCTGCAGAAAATAGAAATGCCTCTATGAATGAATTGATCTGGCTAAGGATATTTCTAGGCTAATTTCTTTTAGCTGCATGTCATAAAATGAAGATAAAAAGATAGGAGCTAAAGAAGAAATTAGAGAATGTAATCTAGTGTACAGTTACTAGGTGAGCAGCCTCTACTGACATTCCACTTCCAAGCAGAATGTAGAACAAATAAGAATGGCCCTTGTTTGAAAATAAGATTCGAAAGACTCTCAAAAGCAAGAAGGAGCCTTAGGGCAAAGGTCAAATCCAGGGTGCTGTCAGGAAAAGGTAAATATGAAGGGTAAATATTTAGGGTAATGTTAGGTTAAATATGAAGGAAGATAAAGGGAATTTAGAGTAAATATAAAGCAAAGCGTGTGACTGCAAGACCCTTTTAAAGACATTGGAAGATTTAAGGTGATCTTTTCAAAAAGCCTTCTATGGATATTCAGGATGTGCCTCGTAGACCCTCTATTTTCAATTGAACAATAGCCTTTATAAGAATCTTAAAGAAATAGATCCACAATAGTGTCATAGAGAATCCAAGGTAGAGATCTACTCTGATTTTCAGTTTGTGCAGAGAGACACACTGTTCAAGATTGAATATTTTAAGCAAAAAGCAAAACCATAAGCCAAAACCATCCAAGTCACAGGTGAGGGTTTGTTTGTTTTTAGGTTTACCTCATGAGATTCTAAAATATAACATTCTCTTTGGAAGGGGAAGCACATACATGGCCATTGTGATTTTGCTGACCCAAGGCCCCTACCAAGCTCCATTTGTTGAGACAGAATCCCTCAGATGCAGGACATCTACTGTTGAAGCAGTTATCAGCAAGCATTGGAACCCTCAGTAGAGGCTGCTAACCTAGTAAGTGTACACTAGATTACATTCTCAGATAGTCCGATTTTACTGAACAGACGGGATTTTTGAGTTTGAAGAGAACATGCTGCATAGCAGTAGTGGCAGGTTGCAGAGGCAGAGATGTGAAGGAGATTAAAGTGTATGGGCTTGGCATTCATAGGTACACATGACCTCAGTCCTGTCAGAACTTCATCTTTGTGATGAAATACTTGACAGCATCGTAAAGCTCACCTGATAATGGTGGAGAGTTGCTGGGACTCGCACATCCATGCCCCCACCATGCACCAACAGGAAGCAGAAAAGTTCCCTGGAAAATGTGTTAATACTAGAGAGTCTTTTGCAATGAGCCAAATAACAAGGTGCTATTGAACAGTTTGGAAAATCAGATTCAGTTAAAGCATGTTATTACAAGAGTAAAATACAGTAGGGCATTATTCAAGATTTTTAATTCACAGGAGATCTAAATTGTCCTTCTTAGCAAAGCTTTAGTTAAGAAGAGAAAGAGAGCGGTGACAGATGTCTTTATGGAGCCCAACTAACTGACAGAGTTGAACTGGAGGCCTTATTTGAGACTTGGAGAGATATAGTTGATCATGCTGGTTTATCAGCTTTCCTAGTAAATCAACTTTTCTGCAAATAAGGTCACAAGGAGTGGTCTCCAACCTCCATTTCTGATCTGAAACCCAGCAAAAGTGGGAGCTCTGGTGAGAGACTGTGTCCATTAATTTGACTTTAGTGTATGATGTCTGATCTCAGAGCAGCTAGAACCAATCAAGTACAAACCACCTTTAGAACCTACTCATCTATGTGGTGTATATTCAATGCATTGGGTTGCCAGGTGAAAGGGAAGTACTTCCCACTCCTCTCCTTTTAAAATTTAGTTATAGAAAGATGAGTATTTTCTAGAAAACAACACTTGTTATGGGAGACTTTCCTTAGCCGTCCAAAAATTAAGATCAGAAAACAAGGAGGAACCAATGAGACAAGTCATCCTTGCAAGCAAACTTGCCCAACAGATATTCTAGCTCCTTCTTGGAGGAGGCAGAGATCATGCATGTCGGGGTTGAAAAGAAGTTGATGCTCCTTCCTTGTACAGACGTACCTCGTTTGATTGAACTTCATTTTATTGTATTTCATCAAGGTTGCATTTTTTGCAAATTCAAGGCAAGACCCTCCACCAGTAAAAAAAAGATTGTGACTCGCTTAATTGCTATTCTCACTTTATTGTAGTAGTCTGGAACCAAACCTCAATACCTCGGAGATATGCCTATATATAGAAGTCATTAACTCAGAAATAAGCCTTGATTCTGAAGGTGAAAGAAATAGAGGACAGTGGTGAGAATATTTTCTCAGGGTCATATTCTCTAATGCTGTGATCTTCAAGCTAGGAACAACAGTGTACTCCCGGGAAGTCATAGTCCACGGAGATGTCTGCTGATGCAGGGAGACCCTGCCTGATGAGGCTGGGGCAGGGGCTGTGTTGACATGGGTGACTAGCACTGTGTGAGTGTGAGAAACTTTTCCAGTATCCAGGCAACAGGAGGCAGAAATAAATACCTCAGGTGCCAATTCAAATCCTCAAAGAGCAAATGGAGTTTGGGGGCTTAGAAGAGGAGTTCAAGGCTTGTGTGCTAAAAGTGAATTCCATCTTATCTTTTCACCCATACCTCAGGAACAGGATTTTTATAGAAGGTGAGCAAGAGACTGCATTTTTTCCTCTCAGGGATGCTATGTTTGATGCTGTCATATACTCTCCGGATCCCCTTTTAGAATTAAAATAGTCATTCTGCTTGTTGACCACCATTTTGGATGCTAATGGATCACATCTGTGTCCTTTAAAAAATGATCTTGGTTCAAGGCTTGTCCGCCTTGCCTCCATTCAAGACATAGCTAAAGGGCCACTCCACCTGCAGAGATCCTCATGGGTTGACTGTGGCTGTTCTTGTAATTATATCACAGATCAGCTTTGCTTCTCATGTGTCCCAAACAAGCGGCAATTTCCTTAACCAACTAACTTAAATATGAGACTAACTTGATATTAAAATGCTTTGCTAGCCACTATGAAAATCAAAATTATGACATTGTCTCTGACTTGGAGGACATTTTAAATTATAAAAATGATAAATGACTCCAAAATATAATACTGTGTGGCCT
>NW_005353838.1:13019931-13022090 GCF_000412655.1 Myotis brandtii | reverse complement strand
GGAGGCAGCTGATCGATGTTTCTCTCTCATCGATGTTTCTAACTCTCTATCTCTCTCCCTTCCTCTCTGTAAAAAATCAATAAAATATATTTAAAAAAAAAAAGAAATGATAAATGACTCCAAAATATAATACTGTATGGCCTAAGTATAAGGTGCTAAGGCATTCATTCATCAAATCTTAAGCATCTGTATGTGCTTTGTACAGCAGTATAAAGATCAGTAAGGTGTGTGTCCTGGCAGTAAGGATTTCAGTGTGTTCAGGGAAGGAAAGACCTGTTCTTGACAGGAGTTTTCTCATGGAGACTCAGTTTGTTTGTTTAAGTGCTCACTTCCAAAAATAATTTATTTGAGTTGGTTTATAAGAAGTAATTAAGTATTTCATTGAGGGCTGGAATATGATGGGGTGGGAGGAAAATTGCAGATTGAAATAATAACGTGGAGGCAGTAAGTAGAACATTTTCTTACAACAGTTTCTGATAGGATCTTTTAAAGTTGTAGCCAGAGGAGAATATTTCACAGGCAAATGGAGTCCAGCGTGGAGAGAGGTCTGAAGACCAAGGTAAGGATTTCTGATTTTGAACAGTAGAAAGCATAATACATTTTATAGTTTATCTCCTATATTTATTTAAAACCTTATTGTCTAGCTCACAATCCCTTTATCTCACGTCCTGCCATTGTTTATCGGTGGTAATATCACAATCACTATTGTAACAATCTCATTTCATGGCTTTCTCCCTCATTCCACTTCACTTGAATCCATTCTTGACCATGTTTGTCATCTCTCTTTAAGAAATAATTAACTGTTGTTGTTTTAAAACAGTTTTGGGTGGTTTGTTACACAACAGTGGATAACAGATATATTATTTGGACTCACACAATGGCCTCACTCAGGGGTGGCCTTGAAAGACAGCAGTGAGGGGCAGTCTCTCCCATTGGCAGAGGTTTGGATAGGATGCATGTTTCAAAAGAGAAGTACATTGATATAAGCTTATATGTGGACTCTTTAGCAGTGATAAATGGTTGGGCTTATTGGTCAGGGGCTTGGAAGGAGACAAGTTAGAATGAGACAAAAGATGTCTGAGGAGGAGACATGTGAATTGACACATAAACATAGGCATGAAGTGTGAATAGCTTTGATTTACATCATAATGCCCACTAGAAAGAATCTGCTATTGAAAGGGCACTAAATAACCACATAGAATAATGTAACCAATTGACAATAGACAGTCTTTGTCAAAAGTCACCCCAATGTTGCACAAAGGATTTGTTCGGGAGAAGGATTCAGGAACAGAGGTGTGCATGGGCCCGACAATATGACCCATCTCTCACCAAGGTGGACCTAGTACTGATGCTGCCAGTCATCTAATCTGCCAGCAGCAGGACTAATGCTGACTCTCTACTATGGCACCATCTCTTGAGCGGACCAATTAGACGAAGTTGATTACATTGTGTCCATTCCATCTTGGGAGACAGAAATTTATTTGGAGTGGCATTCTCTATGTGATTGGCTTTCCTACTCATTAGGCAGCACTATCATCCAAGAGCAGACACAATGTTTGATCTACCAACACATGAGCCTACATAAATTGCATTGAATCAAGCAATGTGGTTTTATTGCAAACAAGGTGTGGCAGAAACCTGATCACAAGATTCACTGTTCCTATCACATAACCTACTACCCTGATTCTGCCAGCCTGATAGCATGATGGAATGGCTTTTTGAAGACACACCTAAGGTGGCAACTTGGATCTTATATTCTGCAAGAATATGGTGCACATCTTTATCCTCCAGGATGAAGAGCACACCCTAAGTCATCAGCTATTATATGATGCTGTGTTCCCCAAGGGAGAATACATGGATCTGGTGTATCACAAACACCCACAACAGTGCCAGGCATATGTTTGTTTAATTCTGTAGTAAGCCCTTTCCAAGATTTTTTATTGCAATTCTCATATTTCTTTCCAATCTCTATATACAAAGAGCCAGGGTCCATAACATCCAAAATGACCAAAGGCTCGACCGAACACCGGAAGTCAGTCCTGCAGTCAGTGCTGGGTCACCATGGCTGCCCCTCTGTGGGCTCCTCAACGACCCAGCACTGACTGATGAGGGGGCTGCAATCAGGCCCAGAGAAAAAAGCAGGGTCTGATCACAGCCCC
>NW_005353838.1:13017801-13018996 GCF_000412655.1 Myotis brandtii | reverse complement strand
TCTCTTGAGCGGACCAATTAGACGAAGTTGATTACATTGTGTCCATTCCATCTTGGGAGACAGAAATTTATTTGGAGTGGCATTCTCTATGTGATTGGCTTTCCTACTCATTAGGCAGCACTATCATCCAAGAGCAGACACAATGTTTGATCTACCAACACATGAGCCTACATAAATTGCATTGAATCAAGCAATGTGGTTTTATTGCAAACAAGGTGTGACAGAAACCTGATCACAAGACTCACTGTTCCTATCACATAACCTACTACCCTGATTCTGCCAGCCTGATAGCATGATGGAATGGCTTTTTGAAGACACACCTAAGGTGGCAACTTGGATCTTATATTCTGCAAGAATATGGTGCACATCTTTATCCTCCAGGATGAAGAGCACACCCTAAGTCATCAGCTATTATATGATGCTGTGTTCCCCAAGGGAGAATACATGGATCTGGTGTATCACAAACACCCACAACAGTGCCAGGCATGTTTGTTTAATTCTGTAGTAAGCCCTTTCCAAGATTTTTTATTGCAATTCTCATATTTCTTTCCAATCTCTATATACAAAGAGCCAGGGTCCATAACATCCAAAATGACCAAAGGCTCGACCGAACACCGGAAGTCAGTCCTGCAGTCAGTGCTGGGTCACCATGGCTGCCCCTCTGTGGGCTCCTCAACGACCCAGCACTGACTGATGAGGGGGCTGCAATCAGGCCCAGAGAAAAAAGCAGGGTCTGATCACAGCCCCAGTGGCAGTCAGTGCTGGTCGGCGTGGTGGAAGTCAGTCCTGCAGTCAGTGAACAAGGGTCAATTTAATATTAAGTGAACATAGGGTTCACTTTGAGAGGAGTTGAAAATATAAAGTACAGTGTAGAGCAATTACTTATATTATTTCACATAAAACTCTTTTCAACTAAGATATTTTCCTTTATTTAAAATGTATCTTTATTGTTGAAAGTATTACAGATGTCCCTTTGTTTTAGTTTTTTTTCCCCCCCATTGATCTCCTCCACCCTGCACCCGCCCCTTCCAGGCCTTCGCCAGACTATTGTCTGTGTCCATGGGCTATTCCTATCTAATACATAAAAATCTAGAAAGATTTAGAGAAAATAAAATAAAAGCTATGCCAGGTAAATATTGAACAGAAGAGCTGAAGTTGCTGCATGAATGCTGGATACAGGCTTGAAGCCAAAACA
>NW_005353838.1:12976271-13017262 GCF_000412655.1 Myotis brandtii | reverse complement strand
TCGCTAGCCATAGGGAGCGGACCTAAGCCATCAGTCGGACATCCCCTGAGGGCTCCCGGACTGCGAGAGGGTGCAGTCCGGGCTGAGGGGTCCCCCCCTCCGAGTGCACAGATTTTATGCACCAGGCCTCTAGTTTTAATATAATTTCATAGATTTTGTTTTTGGCTTCTTAAGTCTGGTATTTATGTAATTAAACATGGAATTCATAATATGTATGGAGGTTGGCAGCATGTATGTCTATGTCCTGGAAATTTTATATCAGTGTACACATGCATAGTTAATCTCAGGAAGGGATCTATATTCTGAAATGAGTTTGTGTCTCAAAAAATGCTTATTGACTCTGTTCATTGATTGTGTTCATAAGACAAATTAAAGGTTAAGGTGTGCCTGGGAACCGACTCCCTGTCTCTTACTCAGAGCCCCTGCAGAGCCCCTTCCTAGCTGTGCAATTTTGAACATGTGATTTAACATCCTGAGCCTCTGTTTCCTGTATAAATTTGGGATGTTAATACTGACCTCATTGGTTCTTTGTGAGCACAAAAAGAAATGATACATGTCCAAGGCAAAACAGAATATGAAACTTAGTATTCAAATCACAGTTATTACAGTTGTTAATATTTGCAAAATCCTGTTTTTAAATCGGTTATTTAAAACTCAGTGGTTGCCATTTGCAATGTCATCCACACTGAATGAACTCTCAGACTATTTAAGAGAGCATGCAGAATATATTTAAAGTACATTCTACACCTCAATTGACTATATAAAATTGTCCTAATAAAAGAGAATTGAATTCCCATGGGTGGGTGGAGTGGAATATCTCTATTCATTCACTTACTCATTCACTGAACTTATAATTTTCATCACTTTCTTTTTGAAAGGTACTGTAGTGCTGATTTCCTTCAGGAAAATATATAGTCAGAGTCGTGAAATCCTCTCACACAGAAGTGCTAAGTAGACCAGACACTCCCTGCCACCTTCCAGGTGGTTGCCTGTGGGCATCCTCACCTCCTGCCATTGGAAATACTTCCATGACTTTAGCAAGGCCTATATCCAGAGATACTTCTCAGACTCAAGCTGGTTTCTTCCATTTGTTTCCTACCAACAATATTTTTACTACTACTAACTTTCTTCCTATCACTATCTTGAACCACATAAGATAATTTATATTCAATTTCTCCCTGAAGTTAAATGTCTCCAAAGAAAGTGCCATATATATATATATTTTTTTTTTACTGGTAGCAAGGGGATGAGAGGCAAGGGCCAATAATAACTAGAGAAATGTCCAAAATACTATCCCCTCCAAAGCCCTTAAAAATAAATTATCCTGGTAGTATAACGGAATCTAGCTCCTGAAGTTCATGGTTTTTCCTTGATTTTAACTACAGCTGCATTTTTGTTCTTGAAACTCCTCCACAGAGTAAATGACAGATCCCATTTCCTAAGGTTTGCCCACAAATTAATTTAGTTTTTAAACCGACCAAAAATGATTGACAATGAAACAAGATTAAGTTTTGATTTCTTTAAAAAGGCCAAATGGGCAGCTTTTCATTGGCATCACCTTTCAGGCAATAATAAACTAACATGCTATTTAAGTCTGTCTCAAAAATGGAATGCCATATACAAGTACCCATTTTTCACTGTGAGAAAGGATTTTGCTTATTCTGACAGTCTAGAACCAGTTAAAATCATATTAGAATGCCAATCAGCATTTCATGATTTCTCAATCAGCCTGTGTTTTCTGTCTAAAGCATAGTAAACTTTCAGATTTCATTCAGAGTCACTTCACTGGCTCTGTGAAGAAGTTAAACAAAGCTGTATTTAACCTTTCAATTAGGATTCTGAGAACACTTTGGGCATGCGAATTTAAGCTGTCAAATTTTCCTTCTGGGATGCTTTTCTTTCACAAATTAGTGTTTCTCAAAAGCATCCCATAAAAATAATGACACTGATATTCTAGATAACTAAAGCAGCTGTGTTTCTTTCAACAGTTCTCCTTGAGCTAGGAGATACAATTTTACAACCATAATTACATAACAGGCTGTCTTTCAAAAGCATTTTTAAAAACTAGCATTCTGTGCCTGCAGTTGATGAAAATAGGCTCCACTGTTAGAAACATATACTTGTGAATAATTGTTTTTAATTCTCAGAAACATGCTTGATGGCCAGATAAAAAATGATGAATTCTAGGCACTTATTAAAATGTTTTGTCTTTCAAAGCGCATGGTTGGAAATGGATGCTATGCCCCCTCTGAAACACTTACCTCATCTCTTTTATTATCTGCTGCCACAGCTGTCAAGTATGAAAAGAACTTTATCTCCACATAACAGCTGGAAATCAACAGATGATATTCTGTATGCAAAGCTCTATGTTGTATCTTATACAGACAGAAAATATGAGCCATAGTTTCTGTCCTCAAGTAGTTAATCTCTATATATAAAAGCCTAAGTGACCATTATGATCGGTCGACCGGTCGCTATGACACGCACTGACCACCAGGGAGCAGATGCTCAACACAGGAGCTGCCCCTGGTGGTCAGTGCGCTCCCACAGTCAACCTCCTGTGGCTGGCCAACCTGTGGTCCCTCTCCCCGGACTGGGCAACTGGTGGTCAGTGCGCTCCCACAGTCAACCTCCTGCGGCTGGCCAACCTCCTGTGGTCCCTCACCCCGGACTGGGCACGACAGCCCCAATCAGCCCTGATCACAGGCCAGGCTGAGGGACCCCACCCATGCATGAATTCATGCACCGGGCCTCTAGTAAGTAAATAAAGGAGAAGAGTCATTGATGTAAATAACCATGTTGTAAGGAAGAAAGTTCCCCTTAAAGATCCATTTTATTTTAAGGTAGAAAACTGAACTATAATGTGATGTAATGTTTAAGAGACTCACATAAGAGGAAGCTTTGGTCTTTTTCAATATCATTTCACCTTACTTGGTCCCTTCCCATTTCCTGTACTCTTTCCCTGTCCCTCTCACAAATAAATATAGGCACCAAGCCTGAAGATTTGCTTTCCACAAGGGACATGCTTCAGAATTTATTCACAGGCACGTGGTCTGAGGCCCTTTTCATGCTAAGCATCACATAAATTCTACAGGTCAGATGCACATCTTGTTTCTTATTCCTCTCAAAGTGTTGTAGATATTTGGTCACATTTAATCTTGACAACAGGACATCAGTAGAGATTGATTGATTTATTAAGAGAGTCAGTGGAGACACACATAGGCTGTTATTCCAATATTTCAACCATCCCATTAGTTATGAAATGGCATTAGGATCTGGTTTTCCATAAGCTCTGACCAAAGAAATTTTTAATTAGGCTTTAATGATAGTTTATAACAATAATTAGTAATTCCTAGATATCCTAGAACAGCTGATCTCACAGAAATGGCCCCTCCACCCTAGCAGGGAAGGGAAAATCAAAGGGAACAAAGAGCTTAGGGTACACAAGCTCAGGACACGGTCCCTGCTTTATCTCCTCAGAGTTCCTGCTGCCCCAGGTGAGTGAGTAATGATTGGAGGCTCTCAGGACCCTCTTCCTGGCCATGAGCTGGGGACACAGAGCTGCTATTGGAGAAGCCAATGGTTTGTAGAAATTGGACCCAAATCTCTAGATTTTAGTTCTATTTTTCTTATATTGCTTTTTTTAGTCCCACAGAATATACCACTTTCCTCAAGTAATTAACTGACAAATATACTTTTGCTTCCAACTCTGAGTCCCACCCCATTTCAGATCTCACCTTTCTTTTCTCTTTTCCATGCTCAGGCCTGGAAAATTATTTATGTAATTAAACATGGAACCGCTCTTCTTTAACCTACCCCATTATTCACTACTCCGGATACATGCTCACTGTGAGCCTTTAGGAAACAGGCTAGGGTGGCAGGGGGTGGGGGGTGAGGTGGAGGTAGGTGCTGTCACAGAAAGAACATTAAATGCTACAGTACAAGCTGATCTTTCGGGCTTTGTTGACTTTTGACACCCTATGTTCACTTCTGACTGTGAAAGGCAATCATTTCATCAACTCAAAACAATACAGCAAAGCTGTAGCCATGTTCCAGGGACTGTCTAGCACTTCGTCTCTCCAATGTCTTAGAGAAAATACCTACTGAATCTCATCCCACACTTCATTCTGATACCCTTATCCCTCCATATGTTTCTGTTCTTTGTAATTATATACATTTCAATACAGAAATCTCTATTTTAGAAAATAAAATGGTAAAAATAAATTTCAAACAAGCTTGGATCTTCCTGAAAAAATGTAAGTATTCACAAAACAGCCATTAATATATTTCATGGATTCATACAACATTTTCTTCAAAGTATCCTAAAGAACAATAGCGAACAAAATCCTAAATTCTCAAGTAAGCATTAGACTGAGACACATATTCAAAGCAAGAGCTGGTGAAAGGGTATTTGTTTTCATAAAATTCCAAGTCCCAGTTAATTATATTAGTAGCCAAGCTTTCATATTAAAGCAATTCTTACTCAACATCAGTTTTCACTAATAAAACCCAGATAACAAATACAAGCAGTAACGTCATGCCCGATTTACCTCCAAAGTTAAAATTGTAGATGACTCCCGATGAGCCAACAAGTATTTTCAAGTCAAGTCTGTTCTTGCTGTAGATTGCACTACACCAGATGATTCTTCATTGCACTGAGTCCAGAGGGTATCCAAAATTCTACATTAAACAGCAAAATAAGAAGTCAAAATTGAGGGAAGTGGGCTCTGGTTCTTGTCATTTTCACTCCATAATCTGAGACTATTTTTTAAAATTAAGTAACAGAAAATTCCTCTACATGACAATGTTGCCACTGACTTCTCTGAGAGAGAAATAGACGGATGCGTTGGGGAGGGGTTGAAACTCCCTCAGTCTCCTCATTCCTTCTAACCAACTGAGTTACTTCACATTGAAAACGCTGGTCCTATTATAACAGAAATGCAGTTATCTATGAAAGACTTCCAAGAACAGAGTTGGCCTTTACTCCTTAAAGCAGAATCTCTTTAGGATTCAAAAAATCCAAACTCAAAACTTCCCACATCCCTAAATGCCACTCTTTGCTATCTGTTAGTTATAGCTTGCTAAACTTTCTGCCAAGGTTCCCTCAGGCAGTTTGAGAAGAAATAAGAACTTTGAGAAGAGAATAATGAGGAACAAAGAAAAAGTCACTGAAAACACAGGTGTTTCAGCAGAGGCAACTCCTTTTCAGTTATCTTTCAAACAATGTGCTGATGCTATTCTCATTACCAATGTTTCCTTAGGTTGTAGTATTTTATTATAGGGCAATAACAGAATTTATGGGGTTCTATTAATTCAGTCCCCAATGCCATGCCCAAATTGGCATTTAATATATAATTTTATTTTTTTCTATTTATTTATTTGCAATTACTGTTGACATTCAATATTATATTAGTTTCGGGTATACATCCTAGTGGTTAGATATTTATGTAATGATTCCCCCAATAAGTCTATTACCCACTTAGTACCATACATCTATATATACAAAAGCCCAGTGGCCAGAATGGCGGAAGGACCAGAATGACCAGAATGACCGGTGGCTATGACGTGCACTGCGGCAGCCAACCAGCCTGATCTGGGCCCTGATTGGCCTGGCCCCTGATCGGCCCCCAATGCCCTGATTGGGGGCAGAGCCGCCCAACTGCCCACAGCCCCTTACCTCCACTGGCCTGACCCAATGGGCCCCCATTTGGACTGGCCAGCTGGACCCCACCCGTGCACGAATCGTGCACCAGGCCTCTAGTAGTTATTATAAAACTAGAGGCCCAATGCACAAAATTCGTGCAAGAGTAGGCCTTCTTTCCCCCGGCTGCCAGCACCGGCTTTCCTCTGGCACCCGGGACCCAGGCTTTCCTCGCAGAAGGAGGCCCCACCCACCCTCCACAGCCCACCAGTGGCCTGGGCCTCCCTCTACAGGTTCCCCAACCAATCGCATCGCACCCGCCTTGGCTGGCCTGGTGCCAGTGGGTGTTGTAGCGTGGTCTCAGATGGTTATCTGGATGGTCATTCCGCTGTTCGGCCGTTTGGTCTATTTGCATATTACACTTTTATTTTATAGGATTATTGACTATATTCACTATGCTGTATTTTATATTCCCATGACTCTTTTGTAACTGCCATTTTGCTTTTAGATAATACCTGCTATAACCCAAAGGAGCTAAACACATTATAAACTAGGAGGGTAATAAGCAAATTTCATTTAATTTACTTTTACAGATAATTTGAATTACAGTTTTGTAGGCGTCATGGCCACACATAGAATCCAGGTCTCTTTTCTAAGGTGTCCCAACTTCAAAGCCACATTGTGCTGAAAAACATTTTTGCCTAATCTTTCTGGAACTGCTGCCATGCAACCCTTCTGTCAGTGGAGTGTGCCGCAGATACATTGCTATTTTCTTCTTTAACCACTCTCCTGACTTTTCACTCTTTACTTTTTCATTGTTATCTCTAGAGATGCTTCTAGAAATCTTGACGTATTAGTGTGCTTCTTTGAACTCTTAACAGTTTTGACTATACAGCATCTATATATATAAAGCCTAAGCGACTGTTACGACCAAACAGCTGGAACAACCGGTTGCTATGACGTGCACTGACCACCAGAGGGCAGATGCTCAATACAGGAGCTATCCCCTGGTGGTCAGTGCGCTCCCACAGCCAACCACAGATCAGCCCACTGCCCGCCCGCTGTGGTGGCAGCATGGCAGGGAGGGAAGGCGGAGGGGGAGAGGCGGGGAACCGTGCAGTGGTGGGGCGCCAATGATGGCGGCCTTGGCGTCTGGTGTCCATTCCTTCTGCGCCTGGCCCGGCAACTGTCGCCTCCTCTCCCGACCCTGCTGGGGACTTTGGGCCCCAATTGGCCTGCCCTGATCAGCCTTGATTGCCAGCCAGGCCTAAGGATCCAACCCATGCACAAATTTCATGCACCAGGCTTCTAGAAATATAATAATTGTATATAGTGTTCTACCTAGGTCATGTGGGTTTAACCTCCCCAACTATATGGGAAATCCTTTAAAAGCAGAGTCTACTGACTGGTGGTGTGGTTGGAGTGTCATCTCTTATACCAAAATGTGACAGGAGTCGTGGGTTTGATTGTCAGTCGGGGCACATACCTAGCTGCTATTCGATCCCCACTTTGGTGTGTATGATAGATGTCTCTCTCTCTCTCTTCCTTCTTCCCTTTCTAAAAACAATGAAAGGAGGGGAGGAAGGAAGGGAGGGAGGGAGGGAGGAAGGAAGGAAGGAAGGAAGGAAGGAAGGAAGGAAGGAAGGAAGGAAAAGAAAGGGTTTACATCTTATTATTTTTACCATCTTCTCAGTGCTTTCCCCATGATGGACACATAGGAAGACAAAAAACACCTTCCACGTTCCTATCTCCTGCAGAAGAGCTGACACCCTCGTGTGCTCTGCTACTGTAGAGATCTCAGCCCTGACATGTCCTTTCCTTACTTGTGTTTTCTTGCTACACAGTGAAATGTCCTGTCCTCATAGCTCAAGTTGATAAGTAGTTCTAGCAATAATCTTCCATGATTATGGTGTTTCACCAATGGTGAACTAACGACAGGCCCTGCCTTTCTAAACTGATGATGAACCAGGATCATGGCGAATTAATGTTCAAAAGCTCTGGAAACATGCAGGGTTTTGAAAACCCTGAAATTACATAAAAATTACCTAAAATTATATAAATTAGGTGGCCAAGGACTATAGCTGGACATCAGGCTAGATTTAGTCCCCACATCTGCTCATTCAGCATGTTGCCTGCTTTAGTTACTTCTTTTTGCTTCAGGGAAGCTGTTACAGTAAGTGTTGATCAAGAATGAAAGAGTATGAGTGGGGGGGCGGGGGTGGGGGGAGTTGGGGGCTAATGGGAGGGATGAGGACACATTTGTAATACCTTAACCAATAAAGAAATTTAAAAAAAAAGAATGAAAGTGATCATGATGATTTTCAAAAGCATAAAGTGCACTGTAAGAAAGAAAAAAACAGGTGAAATGTTATTTTCTTTTTTCATGGAGCTACTATGTTTGACAGATTTAAAGACAGAAAACAGAGCTCTGGAAATAGGATAGAAGACACAAAAAGTCCCCAGTGTTTTTAAAGAGCTGATGAACTAAGAAAATCAGAAAGAGAAGTAACTAAAAATGAGTTAACAAAACTGGAGAAAATTTTGAGTTTTCTAGAAACGGTGTAATTTAAACAGTCACACAACGCATTAATCTTAATCTTCTCACAATTGAAAACATGATGTTCAAGTGTGTGAACAATGAAGCAAGTGAAGGAAATAAAGAAATTTGTAAAAGTGTATTATCTTCATGTAATACTTGTATTCACAATATTATTTTCAAGGGTCTCTGGAAGAAAATTGATTAATTTATAAAAATGTTTTCTGCCCTAACTGGTTTGGCTCAGTGGATAGAGCGTTGGCCTGCAGACTGAAGGGTCCCAGGTTCAATTCCGGTCAAGGGCATGTACCTTGGTTGCGGGCACATCCCCAGTGGGGAGTGTGCAGGAGGCAGCTGAATTGACATTTCTCTCTCATCAATGTTTCTAACTCTCTATCCCTCTCCCTTTCTCTCAGTAAAAAATTGATAAAATATATTTTTAAAAAAGAGTAAAAAAATGTTTTCTAAGGTTAAATTATATCCTCATATTTCTTCAAAAATTTCACATTTTATCCAAGAGAGCATACAGTTAGAACCAGGCTATCCACGAGTAGCTTATTGAAGGGGTAGAGCTGATTTGTGATTTGCAATTATTAGTCTATAATGACCACTATTGAAGTGTTTTATTATTTGGTGAAAAGTCTAGTTTCTTAATGTTAGCATTTCATCTCACCATATTTATTTACTTAGTAAATTTAACCAAGATTGATGGCAGTATAACTAGGATTCAATGGAGCAGGGTGACTAGTATTCAGACTTTAGTTCACTTTGATCTCACTAGCTGTGTAACTTAGGTAAGCTACTTGATTTCTCTATGCACCATTTTCTCATCAGTAAACAAAGTTACTAATAATTTCTACCCTGTAGGATTATTGTGAGGACTCAGTGAAAGAAAACATGCAAAATACTAAGTATGGGTCAGCTATAAAGCAATTATTTGATTAATATTAGTTGTTTTCACTCCTGTGTTAATACAGATACCAAATCTTAAACCAGGACATGTACAAAATGTATTAGGGAAATATTTCAAAATCCAGGAGTTAGTATCATAGAGCATTTGTTTTCAGAAATTCTATCTGTGATACATACATTTTAGAAATTTTCTTTAAGCCTTTAGCAAAAAGTAGTAGTGGATTTGGGGGGAGGAGGGCGGATAAAATTAGTCATACTAAACTATTGACTGTCATTAGGAAATTTACAAATTTTTCTCATAAAATATTTCTGAGCAAATTAATTTTTTCTATGTATCAGAGCTTGCCATGGTTTTGGCCTCTCTTTTCCTAACACTTTAACACTTTATTGTCGCTCTCATAATATTAACATGTTCATCAAATAAGTTGTTATAAAATTTGTAATTCTTCCTCTTAAATTGCATTATTTTCAACATTAATTGTAAGTTAAGTATGCACGAAATACAATGTTGGGATGCAGGAAGTGGTAGAATGGAGAGGTAAAGAGAACATGAGGCTGCATTTTTACAGATCTGGATTCTAGTCCTGGCTTTGCCACTAATAAAGCATGTGCATTTTACAAGTATAATTATTTAACAATATTAACAACCAACATTTACTCAGTCTTTATGTGCCAGACACTCTTCTAAGTTCTTTATGCTTATTTGCTTTACTGAGTTTTTATAGAAATCAGTTGTTAAGAACTATTAAGGATCTGAGATTCTACTGTACTTGGAAACAAATGTATTAGCCTGCCATAACTTCATGGACATTGGCAGAAGACATAAGACTCCTAGGTCAGAGACAAAGACCTTTATTACTTACACTAATGTTCATACCCAGAGTGTCAGCATTTGTACCAGTTCTCTGAGAGCCAGGTGATACCTCTACACTCAGTGGGCCATGTTACACAGTAGGAATCCTGAGATTAGGGGACCTAAATCTTTTATAATTGGCAGTAAGCACACCTCACTTTTGCTCCAGAGGGAGACATTATACTTTTGTTGTTGTTGTTGTTGTTGTTGTTGTTGTTGGACAGTAAGCAAACCTTCCCTTTGCTCTGGAGGCAAACACTATCTCTATCTTTCAAGGCTGTGGTCTATACAAACATTTTTGAAAAAGCAGTCCAGAACAAAGGTGTTCGGTGTCTCTGTTCAAAACATAGGCAGGAACACAAGAAACCTATGGAGAATTGTCTACCAACACTCATGAATAGCTATTAGAATGAGCTGACTTCATAGATGCAGAAACTAAGGAACTGAGAAATTCCTAAGTGGCTAAATAATTTGCCCAAGGCTTGTGTGGAACTGCATTCAAACCCAGTCAATTCCAAGAGCCTAGTGTCTCAACCAATGTAATCAAGTGATATTCCCTTGAATGTAATTATTTACATATATAGCAGCATGCAAATGAAGTTATAAGTGCTATCATTCCTGCATCTCACTTTCCTCATCTATAAAGTGGGCAAGGGCCAGGGGAAAGAGGGCTTGGGTTAGAGGCTCTTTGAGATCCTTTCACATTTAATATGCCATAATTCTAATGAAAAGAGAGCATGTGTAAGTGGATGCGATGCAGATTGGAAACACAGAGAGGAAAATAAGAGCATCTATTTCATTCTCTGTATACATTTTAAAGTTTTTATTAAGACCTTTGTACTCCTTAATTAAGTTTTATGAGATTCTTGAGAGAAATGAGTATTGGATTACTACTTAGGGTATTTCTGGCCTTTCTAATAATAGCTCATGACTAGAGTAAGCAGATACTTTATTTTCCCACTACCCCTATCATGAAACTTCCTTTTTGTATAATATGAGTGAGAATATTATCTAAGAATAAGATGAGGGCAGTCTTCAAGCTGCTGACGCCTGGCATGTTACCAGAGAAGCATGTCCTGGATAGAGCATTACCAAAGAAGGCAAGGAAAAGGGAAGAAACTGTAATAACATTAGTGAGATAGTCAGGCCCTGAGTCCTCTTCACTTCCAGAGAAGATCAAGAGATTTTTTTTAGTTGGAATCTGGCTTTAAAACTATATTTAGATATTGACTGACACTGTAACCCAGAACATAATATTAGACTCTATATCTTATCATCTCAAGTTAGATTGTGGTCACATGCCATCAATTTCGTAAACCCTTTAAAAATCATTTTTTTTTTTTTGGCCAGAGAAGTGCAAGAGCAGCCATCTTCCTCCTTTATCCATTGATGTCCATTAAAAATCTATTCTTGACCCTTCTCTCCTGTCATTCTATCAACTTTTTTCAGAGTTTCACATCTACTTCCAGGGCTTTTAAGACCGTTAAATGCTAATGAGTCCAAAATCTTTATCTGTGGTTCTCTTGAGCTATGCAATCAACTTTCAGTTTAACATCTCTACTTGAATATGTCAAGGATTTTTCAAACTCAACCTGTCCAAAGGGAACTCAGTATCACGACTTGCAAACCCACTTTTTTTCTCCTTAAATGTTTTGTATATCATTTAAGGGCCTACCCATCCACTCAGGCTCCTATGCCAAAAACCTAGGCACATTTTACTTCACTTTCCTTATCCAATTAATCACCAAGTCTTGTTAATACAACCTTTCTAAATGTTCCCATGTCCACTGACATCTTTGCCAAAATTGCTAATCATTTTGGCCTTGACCATTGTATCATTTTGTAAGTGGTCTTTGGAGCTAGAATTATCTCTATAAAATGCATACCTGATCATGTTAACCTTCTGCATAAAGCCTCTTAACAGCTTTCCAGCTACCTAATGGATCAAGTCTGAATTCCTAATATGACTTATAGAACTGCCATAATTTAGCTACTGCTCTCCTCTCCAGCCTCATATTGACCAGGTACCTTTATTTGAGCCATGCTAGTCTATTTTTAGACCCTCAGATCAAGCTCTCTCTTATCATCCCTCATAGACTATCCCTCCTGCCTTGGACACAATTTCCATTATAAAATAGCCATTCCTACTCACTCTACTCTGTTTAACAAATCACATACCAGAGAGAACTTCCCTGACCCCTAGACCACTGTAGGTTTCCATAGTGCCTTGAGCTTCCTCTATCATTAATACTGGTTTCGTTTTATAGTAGTTATTCATAGCAATACTGTCTGCCTCACTGGACTTTAAGCCTGGGATGGCAGTGAGCAAGCTTGAATTCGTAGCATCTGGCTTTGATCATGGCACTGGTAGGGACATAATAAGATATTATTAATGAATGAATAAAGAATTTGCCAAGCAAGAAATTTGCCAGGTGCCATCTTTTTGACATGAAGGTCTGGAGTTACCTCCTTTTAGATCCCTTTCCTAATACGTAGATGGTAGAGCCTAGATAATTTTTTGGCCCAGGGCTCAAAGTGCCTTTGGTTTCTGAGAAAGTCAAGATTTAACAGCAAAAGTTAAAAAAGTTCAGAATCAGTCCTCAAAATAAGAAAGAGGCAATGTAAGATTTTTTTTGTGTGTAGTTTATACATTATATATCTTTCATATTTAAAAAATGCAATTTTATAAAATGTAAAATTATTTAAAATTGTCACATTTTTCTTTTTGATCCTCAATTTAAAAAGATTTCTTTCCTCAGGAGCATAGCAGGACTCTTTGTTCCATTAGGACCTTAAGGCAGGGTGTATAACCACATTCCTGCCTCCAAATTCAGTTGGTGTCTTGAATGCCATTAAGTATATCACCAAAGTATATTTTGTATTAAACAGCAACAGGAAGGAGGAAATGCTTTCTAGGTCATGACAAGTTTAAATTATAGGACTGCAAACAAAAATTTATGAAAGGTCTTCTTCCTACTCTTAACCCACCAACTCTAAGGACACTTCTGTGATGCAGGAGGTGGGAGCTATTCTTGTGGGTTCGAAGCATTGTGTTGGCTGCTTAGGCAAGAAGTAAAACTAGGTTTTTCTTCAGTTCAGGGGGAAAAGTCGGGAGAATAGGGGAAGAAGAAAACTGGGTCATACACTTTCCTTTTTCTACTTAACTACTTACCACAAACTATGTTGTGTTCATGATCCAGTGATAAATAATTGTGAAGTGTCTGAGAGGAACCTTGGCCAACAACAATAAAAAATTTGAGTTATTGCAAAATTATGATACCAAGAGATAAGGAGTTCAGACTCCTTCCTTTTGCCCCATCAACAAAACAACATGACTATAATTAGAGTGAGTACACCTTCAGATTTACTGAGGACAATCCTTGTTTATTTAGTCTGCTGTCCTGGGCTAATTATTAATCATGATGCTGTTACTCTAAAAAAATGTCTTTGGAATATAAATTGTTATATGTTATCCTAAACATAATAGGCATTTAGCATAACACAAACTCATTTGGATGTTTTAAAATTCTTTTTCTAAATTAAATGTATTGGAGTGATGTTGGTTAATAAGATTATACAAGTGTCAAGTGAACAATTCGATAATACATCATCTGTATGTTGCATTGTGTGTTTGCCACCCAAAGTCAAATCTACTTTTGTCACCATATATTTTACCTCCTTTACCCCTTACTGTCTCCCCCCATTTCCCTTCCCTCTGGTAACCACCATACTGTAGTCTGTCTATGACTTTTTGTCTGTCTTGTTTGTTGTTGCTTTCAGTTTTATATCCAAGAGCAGTCAGGAAAGATAAAGGAATAAAAGGCATCCAAATTGGGAGTGGAGAAGTAAAGTTGTCCCTTTTTGCAGACAATGTGATTCTTTATATAGAAAACTCTAAAGACTGCACACACAAAAACTATTAGAAACAATAAAACAAATATAATAAAGTTGTAGGATATAAAATCAATGTACAAAAATACATTGCATCCTTACATATTAACAATGATAGTTCAGAAAAAGAAATGAAAAAAACAACAATTCTTTCTGCAATTGCAACAAAAAATAAAATAACTAGGATTAATCTTAATAAAGATGTGAAGGACCTGTACACTGAAAGATATGACATTATTTTTTTCTCTCTTTTTTTTTTGAGAGCCTACTATGTACCAACTGTGAAGGCTCTCTTTTTCATTTGCAATCTAATTTATTTTTCACAACATATCCACTAGGTAGATGATATCACTCTTCAAAAGACAGAAAACTATAATAAACAAATATTAAGGCGTTACCAAAGTATATGACAGCCACAATTAAAACCCCTTTTGGGCAACTGGGAAACCATTCTCTTTTAATTACATTATGTGCAGGGTCAAAATTGAGCCTTAAAAACACTCTCCCTCCATTTACTATAAATAAGTCAAACACATAAACTGAAGCAGCAAGCAACCCAGAAAGTCTAAATTTGAGACAGAGTCAGGTTTACTCCTAGATGATGACTAAATCGGCCACAGACACTGTGATAGATCATAAATTCTAACCCAGCCCCAGTGTCCTGAATGTGTTCTAGACCATTGTCTACACGTCCGGGGGCTCCCTTGAATAAGAAAAGACTCCTCCAGGACAACTTGCACTCTGTGTGTCTCACTCACTTTGAAGCACTGGGAACAGAACGGAACTCCTCCCTTGCCTGCTGCCCACTGCTACCAGTCTTTCCCACACCCCAGATATGAAGAGAGATAATAAGGCCCTCAAATAGAAGTTTCCCGATTGTGAGTCATGGCTTACTCAGCCTTTGTTATAGAGAACCTGGCAGCCTTTGACACACACTGTTGATTTTGGCACTCTTAACTCCCCGTGCTCTTATCAAGAAACAAGTTACATGACTAATTTGCTTGAGAAATCACCTCTGTAATGAGTATAATAAGAACATCCTATGTTAAAGGGCTGGTGTTTAATATATGGTGTTTAATGTTTGTATATATGAATATGTACTCTTTCCTTGAACAATGCTTCACAGCTAATAGTTCCTCAATAAATATCTGTTATAGTGAATAAAATAAAAATACCAAAAAATCTAACAGTATTATAGGGTACTTAATATGAGTCAGACATCATTACATTAAGAGCTTTATGGAGATTATCTTCTCTCTCTCTCTCTCTCTCTCTCTCTCTCTTTCTCTCTCTCTCTGTCTTTTTTAAAATATATTTTTATTGATTTCAGAGAGGAAGGGAGAGGGAGAGAGAGATAGAAACATCAATGATGAAAGAGAATCATTGATTGGTGCACATCCCCTACTGGGAACAGAGCCCGCAACCCGGGCATGTGCCCTTGACTGGAATCGAACCTGGGACCCTCAGTCCACAGGCCGACGCTCTATCCACTGAGCCAAACCAGCTAGGGCCTCTCTCTCTGTCTTTCCATATGTACATATACACATCATATACTATATACTAGTATACTATGTATTTATGCACCTGAAATAAATGAGCAGTATGTATTATACAAGGGCATGTTATCAAGAAAATTGCAGAATTGTAGTTATTTAAATTATGTTAGACAACATGTATTATTATATAATAAAGTGGTATCCTTATCTGCAAAACATAGATAATAATATTACCTAATTATTGGGGTTTCCAAGTAGACAGAATTAGATAATGCCTATGAAGTACAGTCCCTGGCATATCTCAGGTACTCTATAAATTAGTAACATTCGCTTCATAACTCCCATGAGACTTTGCATATAGACAGGTACCTATTTTATTTAGAAGAAAAATCTTGTTCAATATTATGTGTTAAAGGCACTGTTTTAAAATATATACACTTGTTCTATCATTGTAAATATTGTTACATTGTTATTAATTTGTAAACTTAAAAATATTAGCTTTAAGGTTGACTTGGGAAGGTAAAATATTATAGCCTACAATTTTCCAAAGATAGATTCTGAAAATTTCTCCTGAAAGGAGACTTTTTATAAAATGTACTTTGATCCAAAACAACGGAAAGGAAGATAAAATAGCAAAGTTCTCCTTATCTAAAAACTACAATTCCTGCACTTCAAGGTTAGTCCTTGATTAATTTTAGAGGCATGCCATGCTCCTTGACTGTTCAGGAACAAGGCCTAAGCCAACCAGCAAACAGTGCTGCCCTGCCCATTAGAGTTTTTTTCAAGAAAGAAGAGGTGATCTAATTTAGGTCATGACCCAAAGAAACATTCTAAAGGTTTTGGTAAAGAAACTTCCTTGTTCTTGCAGAAATTGCTGAAGGAGCTGAGTTCTTTTTCGTTGCATATTTCTGTGCATAGTTTCAAGGCTTAAAATGTCTGCAGTCATCTTGCCAGTGTTTGAGGGTTAGGCAGACACACAGAGGAGCTAACAGCTAGAAAGATGCAGAGAAATAGAGCTGCCTTAAGAAGCCCCTCAGGTGACTCTGATGCAGACTAAAGTTTGAGAACCACTGGATTAAGCCAGTTTGAGTCATATTTTCTGCTACTTGCAGTCAACATATATTAAATATAACATATAGACTTGTAAGTGTATGCCAATCATTATGCTTAATAAAAAAGAGATTGCTTGAAAGTATACTCAAGTTGGCTAATGATAAATTAAAATGAAAAATTAAAGAAGGGAAATCCTGGTATATATGATAGGACTGGAAGATTGCCCTGTTTAAGCTAATAGTAAAACGCAAAGGCTTTCCACCCAAACTGCTGGCTTTATATTCCAGTTTCACTACTTACTAACTGCATGGCCATGGGAAAACTATTTTAGTTTCGTCCTCTGCAACATGTAAATACCTTGCGCTGTTTTGAGCGTTAAATGAGTTAATAAAATGGAGAGCAATTAACTTTTCCTGACATACACCAAGCACTCAATAAATGTCAGCAATTATTATTATTCTTGCCATTAGCAGGCCAACTAGTCACCATATCAGAGAAGTCCTGAGGAACTAACCACACCTCACTGCACTGACCACATTAATATTCTTTCAATAATGTGGAGTTGTTGGTGCCAAATTACACTCATGATGGCATTTGGATTCAAAGTCAGTAGTTTTATTACAAAATTTGTCTCACTATGGGGATGGCATTATAATTGTTCATTAAAAATTCCTCTGAAAAAATAGCTCTCAGAATCTAATTAAATGTTATTTTTAATGTACTTAACAAATGTCTACTAAAGGCCAAATTATAAGGCATGAATATTAATATTTTGTTATGTAAAATGCACACACACACACACACACACACACACACCCCTCTAGTAAAAATAGGAAAGACTGGATGTTAATAGACCTGTTGCAGTTTTTGTCTTTGAGTAAGGGAACTATGGTTTGTATTTTCCTTTCTATATATTCTGTATTTTAAAAGTATATATTTATGTTGCCATTTAATAAAAGTACACTTCTAGAAAGCACATATAAAAATTACTTTTCTTTTAGAGAATATCTCAATGGTCAATCAGTCCTATATTGTACAGCATTCAGTTCCCAAGTTGTAGGGGTGTTTTTTTTTTTTTTGCTCCTATAGCCAGATTGGGTCAGAGTTCACTGCCTGGGCCAAGTCATGTCCCTGAACTTCAGGGCAGAAAACCAGTGGTGGATGCTTCAGGGCAGAGCACAAGCACACAGACACGCAGTTAGTGGGCCAATGCCAATGAGCCAGCCCATTCTGCCCAAGAGTCCTGTGGGCTTTAGTCTGGGAACGCACAGAAGGAAGCTGACCAAGTGTTCGAGGTTACATATCTCAGGAAGATTCTTGAGCCAGAAACCAGCCTACGGTCTCACTCACACTTTCATTCGCCGACAGCTACATTCTCCTGGCTAGACTTAGCGATGCTAAGAATTATGCACTTGTGAACCATGGTAGTGAGCAGCCATAACCTAGGACTCCAGAAAACAGCAATGCACAGCCACAAGTAGAAGATACACACATTCTAATCATGTTTAATGTACTTTGTTGATTTGTAACCATTCGTTTTCCTCCCATACTTTGTACATTCTAAACTGAGTAGGGGAGGCAGCGCATGGCAGCCATACAGCACAGTTACTAAGAACTTGACTCTGTACTCAGACAGCCCTGGGATTGAATCCCACTCTATACCAAAGAACTGTATGACCTAACAGACTCCTAACCTGTCATTCCTATGTCCTTAAGCTGCTGTGAGGGCTAAAATAATGCATGTACAATGCTTAACTTGATACCTTATACAGAGGAAACACTCAGTAAAGGCTAATACCTAATAATATTGTTGTTGTTCTAGATATTTTGTTCTTTTATCTGTGTTTTATGCTATTACCACATAATGGGGCAGAAGCAGCAAATGCCAGGGAGATAAAAGCCTTCAAATATATATGTGCTTTTTTTTTTATCTCTGTAATGAAGAGAGAAGTAAAAATAAAAACATACGTAATGTTTTTCAGACAGTGATGCTTTAATCGTTTCAGAAATGCTAGGCCCCTAGAGAACAAATGGCTGCAAGGACACAACTATAACTGTATAATTGCCAAATGCAAGGATCCCGAGCTTGGCAGCTCACTTGTAGTAACGCTGAAATTCCTAAGAGCTACAAGCTTCTTGCTTTCCCTCTGACGCCCACTGTGGTTCAGGTTGACTTGGAGCTCCGTTGATCTCATCTCAGTGTGAACACTTTGGGCCAAAGCCTTGGCAAAATCCAGGCCCTCCTCTCTCCATCCCTGATGTCTGTATTTAAAGCAGGTAGATGCCAGGCTCCCCTGGGACTTCCAATGGAGCAAGTCACTTGAGGACCCTCCAAACTTTGGACAGCCCAGGTCAGACCAGACCTCATGTGCCCTCTCCAGGCCCTACTGATCTTCACCGCCTTCTCCCTTTGCCTAACCCACAGCCTCTCAACTGGGCAAAAACCAGGAAAGGGAAGCCCGGGCCACATCAGCAGACTGGATCTTATTTTACAAGGCATCGATGGACAGTACTTTAGTATATGTTATTGCAAGAAAACCTTGGGCACTAGATTGTTTCTTATGGAAAGGGAGACAGAGACTTGCAAACAACACATGACTTTCCACAGTGCAGTTATATTTCTTCTCTCCTGGGCTCATTTGGAGGATAAATAAGGAAGACCTTGAAGCCAGTTTTGGAAAGACATCAAATCATAAAACTGAAATGATCTAAACAAATGATGCATCTATTTAAAAAACCCTTATGGAATTCAAAAGGACAATACTTTAGAGGTTAACAAGGTTACTTTGCTAATTAGGGTCCTCTCTCTTCTGCCAGAATACCATGTTATAAAACCTCAACTCTGCCAAATATCTAAGGCTTAGAGTTATCACTGCATCTGTTACGTGATCTGCAGAATATCAAGGTTCTCAGACTCTTTGTGTCAATGAGGGAAAATATAGAATTCTGGATTTGTTGTGAGGTTTATAAAAAAGCATTATTCACTTCCTTTTCAGGTCCTGTTTTCTTAAAAAAGTAACAGTTCAACCTGTTTGCCCAGCCCTTAATTTTCTTTTATTGTGTGCTACATTCTATTGTTAATTAACAATAAGAATGTTCACTAGGGAAACCTTTGATGGATTCATTTTTCAGAATAAAAATAGCTTGGTACTCTTAAAACTTGTACAGAAGCATAGATTTGGAGTCTATTAGATGTGGTAGCAGCTCTTAAACTTCTAAGTCAATGCAGGATTAATTCTGAAATGTTCTGTCTTACACTAAACAACTAAAATAATTTCTACTCAAGGTTTAAGAAATGCAGATATTTCAGCAAAGATCAAATCATCAAAGAATAATAACATAACTCAATTAAAAATACATTTATTAATTATAAAATTACCATATATCTAGTCTCTTCCATTGACTACTCATCCAGGATTTCAACGGGTTAGAGAAAAAAATCAGGATGGAGAATTATTCAGGAAGCAATTTTGAAGTAGACTAAAGGAAATCGTAGGTACACTGAAGTAAGGAAATGTGCATTTTGTTAAACAAATGTGTTATTCTAAAAGAACAAGGTACCTATGAAAATATTTATAATTTATGCCATCCAAGTTCATGTCTTTGTTATGATTTCAACGTGCCCTAGGCCAGAAGACCACTTTTTTTAAAAATATATTTTATTGATTTTTTACAGAGAGGAAGGGAGAGGGATAGAGAGTTAGAAACATCGATGAGAGAGAAACATCGATCAGCTGCCTCCTGCACACTCCCTACTGGGGATGTGCCCGCAACCCAGGTACATGCCCTTGACCGGAATCGAACCTGGGACCCATGAGTCCGCAGGCTGACGCTCTATCCACTGAGCCAAACCGGTTAGGGCAGAAGACCACTTTAATTATTTCAAAAATCAAAAAGGAAAGGCTCCCAGCACAGAGATCCATCAAGGATAGGTCTTTCGATGGTGTTGTGAGTTGAATTGTGCACCCTCCCCAAATTATTATGTTGGAGTTCTGACCCCTAGTACCTCAGAAGGTGATTTCATTTGGAAATAGGGCTGCCACAGATGTAATTAGTTAGATGATGCCATACTAGAGTAAGGTAAGCTCCTAATTTAATGTGACTGGTGCCATTATAAAAAGGAGGACGTTTGAAACAGAGACAGGCACAAAGGGACACGCCATGGGAAGATTGGAGTTGCATTACCATAGCCAGGGAACTTCCAGAGGGAGAAGAGAGGCCTGGAACAGATCCTTCCCTGGGGCCTTCCAAGGGAGTAAAGCCCTGATGACACCTTGACTTCCAACTCTGGCCTCCAGAACTGTGAGATAATACATTTCTTTTGTTTGAAGCCATCTTATTTTTGATGCTTTGTTACAGCAATCCTGGAAAACTAATGCAAATTTTTTTTTTTTACTCTTCTAAACTTTATTTTAAAATATATTTCTTTATTGATTTCAGAGAGGAAGGGAGAGGGAGAGAGAGATAGAAACACCAATGATGAGAGAGAATCATTGATTGGCTGCCTCCTGCATGCCCCCTACTGGGGATCGAGCCCACAACCCGGGCATGTGCCCTTGGCCAGAATCAAACCGGGACCCTTCAGTCCGTAAGCTGATGCTCTATTCACTGAGCCAAACCTGGTAGGGCTACTCTTCTAAACTTTGCTGCCCCTCTCAAATGACACAAAAATGCCAAACCAAATGTAGAAAGAATTATGAAGCAGAGGCGTGACCCTACACACTTCCCATTCACCCCAAGTCTCTTTCCCCCTGACCCTCTCACATGCCCAGACCACATGCCATCAGGAAGGCGATTTCCACAAGAGCAGCTACATCCGCCTTCCTCAGGCCACGCTCTCTGCAGAGGAAAAGCACAGCCAGCCTTCCGTGTGGGCCCCACTGACTATCTGGCTGTGTTAAACCAGCCTTTTGTCAAAACTTTCTTGTCTGATTTAGTTGGGAAGTTTCATGTGTTATTTTATTTATTTATTAAAATACTTTTGTTGATTCCAGAGAAGAAGGGAGAGGGAGAGAGGAGTAGAAACATCAATGATGAGAGAGAATCATTGATCAGTTGCCTCCCACACACCCCAAAGTGGGGATCAAGCCCACAACCTAGGCATGTGTCCTGACTGGGAATCAACCATGACCCTCCTGGTTCATAGGTCAACGCTCAAACATTGAGCCATGCTGTCTGGGCTACATATGTCATTTTAGATGGGAATGGGCCCCTTGTAGCAACTGCCTCCATCTTTAACCAACAGGGCTGAAATTCAACAAAAATAAGATCTTTTCCTTTCTGTTGACCTGTGAAATAAACTGTCCCCCCTAACACGCACACGCAATCTCATTGTTCTTTTACTCTGAGACACACTGCAAATTCATTAAGGACCAAGGCCTTACCAGTAATTCTCATACTCTTGTAAGAGCTTATAAAGGGAGTGTTTGGGGCCAAGCCCTCTAAGCAGGATTCAGGTCTGGGAGGAAATGATTCATCTTCCTCTCAGGTGATAAAGTCTCTGATTGGATACAGCAATCTGACGACCATGGCACACTAGAAGTCAGCCTCAGTTCTGAGCACACAGTCTGAGTAGCTTTTTGGAGATGCCTACAAACCCAAGGCCATGAGCAAGCCTGTGACTTGGTCAGAATGAAACATAAGGATACCTCTGACCACACACAGTTTACTCGCCAGGATATCTGGAAATATATACTATGGCTGAGTGATACTGCATTAAATAGTAGACAAAATAACATATAGAAATCAAATCTGTAGATAATCCAGAAAGGACATTTTGGATAACACTTTTGCTATTCTGTACTTTAAAAAAAATGTATTTTTAATTGATTTCAGAGAGGAAGGGAGAGGGAGAGGGAGAGAGAGAAAAACATCAATGATGAGAGAGAATCATTGATCGGCCTCCTCCTGCACACCCCACAACGGGGATAGAGCCTGTAACTCGGGCATGTGCCCTGACCAGGAATCGAACTGTGACCTCCTGGTTCATAGGTAGACACCCAACCACAAAGCCATACCAGCTGGGCCCCATTATTGTTTTAATTTTTAATTCCCTCATAACAAATGACATTGTGCATCTTTCCATATGCTTCTATGCCATCTGCATATCTTTAAACACATTTTTAAATACTTAGATAATATACTGACTGTTAGAACTGGATTGCAATATTATATCACTTTTCTATTTAAATACTAGATATTCCCCCAAGAAAACATACTAAAGTTTGACTCTCTGGATTACATAGATAATATCTCCCATAATTCCGACATTATTGATGGAAGTCTATTTTAAATGATGATTATGCATATTTAGTAAGTTTTTATGGGCAATCTACATAATAATCTTAAATATTTGTACTTGTTAGAAACTTCTTCCTTCCACATCCAATAAGGAAGATAGTACGTAATAGTATAAATTACCTAACACTTAAGCAGAAGACTCACACATGCCCAGTTAATAGCATTGTCATGCTTTGTATCCATAGACAAGTCACTTTATTTTGTGAAACCTCAGTTTCCTCCTCTGCAGGAGGAGATGATTGTAGATCCTTGAGAACTTCTTCTAACGTTCTGGTTTTATTCTTTACTCCCTCTATAGACTCAAACACTGACCTGAGGCTCATCATCACAGTATTCTTTTCTTTGGCTACCTTTCCTCCTCCTATTACCACACTGAACTCCCTTTGTCTAGTTGTTAGAACCCTTTCCAGACCACTCCTTCAGTACAACATGTAATTCTCCTGGCTTTAATTATCTGGAGATCACTTTCCTTGTTAATTTGCTGTGTTTTAATTTTTTTACATCAAATCTAATTAGGAAGAACTTGCTTTGTCTGAGAGTAATTAAATTTTATCAGGGCAAATTAAGTATAAGCGGATGGCTTTATAGTTTATCTAAAAATCATCCTGGACTGCTTACTAAAATCTAAATTAAATTCCTTTCCATCCCTTCACCAGGAAGACTTCATGAAAAAAAATTTTGGATTGTTGATCAATTTCAGCTTTTAAACTACTCTCTTTTTAAGGGAGTAGTTTAGAAGCCAAGAAATTGACCCTGAAAAATAACAAATCACCAAAGGGTCTAACTCAGGATATATTTTATAATCTCTCTTTTCCTTGCTGCTTAATGTATCCTGTTGCCTTGGATGAAAGGAATACACCTACCTTATACAGTGAGCGGTTTTCTCTCCAGGGGGTATTTCACTCATTCAAGTTCACCATGGGTCAGGCTAAGAACAGTCCTCGTATAATTCATATTTCTTCCCATAGACATTCTTAACTGCTTCAGGATGTATGACTAATTAGAAAAAACACACACAGCAGGCACAGTATGAGCACATAAAAACCACCTGCACAGGTTGCCATTGTGTTTAAGTCACATAGATTGCCCTATGAGTCATTAACTTTCATAACAAGTCTTCAAAATCCATGTATTAGTAGAGAATGTATATGAGTGCTTTCAAAAATTCAGGTATGTCAAGTGACAATAGGAAAGCAGCATTTTCTCCTCACAGGGAGTAGTTTACAAACCTAGGGATTATATAGTTATTGCCAGAAAAGTAAAACTGTCTCTAATGGGTAAATATATTGTTTTCCAGTCTCACACAGATCTTGAAGCACAGGTCTTGGTTCAGGGGCCTGAAGGTGTTCATTGTTCCTCCCAACACATTGTCATTTAGTTGATGAATCTGAAGTTGCCCCTATTCTGGCTGACCAGACATATTCATGGCCTTGTAGATATTTGAAATTCAATAAATGTTTAGTATTGAATTAGAAAAGAGAAAAGTGAGCTTTGAATAAGGGGTTAGGAGGTCTCATCTTAAGTCAAATACACAACTGAAACCATAAACATGTCCCGACAAACAGGGCAGCTTTATGTGAGGTGGCACGCTTATCTGATCTGCCCACTCCGGGTGGGCCCTAGAACTTGAACCAGAGTAGATCCAGATACTATCAGGTGTAGTAATAGCTTGAAGGGTTTTAGATTGGAAATTTATGAAGATGACACATTTAAAACGAAGGAATAACTATGTATATAGATTACTACGGAGTTAAACATGCGATCCATTGGAAAAGCTTTTCAATAGCATCACAAGTTCCTGTATGATCTAAGGAATTGATTCTTTAACAAAAAATAAAATAGCCTTATATGCTTTTTGGATCTAAATTTCTAAGTTTCTAAATTGTTCTATATAGTCTTCAACCTGTGCAGGTTCCACAGAAACTCTTGTGTGTGTCCAAGTTGTTCTTTTCCTGGAAAAATAATAATAAAAGCTAACTTTTGTTAATGACTTAGCACATTTGCAGAACTGTTCTAAACTCCTATGTGTATTAACTCACGTTTCTTCTATCAAGGTCTCTGTGGCTGTTTTCCAGAACATTTTCTATCTCAGACTTCAACTGCTCAGTCTTAGACTTGAAACGCTGTCTTATCAGGAAGGAGTCGGCTTTCCTTCAGCATCTCCACTGGAGTGGGCGGGGAGTTAGTGATTGGGAAAGGCTGCTCTGCCTTCATTGCCTTGAAATCTGTGTATCTCTCTCTGTCCTGCATGCTGACTGCAGGAGTAAAATTCTAGAATGTAATTTCTAGACTAGGACCAAGTTGGAATCGCTTTGTCCATTACACTCTGCCTTCATTGCCTTGAAATCTGTGTATCTCTCTCTGAGTCCTGCATGCTGACTGCAGGAGTAAACTTCTAGAATGTAACTTCTAGACTAGGACCAAGTTGGAATCACTTTGCCCATTACACATGAACATGGATAATATTACCCTCCCTATGAATGATCAATAATAGAGCTACATGCAAAAAATCATGATTACCATTGCAAAATATTACAATAATAATCTGTTGTCAATTGTTCATGAATTATTCCATGCCCATTATTTGCACAGGGTCTAATGTACTTTGTAATACCTAATATAGCTGTACTGACTCACTTTTCACTTACTTCCCATCTTTCAGATATATTCTACATAGGTGTGATTCTAAATAACAAAGAGTTCCTCCCTGTCTCTTACTATAAACCACATTGTTGATGTATAGTTTATTCCCTTTTGAAGGATTCTATACTTGGCATTAGGGGTCTCAATTTATGATCTCTGTGTCCTCTTTAGCACCTAATTCAGAAGTAATATAATTACTAGTATTTTAAAATGACTAACAGTTGAGTCTTCTCTACTTCTACTAAGTGCTCTATAGTCATTATCCTCCTTAATCCTCACAACACTCTTGTGAAAAAGATACTATTCTTGATCCCATTTGACATATGATCAGAGTCTTCTTTGATGATATTAAATAATTCAACAATTAAGAATTAGAAAGCAGGTCTTCTGATTCTGGAATCAGGTCTTCACCATTACAGCTGTGTCTTACACATAGTGTTCATGTTAACAAAACAAATCAATTCATTTGTTGGGTGAAGGCAGACCCTACCATTCTTTCTCTCTGGTCATGTTAAATGAGTAAGGAGGAAAATGGGGAGAAACAAAAGAAATCCTTTATCTTCAGCAGCAGCAGCAGCAGCAGAGCACCCCAAAGTTTTCCAGGGCGGGCATAGACCTGGAAATGTTGCTTTGAGCCAAGGGAATGTAGTTGGAGTTTCAATGCCTATCATCCTGCCTTATACCTAGAAGACACTCAATAAAACATTGAATTGAATCTAAATATGTTCACCAGGACAGCTAGCCTCAGAATGAAGGGAAAGGTAACAGAATAACATAACCATTGAGTTATCATGCCAAGGGCTGCAATCTGCTTTTGAAGTCCATACATAGAGCCTGTGAGGTAGCTAATGGTAATGCCACCGAGCTGCTGTTATTCATGGGGTTTATACATGCTACCATGTTACCCTGGCACAACATCCTTTTTTTCTTTCAGTCTTCACAATCATCCATGATGGAGGTAGGACAGATACTATTATTCGCCTTAAGAATAAACACTATGTTTGGTAGTAAACACATTTAATAATGTATGGCAGAGAAATGGTGCTGGACAGAGACTTGATTTGGGATGGAGAACACAGGATACTGTGTATAGAAGGTGTGTTGTGGAATTGTGCATCTGAAACCTATATAATTTTGTTAACTAGTGTCACGCAGTAAATTCAATAAAAATGAAAAAATGAGTGGCAGAGATTTGAGTCTAATAATTTTGAAAATTGAAAACTTGCCAAGGAGCAAGTTTGGGAAAATTAACTTTGGTGGGCCTTTTATTATTATTTTTAAATATGTTTTTATTGCTTTCAGAGAGGAAGGGACAGGGAGAGAGAGAGAAACATCAATGATGAGAGAGAATCATTGGTTGGCTGTCTTCTGCAGGCCCCACACTGGGGATCAAGCCCACAACCCAGGCATGTGCCCTTGACCGGAATCAAACCTGGGACCCTTTAGTCCGCAGGCCAATGCTCTACCCACTGAGCAAAACCGGCCAGGGCTGGTGAGCCTTTTAAATCTCGCAGATATACATACAGATGCAGCCTCATATTTTCAGAAAAGCCCTGGATAATAAAAATTTAATCCAAATTTTTTAAACTGATATCTTGAGTTCTATTCAATTCTATAATTGGGAATAGTAGGTCTTTGCCCCTAGAGGGTAGAGAATTGACTCCCCCTCCCCCCCCTTGCCCACCCGCCACCTAGTCTTAAAATGAAGAATACCTTGTTCCTGGAAGGTCTGCATTCTTTTTTGTCTCGATAGTTGTTCTCAGGATTCTGGAATCAGAAGCCAGGCTATGACAGGAGGGACTTGCAAGTGTCACCCTTCCTCTACCTGCCTCTCCTCCAACTGCAGGTGAGGCTGTGATGGGGAGTTGGCCTGGGGCTTGTATTCTGCTGCCTGGACTCATCAGTTAGTAACCCAAACATGCGCCAGTTAAGACTGAGCAATTAGGATTTTGAGAAATAGGGGAGCAAGTGTGATCTCTTACAAGCTATTGTGATCAAATTTCACACAAGTGGTTGCTGATGGGTAGGTAGGCTCTTATCTTAAGGAAAGATAGTATTACTGCCAATTATTCTAGTTTAAATAAAACAAGTCTGGCTTCATTTAAAACAAGAACAAGAGGAACAACATTAAATAGTTGGGCCTAGAGTAGAGTTTGGAGGTGCTTAGAACTCACTGATGGGGCAGAGCTGGGCTCCACAATTCCAGAAGCTGTGGGAGCCCATCAGGAACTCCGCAGTCCACCTGAGTTTGTGGGTCCTAAAAGTAGCCGCCACTGATAACAGCTGTTGGTTACTTTGCATTAGACTTTGGTTATCTCCTGGTCTTCAGTGAAGTCTTACTAAAGTCACAAACTGGTATCACTTGTGCTAAGGAGAATTAGGAAGGGCAGAGAGCCCTTTCTGGAGCTGAAGAGGAGGTCTCAGTGGTGTTCACCTCACTCAGACAGGCCTACCCCGGTGTCTGCAGGCCTGGGCAGGAGTACAAAGGAGATGTGCCCAGAGCCAAATATTTAAACATTCTGAATTAAGCTACCTAATTGCTTAGAACAGGTCCCATCTTCTTCCTTTGCCAAGTCTACCTTCATAATGACCTGGTAGGCCAGTTCAAATTCAGAATTTTCTCCCCCCTCCTCGGCCCACTGCCCACCCTCTATCCCCCTCTCTTCCCAAGCTGGCTCTGTCCCATATGAGGAGGGGTCTTATTCACTCATGAGTGGATATCCCTGGCCACACTTTTAGTCTACATACACACTCTCAGAGCAAACAACCACCCTAAGTTGGTCCTTTAGCCTGTAGGGTATGTACACTTGAGTGTTCTAGCTTTAGGATGAAGGCCCAGGGAGGAAGCCTGAAGTCCCTCTGGGCAGGAGATTCTGGAGTCCTGGAGACCCAGAGCATGGTCTACAGCAGTGGTTCTCAACCTTCCTAATGCCGCGACCCTTTAATACAGTTCCTCATGTTGTGGTGACCCCCAACCATAAAATTATTTTCGTTGCTACTTCATAACTGTAATTTTGTGCGAACCTTTAATACAGTTCCTCATGTGGTGACCCCCAATTTCATTGTTACAAATTGAACATAATTAAAGCATAGTGATTAATCACAAAGCAATATGTAATTATATATGTGTTTTCTGATGGTCTTAGGCGACCCCTGTGAAAGGGTCGTTCAACCCCCAAAGGGGTCGAGACCCACAGGTTGAGAACCCCAGGAGGTGGAGCATGGCTGGAGGAAAGTCAGAGCAGACCCTCTTGCTCAGTTCCAAGAGCAGGAATCCAGTGGAGACCAGTCTTCTCAAATGGCTACCTCATAGATGTAACCCCAGCAGAATCAACAGTGGAGGAGAAGAGAGAGAGAGAGAGAGAGAGAGAGAGAGAGAGAGAGAGAAGATCAGAGCAGAATAAACTAAAAAGACTTTGCCAGAGATCAAAGACCCCTAAGGAGCTCTCAGAAATGGCTGGGGTGACACCGAAAGGGGCTCATTTCAAGCAAATCAACCGTTGGAAGGTTCAACTGTAAAATTATAATTTAAAAATCTGAGGATGTATATTTTGGGTTGGAGGTTACATTGTATAATTCTTTGCATTCCCCAGAGAGGAGAAAATAGTCCACAAGAGGCTAAGAGACTTGTCCACAATCACATTTCTCTTGCACAGCAGAGCAAGCATTCCGATTATGAATCCAGTGCTCTCTGTTTCAAATATATGCTGAAGAAGCAACCAGAAGAGCTAAAGAACATTTGGGGCAGGTCTATTATCAAAACCTCTGCACTGCATCTCATTCATACCTGGACGCAAGGAAGAATCCTTGCTCCATTGATTTTCCTCAATAGGCCTTCCCACCTCACTGATTTTTGCTGCTGATGAATTGGCTTTCTGGTGTTGGAGGTGTTTTATTTCCTTTGGATTCCCGTTACCCAGTTTACTATCCTGGTGTATTATTTTACTGCTGCCACAGTGGATTTCTACTTTGAGTCAACAACATTCACCCACTTCCCCTGTATGGGATTATTGACCTTACCCAGAAACTGCTTGCCTCATTCTCACGACTTGGCAATTTTTCTGGCCATTTTTAATACCCCTTTTCTCACATTGTGTGATTAGTATTAGAAACCCTGGGTTTCAACTGATACTTATAAAAAGGAGCCAAGAATGGGTGCTACCTACGAAGCACCTAAATTGTACTGGGGGCCTTGATTCCCGTAGCAATCCTCTGTGACAAAACAACGAAAATAATGACTCGCCTCTCTTGAGTGCCCACTGTGCCTGGCTAGGCTCTGCCCATCTATTTGGGGATTTGCTATCATAGCCCCGTCAAGGAGGAGGGATTGCTCCCACGGCAGAAGTGAGGAAACTGGCAGGGAGCGTTACATGCACTGCTTAAGGCCAGTAATGGTGAAGCGAGGGTTTCAGCCCCAGTCTGAGTCACTACATGTTCTTTTTATTATGTTCTGTTCCTCCCATATTTTGTAATATAGTAACTTAGTGTGCATGCTTCTTTTCCAGGAGAAATAAATCATTATTTATAGTTTTATTCTCTGACCCATAAAATGTGATTGTCCTGGGAATGTTAGAGCTAGAGGGAACATTAGAAGGAGCAGCTAGTCTGACACTCTCATTTTATGGTTAGGAAACAGAAGGTCAGACACATTAGGTGATTTGCAGAAGGTTTTGCAGTGAGTTGTATATAAACCTAAACCCTTATTTTTCAAATTCTTATTTCCAAATTCTTTTGTTTGCTTGCTTGCTTCCAGAAACATTGTTAGGGGCCTATAAGAACCTAATTTACCAACGCTGGAAATGTACATGCATAATGTTCTCTGTGGCATCATTTTTTAAAATCTCTCCTTTTTAACAATGAAACCCAATATTCTCTAAAGGACTGTAAAAACTTTGAATTACCAGTTCTTAACTAAAAATTCAGGAACTGAAGAAAAATCTGTATACTGATGGAGTGTCACTTTTCAAAAGGTTAATAAAAAGTAATACTGCTATTATCAAAAGACTGATGAAATCTAGAATATTTTTAGATGAACAGTACTTGGGCTTTAAAAGTAAACCTTTATTGTATTACTATTACATTTATAGCCATATAATTGCCCTATGAATTCATTGCTGAAATGAATTATGGTACCTGCTGTGATTTATAAAGCAAGACATAAAGTGTGGCAAAATTTCCTTAGCTTCACTAATGTAATGTCCATTCCCCTAGCTCCAATAGCGATAAACTCAAATAAAATGGCATATAAACCATGGGTCAGAAGGCCAACACATACAGCAACAAAACAAATGCGAATTAACATCGATCAGTAGTTCAGCCTTGATTGCCAACTATGCTGCTATTTCTACCACATCATTATCAGGAAATAATTACTGTGTCAAAGAAAATGGGCATGGGATGCTCTATCCTTGCCAGTCCTGAGAAGCCAACACATACAGCAACAAAACAAATGTGAATTAACATCGATCAGTAGTTCAGCCTTGATTGCCAACTATGCTGCTATTTCTACCACATCATTATCAGGAAATACTATGTCAAAAAAAAATGGGCAGGGGATGCTCTATCCTTGCCAGTCCTGAGGGTGAATATACCATAAGGAATGTAATGAGGGACTAAAAGGATTAAGTTCAGAAGAAAAGCAGCTCATGAAAAAAAGGATATGCACAGGACCACACACATTTTCAAAGTAGTATCACTTATTATTCAGTGTTGCTCAGGCACGATATTGGAATTCTTACATGTCGGGAGCCAGAAAAAGGTTAAATCAATAGCCAGCTGCTTTACTCAGCTTATCCTGTGCCTGGTAACAGGAGCCGTAGAACTGATGTTAGGTAGTTTTGCTACCTATCCATCTACTGCCTCACTTCTCTACATTTCTATCTATCCGCTTGCTGTATGCAGTGTATAACTGTATGAGCAGCCCTTCAGTCCAGCATTGACTCAATTAGTGTAACAGCAGTTTTGTTATTATAAGACTGCTTACATTTTTTAAAGTTTGGCTAAATCAACTAGGAAGTCCCCAAAGCAATTTTTCCATGTTTTTATGCCACTTTTTTTTTCATTTTGGAAAGAATTGTAATTTTTCTCTCTCAGGAGCATAACAAATGTTATATTTCTATGGATATGTCTATCATTTTCTGGAGATATTAATAACCAAAAGCAATGACAAGTCTTTTATTTTATAAGAGCAGGATAGTATCTTGACTTGAGCCAAATACGGTTGTGTGGTCTGAAGCTTTAGAGAAATTACAATCCTAAAATACCACTTATTTGGATTAATTGCAGGAAGAGACGATCTGTGTAAAGTAGTGTAGAGTCCTAAACTAGAAACACATCAAGGCGTGGCACTTTAGCTTTCTGGGAGAAGGCATACCTAGCAGCATGAGCCACTACCATGAACTCTGAACCTGCCCACTCAGATCCCCACCCATCTTCACCTTCCTGCTGTCACAGGGGGGGAGACTTCCCTTCTCCTAGGGCCACTCCTTCCATGTGCCCAGTGAATCGTGGAACTTCTGTGGAACTTTGCACTGTTCATTACCTCCTCTCTCCCCACCTATCCTCAAACTCATTCCCTTCAAACAATTCCCCTCAACTTTCAACAGGAGTTTCAACACACCCAAGCCCTTTCCCTCTTAAAACACGCACACACAGAGCACTCTCTTATTTTTATTTTTTGCAGAGCCAACCTTTGTGAGCTTTGCTTCCTCATTTTCCTCATTTCCCATTCATTCCCTTCCTTTCAGAAAAGATATTAAAGCATTTTAAATATGTGTGCACTTCAAGCTGCTCCGGTCTGAATCCCACTCTGCCTAAACCACTCTCGCTGAAGTCATCAGTGACCTTCGTGTTGCTACTGCCAGTGGCCATGTTCAACTTGTATCTTATTTGACATCTCAGCATTCAGCATTGGCAAGCAGTCCCCTACCCTGGCTGATGTGCTACCCTGCTCCAGCTTTACTCTGTCTTCTCTACCATTCCCTCCTAATCTCTTCCTCGTCTAACCCAGGTTTAAATAATGCAACTCTGCAGGAAAGTGTTTGAAAGTGTGCTTCTTTGCTCTTTCATAACACTGATTTCCCAGGCAGTTTCAGCCACTCCTCTGAGTCATGTACCACTTGTGCACAGACAACTCCCAGCACATGTACCCAGCCCAAACCAAGATTCCGAAATCCAGGTGGACATATCCAATTGACTGTTCAACATCTCCACTTAGATATGGCATAGGCCACTGAAACTCCCTATGTCTAAGTTTGAGCCACATTTTTCCACCCAAATCTCCTTCCTGCCAGTGTTCCTTATTGAAAAGTACATCACATGCGCCCTATTACTCCTACCAAAAACCAGGGGACGAGGTTGAACCAAAACACAGACTATAGAAAACCATCCCTTCAACGTTTATTTGGTGGGTGTGTTAGATTCCTACAGCCACCATAACAATTTACAACAAACTGGAGGCTTAAAAATAACAGAAATGTATTCTCTCATAGTTCGGGAAGCTAGAGGTCTGAAGTCAAGCTGTCAGCAGGGCCATGCTTCCTTTGAAAGCTCCAGGGAGCAAAGTGTCCTTGTCTCCTCCAGCTTCTGGTGGCCCCAGGCATTCCCGGACTCAGCGGGCGCATAGGAATCTCTGCCTCTGCCTCTGCCTCTGCCTCCACAGGGTCCTCCCTCTGTCTCTACTCTTCTGACAAGGACACCAGTCATTGGACTTAGGGGGCCCACTCTAAACCCAGGATGATTTCATCTTGAGATCCTTAACTAATTACATCTGCAAAGACCCTGCTTCCACATAAAGTCACATTCTCAAGTTCTGGGTGGACATGAATCTCTGGGGACACAAACTCAACTTACTGCAAGGGGAGTGGAGAGAAACACTTTTCATAACTAAAATAAATAAATAAAAATAAAAACATTCACTTCCACTGGTCAAAGCAAGAAACTATTCTGGAGGAAATGACAAAACTCTTTTGACTTTTCTGCAGTTTTTGTTCTCCCCAGCTGTTTAATTTGTTCTTTCTTTGTTCCAAACTTAACACTGTATTGTTTGGTACACGAAAAGATTTTTAAATTTTGATAATTAAAAAAAAAACAACCTAGTTTATTCCCAGTAAATAGCACTAGGTCTAATTGGCTTTAAGATTTTAACTAATTTTTAGCTGACTGATGTAAAAACATGTTCAGAGAAAAGCCTGCACTGGTGGGAGAGTATTTTTGTTCTTCAGTTTCCACTCAAGGGCACTGTGCACTTCTGCACTGTATACAGGGGCCTGCATTTATAGTCCACCGAGTTACCTGGTGGAGTTGTAATACCTTTGAAAGATCGGCATTTTGACAGCTGTCCTACTCTGGACCCCACAAAACTCTGTAGCTTCCTCTCTCTCCATGCTTGATCCTTGACAATGTCAAATTCTCTCTAACCTACCTCAGGGCCTTTACACATACTATTCCCTTTACCTGGTATATTACTTAAGAATTTAAAAGCACAGGTTTTGAAGTCAAGAAGACCTGCATTTGGGATCCTACTCTATTGTTTATGACCTTTTGCCAGTTACTGAACTTCTCTATGCCTCATTTTCTGTATCAACAAAATGTGAATGAAAGTAATATTCCCAAGATTGATGTAAAGATCAAATAACAAAATGGATTTAAATTTTTTCCTAAGTTACACGGCACTGTATAAATCCTAGTTATAATCATTACAATTATTCTAATACCACTATCCAGTTGGAGGCCTTGAATCTCACTATAAAGTGCAACCTAAGAGCAATGTTAAATGAACAGATCTGTCTCAATATGTAAGTGATGGTGGAAAACTTTATTTTATTTCTCTTAAACTGACTGTGTTCTATCTGTATTCCTATTATAATAGTATATCAAACATGTGTCAGTCAGCCTCTATTTGAGTTAAGGTCCAAATAGAAGTTTTATTGCATAAATGGAAAATAAGGTGATTTTCTATACAGTTTTTTTGTGCAACAGGGTGACCAGTTCATCTTGGTTCACCCAGAACCTTTCTGGTTTTAGCACTTAAAATTCCATATTCTGAAGACCCGCTCAGTTACTTAATGACACAAAATCACCTTTCCTACAGTTTGTCCCAGAACAGGGCAGAGGCAAGTCCACTGCTCCAGTGGCCACTGCGAGAACGGGAGAGGCCTACCGTGGAGGTTCCTAGGGGAGAGGTGACCCCCCCTACCAGTGTCACATCCAGTCATGAGTTTTCATGTCCAGTCTGGCCAGAGCCCAAGGGATTTTAGGTCTGCTGCTCAGCCTTCTCAGTTCTCACCCACAGCCATCTATCTGCTAGGCAGTTACTACCACCTCATGGACCCAGAACCACCGTCTTTCCAACTCCTCCCTCTGCCCAGTGTCTTCCCTCTCCTGGGTAGCATCTCCCCTTTGAATAAAATAATGTTTCTCCCAGGATATCTTCCCTTTTTAGGGAAGCTACCTCAGTGATTGGCTGCTAATTTCCTGTCTCCATCTTATTACCTCTTATTGTTAATTCATCTCCTAAGCAAACGAGAACAAAAGCCTTCAGTTTCATGTCTGGCTGGTGTACCTTTTGGTAGGATGCACATTATATCATAAGCAAATTATTGACAGGAAAACGGGAAGCATGGCTACAAGAAAACATCAAGATCAACCGCAGGTATTTATAACCAAAGGACTATGCTGTAGACGTGGTGTTTTTACAGTGAAGACATAGGATTCTTCTGCTCCTTCTGGTCATAAACACCCTTAGCTGGGGTCCAGGTACGGATTGCTTTACACTGAAATGTCCTAGCGGGATTGAGTAGTGTCCTAGCAGGGCTCTGGAGTCTCTGACTTAAACAGTACTGTGCTGTTGTCTTAGTTTCTCACATCTTGTCAGAAGTCAGCAGCAATTAATCTGATGCTATCTGTGGCTTGTTTGCCATCATCCACAGCTTGAACCATCCCTCTGTTTATTTTGGTTCTTTTTAAAGGCCCTCTTTGTAGTCTTAAGCACTGTAAGTAGATGGAGTGGAACCAGGAGTTAATGTGTAAAGTTTTTCATCTTTGGAGGGTTTCGTTTCAAACTAACTCCGGGTCACATGTGCACTGAGTTCAGTTTTTGTTTGGATAGAATGCTTCAGCTTGGAAAGAAAGAACAGGAAGTGGTACATTCCAGCCCCCAGGCAGCAGCTTCTGCTTGTCAAGCCTTTCTCGACAATAAGGTCAGAGACATTTAGTAAGGGCAGCTCTGGGAAGTAATTTACAAATTATGCTCAGAGCAACAACAAAAAAAGGTTTATTATTAAACTAGAAATGCTATGAGCACACTAGCAGAAACAAGGTTGTAAAATGAGTTCACCTCCAATCCAAGTATCATAAGACTGTGCCAATTAAAGAGAGAGGCACTTTAGGTGGGAGGGAAACCAAGACCATAGTTGGAATCATGCTCCCTGCAAATCAACTCCGTGGGCATGGACACGGCAGAGGAGAAATGACAACTGCTGCCCAGGTTGTGAAGGTTGGCGGCCAGAAGACGGGAGCGAAGAGCAGCTTTTAAGGACACAGTGAAACACATTCGAGTTTCAAGCATGAAGAGACCATGGAAGGCAAGAGAAGCTATCAAAGAGCTGGTGCTTTCTGAATAAGGAACTAGACAAAGACACCGAAAAGCGTGGTTACAGCTATCACAGATGGATCCTGGCAATAAATACTTTCAGGCTAGGAAAAAATGAGTGACCACCTTCTAGTCTTCCCTGAAGTCTGGGATTAAACATTTCTTGGCATTAAGAAACTGTTTCCTGTTTCTTTCATTTCATCACTGAGGATGTCCCAGTGGCATTCCTCCAGGGGTAAGGAGACCTTATAAGGGCCCAGCTGAACCATGGGTTGTCATTCTCATAAGCTTGACCCTTTTCCTGAATTGAGAAGAGGCAGTACTGACATTGGAGAAGAGACACAAACACCATCTAGTATCATGATGATGAGTGTCTGGTTAACTTGGCAAGGCCCAGTTGTTAGTTATGCCGGATTATAGCCAGACTGCCAACATCTTCAAAGAGAAAAGATGGTACGTTCTTATCGTCAGCATACTTCATCATCCTAAAATGCCACAAAGAATCTGCATGTACCTGAATCATACGTTCTAACCAGGCCATAAATCATTCACAGGGTAAAAATGGAAACTGTCAAGTTCATTACAAAGCACAACTGCTTGGGAAATTAATGAACATTTATTGATGTCCTTAAAAAAAAAAGAACGAAAAACAAGAAGAGATAGTCTATAAAATGAGACTATTTGTAGATTCAAAATTTCCCAGGTCACCCTTTACTTGTTATGCTCAAAATGGGAAGCTGTTTTTAAAGGCGCACAATCTCTGTCTAGTCTCCCAGCACATTGCTTTGTTATTAGGAATGCCATTTGTGCTTGAGCTAGGAGGAAATCCAATGTCAAATGAAAGGGGTTTCTCCTTTTCATGAATTAGCCTTTCTTTTTGCCATGCCATCAAAAAGTGAGGACACTGCTAATTTCCCAAATCTCTTGCAGGCTGGCAGCAAATGATTCAAGCAGATCACTGGATGCCTTTATCTCCCAGTGACTCATGCTGATGAGAGCCAGCTTTATGGGTTTGAAACCCAGCTAAGTTCTCACTGCCTCCTTTGTCTTTTATATAGCACAGCTAGTAGCTTAAAGTGAATTAAAAATTGTTTTTGAACCATACAACTTGTTATTAGTTATTCCCCATACATTTTTATCTGCCTTCTTGGTTGTGTCTAAGTATTATGCTGACATTTTCTTTGCAATCTGAAATATAATCTTGACATAATTCTGGAAAATGATAACTCTATGGTATGTCCCCAAAGTAGAGAATATCTGTTTCATTTTTAAAAGGGAAAAGGTATTAACTTATTTCTCATCTTCTCTAACTGAACTTTTAAAAGATTATGATATGCAAGGAAGTGCAGTTAATAATCTAGAATTGTAGAAGATAATCTTATCTATCTAGAATGAATCTGAGAAAATGGCAAAGAAGGGATTCAGCCAGGTGGTTTTGTTAAAATAAACTCCAAAACATTTTCTCAAACAAGGTAAAACCATCTCTATCTTTATTAGAAAAGAAAAAAAATAATTTCATATTAAGACTATGTGTCTCCTTTTATTAGGAAGATTCGAAGATTTGGCATCGTCAGGTTGGAGTTACTAATTAGCAATATTTTTCTCCTAACTCAAGACTTGCTTCCTCTGAGTGAGTTTCTGAAGAGGCAACAATCCTGCTGACTGAAACTACACAGAATTTTCAAATGGTCTTACAGATCAGTTTATCTTAAGTAATTTTCCTAATGTGTTTGATAATATCATGTTTCAAGAGTAAGCAAGCCATGTGAAATTAGTACTCTTCCAATCCTTTCATTTGTTAGATCAAAATCAAATTCAACAGAAAAGCCATAAAGATAAGCTATCAACTTGTTAAGCTGTCATCACACACAGAAACTGGCTAACCCAAACAGGTTATGTGACCCATGAAAGCAAGAGATATTTCTCATCCCTTTGGTGAATAAAAATACTTCCTGCTGTCACTTATAGCTTAAACCAAATAACAAATATTAACATTTAATTATTGCTGACACTTGTCAAGGTCTTGCATTTGAGACTGCCATAGTAATAAATGTACCCTTCACTCAAGAAAAAAAAAATTTTAGGGAGCGAGGAAAGGAGAGAGAGAAACATTGGTATGAGAGAGACCCAGTGATCGATTGCCTCGTGCCCTATAACCCAGGCTCAAACCGACGGCCTCCTTTCGGTGCACAAGCAATGCTCCAACCAACTGAGCTCAGTCGGTTTGAGCCTCTTCACTCAAAAATTTGAAATGACATATTCAACACTTTCAATGTATAGTTTGTTAAAACTAAAACATTCAAAATGGCTGTAAGAGTTAAATGAAACAAGCTATGTTTCAGCAAAAAGAGCGAGGGGTTTGAGAATACTTAAACTGAGACAAAACTGACTTAGGTTTCATCTAAATTCACCTATTTACCAATTGTATAACCTCAAGCAAGTTCCTAATGCCCTCTGAGCCTTGGTATCCACATATTAAAAACGGGATAATGGACCTCATTTCAGAATGTTATTTTGCAAGAGAACATATAGGAAGCATTTACTACATTATTGATGCATAGTAGGCATTCAAGTTGCTAGTAGAACTCTTTTTGTAGAACCCCGATAGTATTTAGGAGAACTTGCTTCATTATACTGGTTGATGTTCTCAAACTGAGTATCTTTCTAAAATAGAAATAAACTGCCTCTGGGAATACAGTGATTCTGACAGGTCTAATGGAACGTCATCAGGATTGGCATCACACCATTCAGAGATCCCCAGGAACCAGAGATGGTGCTTGTGAGACCCAGGGTTGTTTTGTGTGCTACGGTACCTCTCAGGGCTGGGGAACAAGGAATTCACTTTAACCACTCTGCTTTTCTTATGCTGCAGCTTCTTTGCATAAATTAGCTTTTAGTGGCCGAAGTCAACCATGTAATATTGGGGCAGCATAAAATTAAACAGATGCACTAATGAGAAAAAAAAATAACGTGAGATGACAACATTTAGTCACTGAGGTTCTGCAAAACAGGATGTTCTTTCCACACCACCTCTTCCTCTCATTCACTAAAGATGACGAGTTACAGTACTTTGGTGCTTGGCAATTATCATCCCAGAAGGAACTTGGCATGTCTATGAACTAGAGGTGTGTGTTGAACTTGCTTTCCATTTTTTTTAAGAGATTCCCAGGGGGCTAGCAGAGAATATATAACTTTCTATAAAGTATAACTTAAATTCCTTGAAGGGGAACAGTAAAAGTGAAAACTTATAAGAACTATAAAGGTAAAATTTCTTTTATTTTTTTAAATTTCATTATAAAAGTTGTAATTGCTAAGGTATCTTAAGTAGATAGCACTTGGGAAGAAATCATAAAGAACTAAAATATCTAGCAATGATAAATCAGGAGGTAGTGGTACCTAGGAATCTGAGTTAAAGCACATGTCAATATCCAATCAGCATAACCTTCATACAGTCAACTACCATTTGCCAAGTGGTTATTATGCACAAGGTACTATGGAAGCCACATGGAATACACTAATATGAAAAAGTCTGACTTTAGAATCTATAATGGTGGAGATAGACACATTAAAAATTAATAATTTTGTAATGTATTAAAGCGCAGTAACATTTGTGGGCATAGTGTTGTAGGATTATGAATTAAGGGTGCATAGTCTTGCTTTGGAGGTATCAGAGAAGGATTCCTGGCAGATATAACACCATTTCTAAGCCTTAAAGGATAAGTAGAATCTAGCCATTGGTAATGAATAGAAAAAAGTCCATTCCAAGAAAAAGAGACCATGCGAAAACAGTCTTGGTGATAAGAAACAGCATGTGCAGAGAACAATAAATAAATCAATACAGAATCTTGGAGTGTGCCAGAAAGTAGTGAGAAAGAACAGTGGGATGCAGTTTGTGGAGGATCTGATAGAATAAGGATAGTATAGGGGATAAAGAGTTGAAGAGATTTAAGCCAGGGAGCAATATGGGTTAAATTTGCATTTTTAGTGGTCCTTCAGATAGTATTATAGAGGAGAGATTTGAGAGGGAAAGAGAAACAGAGGGAGAAAGAACCACCAAAACCGTTGCATTAATGTAAGTAAGAGATGATAAAGATTAGATCTAAGGTCATGGTAGTAGGAATGGAAAAAATGGATTCATTAAATACATTTTGGAGGCAAATTAAACCAGTGTGGACAAGTGATAAGGATGTAAAATGAACTGCTGGATTTCTAACTTGGGTAACTGAAAGTTTGGTGAAGACACTGAAAGAAAGAATACTCTAAGACAGCGGTCGAACAACCCTTTCACAGGGATCGCCTAAGACCATCCTGCATATCAGATGTTTACATTATGATTCATAACAGTAGCAACATTACAGTTATGAAGTAGCAACGAAAATAATTTTATGGTTGGGTCACAACATGAGGAATTGTATTTAAAGGGCCAGAAGGTTGAGAACCACTGCAAGAGGAGTCAATGAAAGAGGAAAGATAAAAATTCACCATCATTTCCATTGGAGAGGCCAGTGAACTATATCAGTGACAGTGACAAACAGGAAACTGGATAAGGAAATCTAAAACTTGAGGGAGAGTTGGAACTGAATATATATGTGGGAGTCATTAGCAAATAGGTATTCGTTCAATCAAAATGGGGCATTTTACTCAGGTGAAGCATATAGAATGAGAAGAGTATCTGACAGAGAACATAGAGAAGGACCCACAGCACCAAATGTAGCAGAGGCTGGGCAAGATACAGGCTGACAGCATCTACTAGATTTAGCAATTAGTAAGGCATTGGTGACTGAGGAGAGGTCAGATGCAGAGGGCTGAGGAGTCAATGAGAGGGAAGCAAGTGGAGAAACTTCCTTGGAAAAGAGGAAAATTGTGGTACCAGGAAAATTGGCGGTGGGGTGGGTATTTCCATACTAGTTGTAAAAAAAAAAAATGGAATTCACTCAAGCATATTCATAGATTGAGAGGAACATGGAAAGATCCATTTTCTCTGATAAATCAGATCCAGGATATTATGGATGAATAAAATCTGAAAGCACTTTAAAATTTTATTTAAAACCATAATTCCTCCCCCCTCTCCCCAC
>NW_005353838.1:12958443-12974950 GCF_000412655.1 Myotis brandtii | reverse complement strand
ATAATTCCTCCCCCCTCTCCCCACCCCTCACCCCCCACACCAAATCTTTCATCTATATGCCTAGCGACCTTCAGTTTGGACTGATTGTGCTTTTCCTGACTTTTTCAGCCAACATTTCTGCTGGCACCACTAATAAGCCATGAATGCAAGCAACATAATGAAGAAGGAAATAGAAGGGGGGAAACAAGGCCCTGAAAAATTCAGGCTGGAAAATCACCTTCTGAAGGGGTCCGGGTTGGCTGGTCACACACTGAGTAATGCCAAGTTGGCTGTGCTCCTTTGAAATGTATCCAAGCTCCATCTCAAATGCTAAACACTGCAGAACCTTAAAAAAAAGAAGTCATGTGCTATAAAGTATGGGCTTGGTCCACTTTCAGGGCTGTTATTTTCCAGAGAGAAACCATGGTGTCTGTAAGTGGTGGCATAAAAGCAATTACTTCATTATCTTACTTCCCAGCAGTAGATGACATCTAACAATTACTGTTTGGCTGCATACCTTGTAGTGTCATCCCTCCTCTGTGAACACCCAGGGTGGTGAAATCCAGGGCGTGCTGACAACACTCCTGGGTGTGTTGTACTGACTTTGGCTGGCCCAGGAGCTCTGCCCAGTTTCAGGTGGCAGACTCCTCTTGATCATTACTGCGATGGTAATACCAGGGCAAGATCAACACAGAAAGTAAAACTTATTTTCCCTGCTTATCTATAGTTGTTTCACACGCTTTGCATAATTCTTTAACAATAAACCCTAAGGACCTCTTGCATTTGGGACACAGCCTTGGAAGTCAAAAAACTTTATTAGGTATATGTTGATAACCTGCCTTAAATTCACTTGGGGAGAAGGCAGAGTATTTATAAACTTTAAAAAGAACCAATAATGCTCTGGTGTGGATACAGAATTGAATCCACGACGAAGTCAATGACAAATGAAAATACAATGAACAAACTGAAGAGGAGACATATCATCAGGCTGCAGATGTTGCTTTCCAGGTGGTTTCCAGGAGTGGGTGGCAGTCTCTTGTTTTTGAAAGATAATTCTGGAGATTAAGGATCCCAGCCAGAGTGGTGAAGATGCATTTAGACAGTGAAGATGCATTTAGACAGTGAGGACATACTGAATGCATACCTGTGAGCATCAACACATCAACAAGGGACCTGTTTGTGGTCCTCATCTGTCTAAACTTTGATTCAATTATATTGAATTTCACCAGGCATCCCAGTCTTACTAATGCTTCCTTACAAACGCCCACTCAACTACTCTTCAGGCACCCTAATAGAGCCTGAAGTTAGCCAGGATTTGTATGTATCATGATTTACATATAAAACAGCAAGTTCTCTTCACTCAAAACCCTCAAGGCTATTGAGAAAAGGTGACTGAGCTGAGAAACATTTGAGTTGCTTCCTAGATTCTGGTAACATGGCTAAGTTGAGATGAAGTTACAGCTCTCTTGGGGTTCCGGGATACTAGTTTCATAGCTGACAATGGTAGCTGAGGGGCAGAATAGCTCAGTGAAATATTGGACATTTGCAAAAGGTTCCAAAAGTTCTCTCCTGGGAATTTAATGATTTCTGCTTCCAAGTTCTGGGAGGATGCTGCTGTTTCTTATGCTTAATGTTGGAGCTACTTTGTTGCCATAGGAATTAAAATACTGAGTTTCACATCAAGTCACATTCATTTTGGTTCATAGCCCTGGAAAAACTGATCAATAAATAATAACTAAGAAGAGATAATTACATTAAAAAAATTGTAGTTGCTTATTGACAAAATAAGAAACAGGAGCATCGGGTTCCTCAGATCTCATTTATTCCTTTTCTAGAAAGCTATAAGATAACAAAAGATATAGATCTAGAATTATAACACTTAAGCTTAAATTTTTAAAATCATCTAGAACCATTTAAAGAACTATCTTTTTCAGTACCGAGATAGTTTTTGGAAATTGAGAACATTTTCTCGGTTTGCAGGGCCTAATTATACATTGGTACATAGTAAGTGCTAAATTAAAACATTTTTTAATTTCAAATTGAAATAGAAACATTTTTGCCTAAGTCAGAGAGAACTAGAAAACAAAGGACCATTGTCCTTAAAACATTTTCTTTGGGAAGGTAAGAGAAGAGTGGAACATTTTCTTGACTGTCCTTTTTTGAGGTGGAAGAAAGAATAAATCTTGACTGACTACCTGAGGAAAAAAAGAAAACATATTAAAAAATATATAGGTTGAGATTTCTAACCTTTATTAAGGGCCTATATTGTGTACCAGAACCCTCAGCTTACACACTACAGAATTAATAGGCCATGTGGCATGTGTGACAGACTTGCCAAATCATTCTAACCATGATGTGTTCCAACTATAATGAACACCCTGTCCCTGCTCTTCTTCAAGCTACTAGCTCATCCTTTTTCCCCATGATTTCAGTGACACCTCTCCTCCCACCCCCAGTCCTCAAATCTAAGTCATGATTATCATTTCCCTGATTTAAAAAAAAAAAAAGACTGAACTAGTACAGGAGACAATATATAATTAGCTATGTAGGGTTTTGCTTTTTAAGCACCCAGAGCAAATTAAATAACATATTAACAGAAAAAAAAATCTGGTCTTTGTTCACACTATTGTTTTTAAAAATGTGAAATTTCACTATGGTGCCAAACCATACAATGACTAAATAAGAAGAAGCCAATAAAACATGACAGATCCCATGGGGTTGGGTAACACCGAGAGCCTGAGGCCTTGCTAGGCATGTGCCTAAAGGCCTCTGGCCATCAGCTTCCTATGCCTGTTATTCAAGACCAGCGCATTCACAACATTGAAGTGTTTTTTTAAAAGAACTTCTTTATTATTTGAGCAATACTACTATATTCTGCCACATTTAAAAGTGATAGCAGCTACAAAAATAAAAACTAAGAACTTAGTGACTCCCCTCAACTCTCCAATTATTTATTATTTTTACAAAGCAATCCTAATATATAAAAAGCCAGGGGCCATCATGACCAAAACAACCGGACAGATGACTGAACAGTGGGCTTTGTGGGGCGACCAGGCCAGCAGGGAGGCGGGCGGGAGCAGTTGGGGGAAACCAGGCCAGCAGAGGGGGCAGTTAGGGGCGATCAGGCAGGCAGGCAGGTGAACACTTAGGAGCCAGCAGTCCCAAATTGTGAGAGGGATGTCCAACTGCCGGTTTAGGATCGGGCCTAACCAGCAGTTGAACATCCCCCGAGGGGTCCCGGATTGGAGAGGGTGCAGACTGGGCTGAGGGGATCCCCCCGCTCCGTGCACAAATGTTGTGCACTGGGCCTCTAGTTTTTAATATAAGAAAGCTTGTTGATGGCTTGAAGAAATAGGATGCCTGCAACAGTCTTGTAATTGTCCATCTAAACTAAGAGGCTTTTAAGTTTGAGCACAGAAACTTCACTGTATCTAAGAAAACCTAGTGGTTTCAAATAGGAGGATATCTTTATGCTGCTGCCTAGAAACTATTGATAGAGCGGAAGCTTTAGAGTATGGATAATGACGTTGCTTTTTGCTCCTCATAGAACTTGAGACAAGTTATTTAACTCTATTAGTCCTTAATTCTGGCATTCCCTAAATAGAGTTATTTATATCTTCTCCCTCTGCTAAACAGCTTAGAGATCAATTAGATAAGCAGTTGAAAAGGTGTCATGGTGTATCTTTTACAGACATAAAGCCTAAAGCCCATTTCTAAGAGGCTTTACTGTTTCCTTCTCCTGGGTGGGCCTGGCTTCGTTGAAAACATCAGAAGAGAGGAATTAGTTGAATAATGAAGGCAACATAAAAACATTTCCATTCCTGCCCTTCCCATTAACTTGTGACTCATTCTTCAAGTGTGGTATTATAGTCACTTCCTCTGGAAGTTTCATGTCACGTGCAGATAGCTCCTGTAGGTAGCATACCTCAGATCTTGGACAGTATGAGTGTATAAGTAGTATAATTATAGCATTCTGTATGTCACCCCCAAAGATGGTACAAAGTTATTCACACAAGGTCTGAAGGTATTATTAGCTATTAGAAGAATAAAATTAACTCTGATTTAAAACATTATTTTCTGGTAAATCCAAGCCTTTTTAATAGGTGGGGAGGGACAAAAAGGGACAAGGGGTTGAATTTGAGAAGAAAGCTAACGAAGTTATCTCCCTGTGAAACCATTGGGAAGGGAAAGCATTTTCTTACTTCATGATGCTCAAATACATAGATGTGGCTAGATTCAAGTCTTAACTCCCTCTCGCCTTCCTTGTTAATGCTATGTGGCCTTCACTCTTTTTCTTGCCTCCATTTCCTCATCTCTAAAATGGAATAAAAATAATAGCACCGAACCTCAGAATTATAAGTAATAAGAGGATGAAGCACTTGGCACATTAACTATTCCGTTTACGCTTGTGGCGCTGTGTTTAATGAGCACATAGTACCTGCTCGGTAGCTATTGTAGATAAGATAGCACCCACCTGTTCTTTAGTGTGTTTTCTAACGGCCGAGCACATAGTACCTGCTCGGTAGCTATTGTAGATAAGACAGCACCCACCTGTTCTTCAGAAGTACTAGTGTGTTTTCTAATGGCCACAGCAACGTCGTTTTATTCTCACCCTGGTTGTGAAGTGCTAGCGTGTTGAGATCAGTGAGGAGGAAACAGACAAAAGGCAAAATAGACTTAAAATGACAAGAGCTAAGTCCTCATTGAAAGGTACAGATTAATTTTGGGCCTCGAGGATTCTCAGCCTTTAGTAGCCATGTCAATGAACTCCTCGCTCCCTAACCCACATGCTACACTGTAGGTTATGCTTAGCTAGAGAGCAAGACAAACACAAGCCCTTAAACTCTCAAAGAGCTGTTCTCCCAAACCCATACTTGTGGGAGTGCACAGATCTGGAAACGTAAGGATATGAAATCACCTTCGCTATGGCATTGAATGCTGCTAGTGACTAAGTTAAGGGAAGCCGTGACTTTCTGTGCGTTTTGCTTCTGTTTTATGCTTTCCACGTGGCAATATTAGTATAACTCTTTAAAAGACATGCATCCTGTTAATTACTGTTCATTTATTTCCAATTGATGTTTGCTAGGAAAAAATCCCACCCAGGCATCCGCTTATAGACTATTCTGAGGAACCATTTGCTGCCATGTCTGAACGCCTCATCTGAGCTCTTCCCCGGCCTCAAAATACCGGCTCCACAGGACCCGCCGTGTCATGACATGTGAGGCACGCGGGGAAGGGTTGTCTGTGGTCTCAGGAAGGACCCGCGCCCCTCTGTCCCGCACAGGCTTGCAGCTTCCTCACACCCCACCCCGACCGCCTGTCTTGCCTGCGCCCCAGGTTGGTGCCCTGCAAGCGAGCCTTTTCGCAGCAGCTTGGTGTCAAGTAAACAACCAGGAGGGATGAAGGTTTCAAAGTGCCGAGCCCGTCTGTCCTCTCCTCCCACGCGGAGGCTGGGAAACTAACCGGTGCCTTGACATTCCCAGGAGACGTGACGCACGTGTCTCGCTGTTGCCAGGGATCGCTGCCTCCTGTCAGACCCGGCTTTGTGCTGGGGTTTCAGGCAGAGTCCTATGGCCTCGGGCATTTTTTCTTCGCGTCCTGAGCACACTGTGACCATAAAGCCGGGTTGGTGAGTCCCTGGGAAACAGCAGAGGTCACCAATGAAAGGAGCTTGCCAGTCAATGACTCTCATCTTTAATAGCTTTCAAGGGGCTTGGCCCCACCGTTTGTCTGTGCCCCGCTGGCTGGAGGGGATAATGCTGCTATTCTTTTCATCACAATGTCAAGGCCCTGCTTGCTGCTCTCCCCTTTTGATCAGCCACACTTGGGACACACTGAACTTTCTCCTCTGCCCTCAAAGTCCCAAGTTGCCAAACGAATGTCTGCAAAATAGAACAGGGCATGCAATTGTAGCCACTAAAGACAGAGAGATAGACGATCATGTGTCTATTTCTATGCACATTTCAGGGTTCTCCCCACCCTACAGATTCCTAAGGAAGAGCTACCCATTATCTGTTTAAGCTCTTCATTGCTTTCATGAAGGAATGACATTCTCCCTTGCCCTTATATCCGCTGCCACCTTCCAGGTTAAACCACTCTGTCTCCAAAGCCAGGTTTCTGAGATGAAGGAAATTGTTTTAATTTAGTACTTTGAGTCACAAACAATAATAAAAAGTAGTTGAGAAAAGTTGAAAGCATCTTAAGTGTCAGACTTTAAAAGTTTCCTTTATTGTATGTTTCCTCTCCCAACCTTGCCCTATGTTGGCTTATAAATACCAGGTTGAATGCTTGCTTTGCCTGAAAAAGTCCGTAATCCACTTCACGATCCCCTGAAAGGCCACACCGAAACCCTAACCTCTGTGGGGCCCCAACATTGTCCTTCACCATCCAGTCCAAGTAGAGTAGAACCATCTTTGAGAGCACAGCCACATTGAAAACAGGGAAAGGAGGTAGTTGCCTCACCTACATTATGCAAAAAAGATCTTGCTGTAGCTCTTTTTCTTTCTGTTCTTGATCGTTTGCATAATTGCAGTGCTCTTCTGATTCACTCTGCCATCCGAGACTTGGCTGCTAGCCCTGCAAACTGCTTTCACATAAAACTGGAAGTCAAGAAGTAAAGTATGTTGCTCCAATTAGCCTAAAATCCAACCTAATTCACTATTGGACCAAAAGAGGACTTTCTAAAGACAAGTAAAAGCAGTGCCTATCACTTCAGTAGCCGATCCCTAAAGAAAAGTTGGGTTGACTGTCCTCTTTCCAGCTGAGCTAGAAATGACATTTTAACATTCTCATTCAAGGTCAATGGCTGTATTGTCCTCTCCTGGTAGTTGCAAAATCGACTGGGGTGGGGGCAGGTGATGAAAGATGAGGGGAACGAAGCTTCATTACTATTACCCAATCAGCCCCTGCCCACCAGCTGGAGGTCAGGGGAGTACAGAGACGCAAAGCTCAGCTCCGCCGGGGAAAAAGGAGAGGTGTGTTTGTTGGCGGAGGAACACGCACTGTGTTGTATGTTGGTGATTGCTCCATTTGTTTACGTGGTGACTCATCCGTGCGGCCACTCTTTGTTCTTTAGACAAGACAGACCGTCCAGCAGACCAAATCTTTGTTTCTTTTGAGCTCATCTGCTTCTGCCTTCTGCAGGCCACACCTGTAATTATAATTAGGACCCAATGCTTGGGATGCTGCAATCCTTTCTAGTGAAACCAATTGTGAGTTCACAAACGAGATGCTTAGCGAAGAGAGAATACCTCAATTGATAGAATCAGTGTCATTAGCCCCTTTCACTGGTTATTCTGGCTGCACTTAGCCTTCTATTAAGATTCCGGTGATTAACATTTTTCAGTAATATGGGGCATTTTTACATTTTCAAGGGAAATGTGATGTTAAACTAACTGGGACACTGTGAACAAGCCTAAGAAGGCGAGGCTTTCGGAAGCAAACAGCTGATACCGGGAGATGAAGAAAACTGGGACACTGTGAACAAGCCTAAGAAGGCGAGGCTTTTGGAAGCAAACAGCTGATGAAGAAACGGGTGAAGTTGCACCTCAGTGACATTGATGAAGAAAAGAGATCCTTGTAGCATCACTGAAGTGAACTCCTAAGAGACGGCATTTGTACATCATCACATGTTGACTATTTATTTTGACCACATCTTTCTTATAAGATGGGCATATGTTTCAACACTAACAGGCTCAGTGTGTTGCTAAAATATTCTGCATTATGAATAGTCCACCCTCAAGTCGGAGAGCAGCCGGATGGTTTTACAAACTCACTGTTCTTTAGATGAAAAAATGTAACACAGAACTTTTTTGTTTCGATGAGATTGAGACTTGGAGACATGCAGGCCTTGTTCTAAAGTAACAGAGTTCCTTTTTTTTTCTGAAGAGCCATTGTTTCTCTTTGATATAGTGTTCTTTCCTGATACTTGATAAGGAAAGGAATTTGTGATTACTGGGTATATATGCAGTTTGCAGTTCTAACCTCTTTTTTTTTTCCCCCAGCGTCAAAATAGGAGGAATGGGATTTTTTATCCATATAAAAGAGATAAGACTTATTTTTCCCTCTACAAGGTTTAATGTTTAAACTCTGTGCCTGAATATTACAGGCTTCAATTGCTCTATTGTATTTCCATCAGACAAAGAATTTAGTCAACTGCAGTGGCATTTTAGCTTTTTAATCCTGTTGCAAATTACTGGATGTACCATGAGATTTTTCTCTTGTGTATCAAATAAAGTTTAACTTGGGAAAATAAACGAAGCAAAATCTAGGGCAAGGATAATTAATTTAACTTATCAGTAAGCCCATATTCATCTTAGGGATTTAGATAGAATGAGTATGCTTGAAAAATATATATATATACTCATGAAAGCTGCTTTTTTAATCAGGAAGAATCCCAGAATGTTATAATTAGCTGTCAACATCGCCTCACACAGTGGTCCCCCAAGTGTGGCTCCTGGACGAGCCGCATCAGCATCCCTAGGGAGCCTGCTTGCCTCCAGGGTTGCTGCCCACGAATAATTCTCCACACTGTCCCCAGAATGCCCCTGAAAAATACTGACCTAATTATGCCACCCTCTTCCTTAAAACTCTGACCCAGCTCCCCATGGCCCTTGAGTCAGGATATGAATGATTTTCAAAGTTCCCCACCCACTGCAGCTCCATCCCTCCCTGCATCCCCTACCCCCCCCCCCACACACACACACCACCACCACCATCAGGCACCTGCCAGCCCACATGCAGGCACAGGTGCACACACACAACCTGCACAACCACACAGCTCGAGCCATCTGAGCTCCTGACAGGTACACTCCTGTCTCCATCTCACCCTGAGGCTCTGTTCATTGTTCCTTCCTCCTGAAGTTCCCTTTCCCCTTCCTCACCTCCCACTTTTCCCACCTCTCTTATCTGCATAACTTGTTCTCATCCTTCCAGGACTCATGTTGGTTCTCACTCATCTCTAGGAAGCTCTGCCTGAACACTCCCACCCAAGCCTAGGCTGGTTGCCTTTCCTAGGAATGTTCTGTGTTCTTCCATCACTGCACTCACCACCCAGACGTACCGAACTGCAAGTACTTTTTTATCTTTTTGCCCCTGACTAAACTATAAGCTTCTAGATGGGAATGAATGTCTCTTACAGTCTTGATATCCCAATAGCTAGCATAGGGCTTGGTTCATAATAAGCATTTAATAAATATGCATTGGATGCATGAATGAGTTCCTTGCTACTACAGATGAACAGAGTTTGGTCCAGAGAGAAAAAGTGTCCTGACAAATCTACTTTGTAGGATGAACACCCTAACCTAACCCCCTGTTGTTCAATCCAGTGTTCTTGCTATGAAATCATACTATTAGTTAGACCCAAGGAAAAATTCACCCCCACTGTTCCGTGTGTTGGCTGTTCAACTCTAGACAGAGAAGGAGGATTAGGAGGCCTTTGGGTTTATTTTATAACAATTTTAATGACTTGATTATGATTTTGTGATGAGATATCCTGAGAAAGGTGATGACCCCATACCAAGATAGAGTAACATATCACTTAATACCACTTCCCAAGTCCCCTCGCATACACAGGCCGTCTATTGGCTGCATGGCACAGGGTTCCTCAGATCTTAGCTAGATACCAGTGCTCTATTGGCTTGAAAGATCTAATGAGGTGGCTAAACCAGGAAAGTCACCTCACACAGTGGGTGAGAATGTGGGCTCTGAGCTCAGACTGGTGGCTCAATCTTGTCCCACCCTATGCTAACTACTGTGACACATAAGCTTTAGTTCTTTCATCAGCAAAATACAGGAGAAGGTGCTTCTTGGCTCATGGCACTGCTGTGGAGACCAAAGAAAGGTGATCAATCAAAAGCATTTATCACTCTGACATATAGAAAGTGCCTGACAAACATGTGCAAAATTAAAACTAATATGATACTGAGAAGGTTAGCCACCAGTTTCAGCAGAGGCCAGACATACAGAAAAGTTAAAATGCAAGTTAATGTCTACTTTAAGCTAAGATTCCACTAAAGGGCATTGTTTTTCACATGTGTTATTTTGAAGATTTTAATCTAGCAACAGAGATACTATGATAAAGTTCAGATCCCAAAAGTTTAACATTAATATAGTGGCATTTTATTTTTATCCAGCTTTATTGAGGTATAATTGACCAAAAAAATTGTAAGATATTTAAAGTGTACAGTGTGAAAGGCTTCCACCCATCTAGTTAATTAACACATCCATCACCCTATATATTTATCTTTTTGTGTGTTTGTGAGAACATTTAAGCCCTACTCTCTTAGCAAATTTCAGTCATACAATACAGTCTTAACGGTAGTCACCATGTTCTATATTAGACCCTGAGATCATTTTCATTTTATAGCTGAAAGTTTGTAACCTTTTATCAACCTCTCCCTATGCCTCCCCTCCTTCCCTCACCCCCTCAGTCCCTGGTAACCACTCTTCTACTCTCTGTTTCTATGAGTTTGACTTTTCAAAGATTCTACATATTAGTGATCCCATGCCGTATTTGTCTTTCTCTATCTGGTTTGTTTCATGTAGTATAATGCCCTCAAAGGGCACTTTAATGTAAGTTGTTTGTTAAGAGAAACACATTTGGGCATTTTAAAAAATTATGTTTTCTGTTTTGCAAAGATTGGACACACTATTACCATCATGGATTTAGAACAACCACGGGATTTTTTTTCCCATGTACAAGTGCTATGCACAAGTTCAAGTGTGAGAGAATATGCCTGACTTTTCCAATTAAGATCTGAACTCTTCTTATTGCATCGTGGTCAGTTTATAATTTCACTCTGCACCCTCTAGAACGATCCACGCAGTGAGCCTTTCTTGAATTCGGTGGGAGTACTATGCCCCTCTGGGCTTCCTGAAGCAGAGTGAGAAAAGGGACAGTCCCACAATGAGGAATGGCATTTTCATTGTCCTTAGATGATGACATTAAGGATATTATAAAAAGGAGGGATTCAATGAAATAGGCCTGTAAGTATGAGTCTCAGTTGGCCCTTTTATACAAAGGCCCTTGTTAGACATGACACTGCTTTTTTTATTCTCCAGTGATTTCTAGAAGATAGTATATATGCTGCTTGAGAAGGGTCAGAAATCCCCCTGATTTCATTAAGATGTTAATGTTGGTGTCAGTAGAAGCATGATCACTGCATAATTAAAAAGATCCTAACCCCCTTTCTAACAATGAAAAGATGGCCAACTTGATTACAGAATTGTCAAACATTTGTTGACGGTTTCTTCATTCTTGATGCTGTACGAGGGCTTAGACAGAAATTAGTCAAATACATACTCTTTATCAAGTTTACATTTTAAAACACAAAAATCTGACTCTAGCTCTTACTGGCTGGGAGAAGTTGTTTAACTTCTCTAAGCCTCAGCTTTCTGATCTGTAGAATGGAGGTCTAGAAAGCTATATATCTTACTCAGGCTCTGAGATGAAATAAGATCATCTCTGTGAAGAGGGAAGCATAGTACCTGGGTCATAGGGCTCAGTATTAGCTATTATAATCCAAACCCAGTGCACCAGATCTATCATTGGAGGGTATTTTGTGGGAGAATCTGATGGTTCCTATTATTCCATCTTATAGCCCTCAAATAGTTAAAAATGTGGGGACACACACACACGCCCCTCAACTGTCCTTATTACAACTCCACCGGAGCTCAGAGCAAGAAGCTGTCAGGATGAGGGCTGTAGTTCTCTTCATCCAGGAAGTTCCATGACACATTTAGAGACAAATGTGTCTGAACTCAGCTGAGATGGGGCAGCAATGAAACTCTGTGAAATGTACTCAGCTCTTGAGAAGAATATATTTATTTTGAAAATATTTATCTGTGCTTTTTCTTTTCTTTCACTTTCCTGTTTGGGGCTTCCTGAAGCTTTTGGGGTTGTTTTTTTTTCTACCATACAACCAATCCTGCTAACCACTCTCTCCAGATCTGAGTTCTTACTCCTCTCCCACCAGCTCTCCAAGTTCTTCCTTCCTTTCTCCTCATGTTGTACCTTCCATTCCACTGTCAGCAGCCCCCTTCTAAGTAGCAGTACTTACAAAGTTTTCGAAGAAAGCTGAGGCCCTAGTTGGTTTTGCTCAGTGGATAGAGCGTCGGCCTGTGAACTGAAAGGTCCCAGGTTCGATTCCGGTCAAGGGCATATGCCCGGGTTGTGGGCTCGATCCCCAGTGGGGGACTTGCAGGAGGCAGCCAATCCATGATTCTCTCTCTCATCATGGATGTTTCTCTCTCTCTCTCCCTCTTTCTTCCTCTCTGAAATCAATAAAAATATAAAAATATTTTTAAAAAAGAAAGAAAGCTAAGTATTTCATGTTTTGCATCCATTGGACTAATTCGGCCTATTAAACTGTCATCGGTGTGGAGCTCTGGGTTGACAACAGCTAGAGAGAAGCCCAAGAGGGGTTGACTCAGCTCTCCATGGAATAGGGGGCTTTTAGGGGGACTGTTTAGAATAAAATTATGAACTTAAAGGTGAGATTATCAAAATCTCTGAAATAATGAGGGATAATAACAGATTAAAGTAGACTTGTTCATTCGGTCCTGGAATTTTAGAATTAATGAGTCTTCTGGGTGCCTGAAGCGGGTAGGCTTAAGAAAACTAAAAGAGGTATAATGTAAACTTGCGCAACCAATTCCCCCGCAGGGTTTTACAGACTGGAAGTAAAAATCATTTAAGAAGAGATTGGATATGCTATGACTGGTAGGTCGTATTAAATTGGCCTTTTTGACCAACTTTCATGCTATTCTCAAGGTCAGATTATAAATTACCTTCTCTTCAGAGCCATATTATTAGCTCTGGGAACACAGGGAGGTTGGAATTTCTCATTTCATGCATCTCTCTTGAAATATAAGATGTTGTGAACCCAGGGTTATCGAGTGTAAAAGTGATGTCAGATCAACTAATGAAAGGCTAGAGCATAAAGGCTGAGGTGTGTAATCTCAGTTATTGTCATCATTACTCTGTGGGAGTCATTCGACCAGTCTCATCACGCCACATGCTGCCTGCTTCACTTTCCGTCTCTGAGAGTCATGACTGATGGTTGCTGGGCCACATTCTCTCAAGAGAAGTCTTTATTTTATAATGCAGGGACGACTGCAAAATGACAGTGTGCACCAGTGTCAGGAGTCCAAGGCGTGACCTCAGTTGACAATCAAACTGACAGCAGTTTCATAGTTGATGTCAAACTGACAGCAGTTTCATAGTCGATGTATCCACAGGTAAATACATTTTCACATGTGAACTGTGGTGAATTTTGTCTCTTATGTGCACATACATTCGAGCACCCCAGGCCAGAAGAGGATCTCACAGTGCCTTGTATTCTTGAATCATCACTTTTAAAAATAAGCACTTCTTATTTATAGGCTTAGAGACAAACACTAGCCAGGCCGCTGTGGCTCCATGGTTGAGTGTCAACCTATGAACTAGGAGATCACGTTTCTATTCATGGTCAGAGCACAAGGTCAGATGCCCGGGTTGTGGGTTCAATTCCCCAGTGGGAGATGTGCAGGAGGCAGCTAATCAATGGTTCTCTCTCATCATTGATGTTTCTATCTCTTTCTCCTTCTCCCTACCTCTCAATAAAAATATATCTTTAAAGAAAATGAAATAAAAACACTAGTCAGTATTTAGGGAGTTAGAGGAGTCCTGATCTTTTGCTTCCACTGTCTTCCCCAGGCCAGTTACACCAGACTTTTCTGTTCCCAGATGCACAGGTTACTAAACTTGGCTGCTATTTTAAATAGCATATATGTTTATTAGATCTCAGAAATTTATGTTTATTAATTGTAACTTCCCCCTTTGGAAGTATCCAATTTGACATGTATTCTTTTAACCACAAATGTCTTATGTGAGCTTCTGGCTTTTTCCCCAGAATGAACTAACTATAGTTGTTTGAATTTTTGTGTTTTTTGTCAGGGGAGCTTGATTTGAAAGTACAGAACAAACAGACCATCAAAAACATTTAAAGCTCCTTTACAAGCCATGGATGAACTAAACATGGTAATGAACTTTAAGCTTTTATTACATTTATTTGGTGGCTATTCTCCAAAGAGCTAGGTTACCATTGTGACTGTTTACTTGAAAGAAGCAAAATTATGAGTTAAGTAGATACTTCTATATTTTAGGAGTCATAGAGGTAGAGGTAGATGTAATTTCTTTTTTTGTTATATGTATTTCATTGAGACTACTGTAAAATCCCTTGTTATAAAGATTCAAACAAAATTGCAAAGTGTAACAAGAGAGAACAAGATTGATTGCTTGTGCCCAGAAAAAAAGGATGGTCCCTCCCTCTCAGGAAAAAGCAGCCCCTTCAAATGAAACATGAGCCATGCCATAGTCAGCAGATTAGCACAGTATCTAGCAAGGAGGCCAAGCAAGATAACAGGCTCAGAATGGCAACACCCCATTTCTGCCTCCACACATTTTCCTGCCTCGGAAGCCTATACAAAAGTCTAAATCCACCCCCAGGATATGTTAAGGCTTTGGAGAGTTCCAGCAACCCACTTTATAGGCTCATAAATTAAACATTTTAATTCAGGGTCATGGCACAGAGCACACTTTTGTGTCTGGCTTGTAAATTTGATCCATACTTTTGAGTAAAAGTTGAGAGATAGGGAAAGACAGTTGCCTTAAAGATAGCTGTAATTTTGATAAATGTTTGATCAGAGCCTCAATTCTAAATTAAATTTCTTGTTTTTCAAATGCCTGGGGCAGTGGAGCCAACAAAAGGCCTCCTCAGAAAAATGATGAGGTTCATGTTTCCACTAAAATGCTCATACGGTTTCACCTTAAAGTTCGCGGGACATGGAAACCATTTTCAGCAACAATACAAAGAAGTCAAACTGAACACCTTGTCTGAGGTCCCACAACCCAATGTAGGAATCTCTTTTCAGATTCTTTCCCCCAATTATTATAGTGTGATTTCAGTTGCCTTCTACACCGCCTTCCCCACACTGTGTCCTCACCTGCTTGCTGGCCCAGGGGTTCCATTCTGTGGGTGCCACATTTCTTCCTGCTTCAAGATTGTTTTGGTGTTAGTGCTACCCTAAGGAGAAGTGGAACATGCTTCTACACCAGTGATGGCGAACCTATGACATGCGTGTCAGAGGTGACACGCGAACTCATTTTTTTGGTTGATTTTTCTTTGTTAAATGGCATTTAAATATATAAAATAAATATCAAAAATATAAATCTTTGTTTTACTATGGTTGCAAATATCAAGAAATTTCTATATGTGACACGGCACCAGAGTTAAGTTAGGGTTTTTCAAAATGCTGACACGCCAAGCTCAAAAGGTTCGCCATCACTGTTCTACACAGTGGAAGAACTAAATCTTACTGTGGTTTATTCTTCCCTGGTTTCTTCCCTAGTTTCCAAGATGACACCAGTGATTCCAATAAATTTCACACAAAATTTAAACCAAGCCAAACCAAACCCCAAACCAGTACATTTATGTGGGGTTATCCTATATAATAAAAGGCTAATATGCAAATTGTCCGTTTGAGTGGGAGTTCAACTGGGAGTTCGACCTAGGGGCGGGGCCAGCCTGCCAACCACCTTCGGCCTTTCCCCCTGGCCTCCCCCATCGGCCCCCCCACCCCAATCAGGGGCAGGGTCAGCCTGCCAACTGCCCGAGGCCCCTCCCTCCAGCCTGCCCAGCCCAATCAGCCCTAATTGGGGCAGGCCAGCTGGACCCCACCCGTGCAGGAATTCGTGCACTGAGCCTCTAGTTCAGGGGTGGGCAAACTTTTTGACTCGAGGGCCACAATGGGTTCTTAAACTGGACCGGAGGGCCGGAACAAAAGCATGGATGGAGTGTTTGTGTGAACTAATATAAATTCAAAGTAAACATCATTAAAAAAAAGGGTACGTTTTTTTTTTTTTTTAGTTTTATTCACGGCTGGCCTAGAGCCTTCAGAGGGAGCATGGCCCTGCCAGCCATTTGACTTTGGACTTCTGGTCTCCAGAACAGGGAGAGAATGGAGTTATGTTGTTTTAAACCACCGAGTTCGTGGTGTTTGTTACAGCAGACACGGGAAGCTAATACAGACACCATAAGTGGTTGTGATTATCATAACTATTCCTCTGTGCGGTTCAACCAAAATTCACATCCGATCTCAAGTGAGGGCAGGTTGTGTGCACACGCCCACGGCTGTGCACGAAGATGAACGCCTTGCACTAAGGGCATCCTCTCCCCGCACAGGGGCCACTCCCTGGAGGGTGTACCGGCCCCTCCCTTGCTACATGGTGTTTGAGAAACCTTCTAGTCATCCCGCAATCTGACTTGGCCAATTTCCTTACTGAAATCAGACCTCCTCATAACACTGCACCTCAGCAGCCTGGCTTCCGGAGGCGGCACCTCCCCCACAGGCTCTTTGGAAAGACAGCAGGGCCAGGTGGGTGGACAGCAAAAGGCTCAGGTGTATGGTCCCGGAGGAGCTATTTCTTTCTTTTTTTAAAAAAAATATATTTTTATTGATTTCAGAGAGGAAGGGAGAGGGAGAGAGA
>NW_005353838.1:12946496-12957346 GCF_000412655.1 Myotis brandtii | reverse complement strand
GTAATGTAAATATCTGATATGCAGGATGGTCTTAGGCGACCCCTGTAAAAGGATCGTTCGACCGCCAAAGGGGTCGCGACCCACAGGTTGAGAACCGCTGGTCTAGAGCAAGGGACCTAAGGGCACAGAGAACAGACACCTCCCTTGGGAATGTCTTCCTGAAGGAGAGGCTGCGTAACCCCATGGCTGGGCATTGAGTTCGAGTTAGTGAAGGAGGAAGAGGGCAGGGGTGTATTCCAGGCAGAGGCAGCGCCGTCCGTACAAAAACATAGAAGCATAGACCTGGTGACTTTGACAGAAATGAAAGTCGTTCAGAATAGTAGGTGTGTGGGGGGCTCCATGATAGTGGCAAGACAGGTAAGGGTAGAGGAGTCTTCTTTTCTCATCTGCTTTTGTTCCTGTATTTATTTTCTTGGCCTTGAAAGAACTAATTGTCTTAAAAATCTGACTTTTGTTTGTTTGTTTTTTCTTTATGTTTGGGATGCATATTTACCTCCTTTAACATCAAAAAATCTCACCAAAATTATAGAACTGATTGTGACTTTTCATAAAGATCTTACCATTTCTTTCTAATTCACCTACTTCTCAATAATTCATCACCTAAAACAATAACAATAATAACAATAAATGGCAGAGCTTTGATCATGGCTACTCTATAAACAGGTATGATTCAGGTTGAGTTAGAAAGTTTCCTTGTTCGGAAATATGCCTACTAACTTCCAATTACTTGTATAGAACCTGAAATTGTCATTAGGGAGTCATGCTTTTTATTCTTCTAAAAAGGAGTAAAACTGTGTGCCAGGCAAATCCTAAATTTGCCTATCATTGAAAGAGCTCAGTTCCTACTAATCAAATTTCTTTTCGTCTCTCATCCTGTAGATTATTCCCTTAATATAAAAAACAGACAAAGTGGTAGGACAGTTAGTTACCCACAAAAATTAAAAAATACTTCCTTCTGTTACACATACCTAAAAATCAATTCCAAATGAATTAGGGACTTAGAAGTGAAAGTGAAAACTTTAGAACTAAAAAAAAAAAAAAGGTAGAATTCTTTTTAAATTTCAAACAAGGAAATATTTCTTAAATAAGACCAAAAAAGTACAATTTATAAAGGAGCTGATTGATAATTTTGACTGTATTAGTATTAAAAGCATCTATTCATAATATATATTATTTAAAAAGGCAACATTTACAAACATATAGAGGTCTAAAATCTACACTATTTAAATAAAATCTCCAACCAATAGGAAAAAGAGAAGAATGCAATAGGAAAGTGGGCAAAATAACAAATAAGTAACTTTGTTAGAAATCAAAGACATGCAAATGAAAACCACAAGGAAATGCCATATTTTACTTTTCCATTTGCCAAAAATTTTTAAACTTGGAAAACATCAAGTCTTGGCAAGTTTGGAGCAACAGAGCTCTCATCCATTGCTTGTGGGTGAGTAATTTGTACAACTACTTTGGAAGAAATACCTTCTGGCCCAGCACTTTCATTTTTAGGTATATGACTTAGGAAAGCTGTTACACATGTGCATCTGGAGACATGCACAAGAATGCTACACAGAAGTTTTGCCCACAGCAACAAAATGCTGGAAACAACTCACCTATATGTACATCGTAAACTAGAGAAATGACTTTCACTGGAGTCACAGTGGAAGCTGTACCACATTGCAGAGGGAAGACTACCCTTCCTGTGTCCCCGTAGATGGACCTAGAAACAGAATGCGGAGGGAAGGAAGCAAATGACAGAAGAGAGCATGTGAATCCAATGATATAATGTTCAAATGCAGGCACACGTAAGTAGTGATTTCTCTGGAGAGGTAGCAAAGTGATCAAGAAATGCAATGAATTTAAAAGGAAAATGAATGAGTTTACATAGGCGTGTAATTGTTACCCCCAGCTGAGGGAAGTAGTGTGACCATAAAGATAATGGCTGGTCTTTTTTGTTTGGTTGTTTAGGGCTTTTCTCTCTATGAAATAACAAAACAAAACAAACAAACATGGCTGAACGTCTGAGATCCCTGAGGGTTTTGTGAGGTACCTTCCACCGTGCGGCCTGCTCCACAGTCTCCACAGTGAAGCGTTCCCTCTCCTTCCCACCGGAGGGTCTCAGTTAACGCATGGCCCTGGTGTGTGCAAAGTCCGACATGAGTCTGCCCCCCCTGCAAGTTGTCATTGTGTAAGAGTTGCTCTTAAAGGAAATTGATGTGATCATGTCTGGCTCGCAGGAAATTAAGCAGATAAGTAGTCAGACCATCACACGCGAGCCTTAGTGGACCAGCCGCTGATACCTTTCTCTGGGTCACCGTCCTCCATTCTGCTCCTCAAACTTCAAATTTGTGTCTTAGTGCCATTTTCATATCATCATCATGTATTATTTTAATTATTTTCCAATCTTTACATTGTTTTAAAATATGAAAATAATTATTATAAAACACCTTAGCAAGGAAAGAAAAGTTGTATAAAACTTTAAATGTGGTGATGCTAAAGAACTAGAGCAAGGCGTTTTCAAACAATAGCAGCAACAAGCAAAGCACTTAAAAATTTTTTTATTAGGAATAATAAATCTCTAACCACGGGACAAATTTATAGCCGTTCATTCTTGTAGAAGGATGTGTTGTTTCCCCTTTCTGTATTTGAAAAGGGAAAAAGGTCAGTGCATGAAAGCATTAGAGTCATCACTGAAGCTCCATAAAATCCAGGGAGCACAATTTTCACATCTTGAAGTCACATAAAATTTCACTGAATTTTGTATTGAGATGAACATTAATGCAAACATCAATCACTATTCAATTCTATTATGTTATCCCTCAGATACAGGCAAATCTAGCTCAGCATATACTTATTATGGGTAGGCTGGGAATTAAAATTCCTACTTTGGACATACAAAGAAAATGTTTCAAAGGTCTTTGGGAAGGAGTATTGTATAATGGGGTGAACTCCAAAAAACTTATTTCAACTTCTCTTTGCCACTGTCTAGATGTGAGATCTTGAATAGGTAATTTTACTTTTTCTGGGATGCAGTTTCTTCATCTAAATTTTCTCTTATGTTGCTTCCATTTTAAAATTTCATATTTTGTCTTTACTCTTTACTAAAAGACATGTTATTTAATCATGGAACACAAGTATTTGTGGGGGGTAAGGGGTGGTTGTAGTACTATGAATCATTACAGGGTTCACCTGGTGATACTAACACCCAGCATCTTATATGGAGTAGGTATTCCACAATTATTTTAAATAAATGAGTGAATGAATAGCATAAGCTTGTGAAGCTAACCAAAGCTTGTAATTTGTCTAAAAATTTGTGATTTTTCTTTCATTAAAATGTTATAGCAAATTCTGTGTATGAATTTTAAATCATCTGACTTTCCTAGGGGAATTTTTTTTAACTCCTTACCTATACAAACTTCTGGCACACTCACAGACTAGCATTCTAAAGAACTGGAGTTTTGAAATAGTTGAAAGGAACTGATTACAGAGCAAGTATTTACTTTTCTCATTAGCATTTTATTGGCCAATTGACATGCCTTCTACCCACTCACTAAACAATCTTGGGTATGTTCATTCTCCATCTCTGGTTCTTTGAAAAATGGGAATAACAATGTTAACCTGTTTTGAGGAAGAAGCAGCTAATTGAGCCATAAAGATAAAATCCTTCACTAAGCCTGTGGAAGGCTAATTTCTAATAACAATCTGTGAAAGATATTTGCATGGTTGCTTCTTTTGGGGATGACTGGAAATGAAACAGTGCCCATTAAGAAATAATGTTTTTTTCCCTTCCATGGTTGCCCAAGTTCATTTGTTTTTTTTTTGGGTTGTTGTTTTTTTGTGGATTTTCCCCTTCTATCTTTCTTACGGAGTTTGGAATATTATCCTTGTGGGGTATCTGCTGGGTATGTTCCCTTCAAGGTCAAGACGTTTTTTTCATGATTCATCAAAGTAAATAATGAAGAGGTGAGTAAATTTAAAGCCCACAGGCAGGTTCTTTGTGGGGGAAAAAATTTAGTACTGAATCTTTTTTCTTTTTTTTTGTATTTGATAAAGAATATTTCTGGACAGTTTTGCTAAATTTTAGACTAGAAACTTTTTAAAGGCATGATTGCAAAGTTATGAAAATATGTCAAAAATACCTCATCATTATAAATATCATATCTAGTTTTAATAAACACGAGTCACAAAACTAGAATGTTTCCCCTTCCCTAGAGGCTTCACTGACCATGGTAATTAATCTTAACATCTGTTAAGGTCACTTGCCTTGTGAAATAATAAATGATCAAATAGCAGGGCCATAAAAGAGTGACGGTTGCATGTACATGGTTCACCATATGGCCCAGTTCAGTACTAATACAGGGAAAACCACGTGCTTAGCAAACAATATGCATATTACAGCCTGTGTTAACAGGAGTGCGTTTCTAGCAAGCAATGGAAATATAGAGTCATATAATGATAAATTTTGGCCTCCCAAAGCTGAAGCTAATATCATTAGCTATTTATTGCAATGGAACTTAAATCTTTTCAAATTAAACTCATGATGGATTTTAATCACTCCGTTAATGTTGGTAAATGAATATGCCTCAAAGCCATTACGATGATGATCATTATTAGCAAGACTCTGTTTTTACAATGTTTTTAATGTTTAAAATTAATCTAGAAGTCAAGAGCCATTAAATCATTTTTCCTGCAGCAGAATTTAAAAGATGCACATACTTCACGTAACTGCATTTTAAAAACAAAAGCTGAAAAGGCAATGGGAAAAATGCACAAGGAAATCAAGCTATTAACTACAGCGCCACCAAGTGATTAACTTAAAAATTCCATGTAGAAGCAATAAAAGCAATTACACCAAGGAAAATAGGTATATACAGAAGAGACCACAGTAGGAACTTTAGATCGATGCTGTTTATTGACCTATAATGGGTCTCAAAACTCTAAGAAGTCAACTTCTACCTCTAGAGTTTCAAGGTTCAGAATGCTGGGAAATCTCAGGAATCAGTAATGGGTTGCCAGAGAGCCTACAATTTGCAGAATTTGAATCACAGATGGGGATTAGCCCTTTAAACAGCAGCTACATTTTTAAATGTTAAAAAAAAATTTGCATGAGCGATATGAAAGATTTGATTATTACACATGACATGGCATCATCTTCTAACACAAAGAATAAAATGTGAACAAAAAAATTATACTATAAAACTTTTATATCATATTTCCTATAACCTGAGAAGTCTATAATTCTCTCTAAGTGCTAGGTTTCACGTCTATAAAATGTTAAAATCAGAGTAGATGATTTCTAAGTTACTTACCAGTCCAGAAATCTTATGGCAAGAATCACTTTAAGGCATGTGGTTCAACAAATGTTATGCAAAAACATGTACGTAAATGCTTATGCAGGATGATATTGTACTGTAATAGTCTAATTGATAACACATCTAAATGGAAGAAAATGAGATAAATCCAAAAGAAAATAATTTAGAAATAATTCTTACCAGCAATATTTAAAATATTTATTTGTTCACCCATTTACCTAGCGTAGCTTGCTTTCCAACAATATATCAGCAGGAATAACACATAACCATAGAAACAATTCTTCAATATGGGAAGGTATCACTGATAGGAAGAACTCAAAACTAACTACACAAGGCTAAAGGAGATGTGGATTGAAAAAGATTGAAAAATTAGATTAGTTCCAAGGAATATGTGAAATCAGTCTATAGACTAACATATCTGACTCCACCCTATGAGCTGTTGTTCCTGGAATTGCTGTTTTTAATTCTGAAGCCAAGAATCATAAACTGAAAACCAAACAACCAACAAACAGAAATGACTAAGGGGATGACGAGTTTGAATGACTAATGGGAGAAACTCAAGGGGAACTAAATATAAACTATCCTACTATATAGATTAACAAAACCAGTTCTAAAAATAGAACAGTGATGAGGGCCTGGGTATTGTTTTCCAGTGCACAAAGAGATAACCATGGGAGTGAGCAGTTAGGAGGAATTAGGCAAAGGAAACTTTAGACAGTATCTGAAAAAAAGCTTCCTGTCGGAGCAAATCGTTAGCTTACGACTATCACTCAGGGGAAATGTTAGATGTTCCACTTGGTGATCTGTTGGGAGCCCCCTGGCTGGAGCTCTGGGGTAGGTATTGTCAGTATCCCAGGAAGATTGTAGGCCGGTGATGCCTCCAGACTCTCATTCACACTCTGCAAATGCTAAGGGTTGGAATAGAAAATCATGAAGTGGGAGGGGCCCCGGAAAAGCAAGTGTTCCATTGTGTGTCATATGGAAATGATTTATGAAGTTTTTCAAAATTATGAACTACCCAGTTAAACCATTTTTTCCTTTCCCTTGTTTCTCTCCCATTGGTTTGAATTAAGGGAGTAAACAGGCCCAACAATCCCTTTCCTTGAGAAGGCAACTAACTGGATTCCAGTCCTTAATGCCACTAACTAGACATAGTATAGGAAACGTTATTCAAAAGAAGAATAAGTCAACACTTGCCATACATAACAATTCAATTTCCTGGTTCTTTCTCTTGTCCTAAAATAAGGAAATCATGCAGAAAAAGTCACCTGGCCAACATAAGTGAGTTCAAGAGTGTTCAGTCCATGGTGTGGGTCAGTGGTTGAGTGTCAACCTATGAACCGGAGGTCATGGTTAGATTCCCAGTTAGGGCACATGCCCGGCTTGTAGGCTTGATCGCCAGTAGGGGGCATGCAGGAGGCAGCCGATCAATTATCTCTCTCATCACTGATGTTTCTATCTCTCTCTCCCTCTCTGAAATCAATAAAAAAAAATTTAAAAGAAGAGTGTCTGATTTCCCTGACTTGTCTACATCCTCACTTCCCAGTGCAATGACTACTAGGGAATCTGAAGGTCTCCTGATTTTGTTGGGCAGGTGCAAACTCTCAATCAGCCCACACATGTCTCGAATCTGACCATGCAGGTGAGACACAGATATTGTCTTCTCTGCCTTTTTAAAAGGGCAGGAAACAAACAAAAAACTCTATTGTCTCGGCACCTGCCCTTAGGGTTCTGTGACTAGGGTTCTGCTTGGCTTCCATTCCCAGCTTGGGGGTTAAAGTCCAGTTGTGTTATTCTCATAACTTCTGCCCTGTGGTTTGGACCTTGACTCTTTTAATTACTTACGACTTTTACCATCTGCCATGTCCCGAGAATGACAACTGGCTGCACTGGTTTTGCTTTCCTGGTATTTTCCCCTGTACTAGACCTAAGCTATGACCCTGGTGTTGATTCACAGAATTTGTTCCTAATCTTTGCTTTGATCTATGGGGTAATTTTAAAAACTTTGTTTCAGGCTTAATCTGCTCAGCTCCCCTTCTATTTTCAGACCTGTGCCTAAGTATTCGTCGTGTAAAAACAAATCCGTTTTTCTTTTGACAAACTATGTGTAAAGAAATCAACAGTGATATCTCTGCTGAAGTAATAGAATATAGTTTAAATGATTAGTTAAGCCTAAAGCTATTAGTTATTTTTAACCACTTTGACAGGTGAAGGGATATTTTTATTTTACTATTTATTCTTTTTCTTTCCCCCAAAGATTGAGGTAGTGGGATTTTGTTTGTTTGCTTGTTTGTTTTAATAATGAGTGGTTAGCAAGAAATGCAGGTTAGAATAATAATATAACTGATATATCCCTTTGGTTTACTAGAGCATTATCTACCATAGATTACTATGGGTACTCTATAATTTTCTTGCATAAGTAAATTATTGTTATTTCTTTTAAGTACAGCTGGCATTCACATTTTTCTTGCCTCCATAATTTAGAAATTTTGATCAACAGACAGGTAAATAGATGGTCTTTTTGATGAGTTATAATTAAAGTACCAAACAGTTACTTATGTCAGGAAATAGATTGCCTTAAAATACACCTGCATGTATGCTGCAAGTGGACTCACGTGATTTGGTAGCAGGAAGCACTTATAATAGAAAATTGCAATTCTAAACTATGATGGAGTACAAATGCCGAAAGCTCCAACACTTGGTAAAACTATACCACAGCTTACAGAGATTCTCTGGTTTACAGAAATATCAATTCATACCCCCTTTATTCTCAACTACCTCCAGAGAGCAAGTTGACAAAGACAGCATCAGTTAATATGACTGCCTGATTTCTCTTTGGTAGTCAGCTTTAATTGTAAGAGCATATGCCTGGGGCATGGAAGATATAATGACTTTTCCACCCATACATGCTCCCCCAACCCCATAAATGTATGATGTGGGCTTCCAGGCCACATGGGTTTTGGAATTCTACCTAATCCAGCAATTTTGTGCTTCTGTGGTACACCCTGAGCAATATCATTTTGACAAGGCTTCTCAAGATCAGAACTCAACTTAATCATTTGGAATCACATGAAAACAAAAAGAAAACTTCCCATCTCTATATCATCATGCTATGCTTCTTTTTTGTTAAGCAATAAGCAATTAAAAAATGTAAATATCAAATCCTAAACCTTAATCTCAGAATCTTAGACATTTTAGGAATTAGGATTTAATAATATCGAGTCTTGTTAATAATATCAGGTTAAGGTACATGTAATTACCACTTTTATAAATTAACAAAGTCAAATATTGGCAGCTTCAGAAGATTTAAGTACATAAAATCAGAGCATAATAAGAAACTTCATTGAACTAGACATTTCTATTAGACACATATTTATATTATATTAAAGCTTCACAAAACCCTGTGTGTTAGGTAGTATTTTATTCCCATTTATAAAGGAGAGGATGATGTAATTTGACAAAGTTGACATTGCTATTAGGTTTTGGTTTAAGCCTATGTTCTTTTTATTGTGCTGTGCAGCTTTCTTAGATCATTTCAGAAGTGATCTCTACACTTCTCCCTACATAGTCCATGAATTCTCTCTAAAAAGTCCTTAATCATCTATTGGCTGCCTCCTGCACGCCACCGGGGGATCCAGCCCACAATCCGGGTGCAACCCATGCATGTGCCCTGACTGGGAATTGAACCGTGACCTCCTGATTCATAGGTCGATGCCCAACCAATGAGCCACACCAGCCAGGCAACATAGGCCATCTTTTATAAAGAGCTTGGATCTTTAAGAACGATTGTGTGTGTGTGTGTGTGTGTGTGTGTGTGTGTGTGTGGCGCTGACCAGTGTGGCTCAGTTAGTTGAAGTGTCCTCCCATACACCAAGAGGTGGCAATTTGATTCCCAGTTAGGGCACATACCCAGGTTACAGGTTCGATCCCCAGGTGATCCATGTTTCTCTCTCCTCTCTCTCTTCTCTCTCTCTCCTTCCCTCTCTCTAAAATAAAATTTTAAAAAGAACCATTGAGTGGCCCAACATTGCTTTCTTTCTCCTTTGCCATAGGAAAGTCGGTATTCCAGATAGAGGCTTCTCCTTCAGCTTGGATGTGTAGTAACAAGGACCCATGGCAGACGTATAACATGAGAGACATATCCCTTTGTTGTTATAAGCAGATTTTACACTTGATTGTTCCTAAAGCCCACCTCAGCCCACTGAAGCTAACTGATAACCCCTCCCCACCCCCAGCGTAACGTCTAAATTTACACTTGATTGTTCCTAAAGCCCACCTCAGCCCACCGAAGCTAACTGATAACCCCTCCCCACCCCTCCGAGCATAACGTCTAAGGGTACTGTTCAATTCCAGTCCACAAACTTGGGTGCACAAGAAAGAGCACATGTCTTTATTTTCCGTATATTACCTGGACTTCTTTCTTTGAGACTTAAGCTTTTGGAAGCCAAATTTAGGAAGCCTTAGGGCTGTTTGTGCTTTTCGATCTTATATGCACCCCCTCTCTGCTAACCACCGACGGAGCCTGCTGCTGGAGTGAACATGGATGGGAGGACTAATAAATATAAGGGGAAAACAAACAAATCTCAAATTATTATTTAGCTGTACTATTAAAATATGGAGTAATATAAAGCAAGAAAAGAATGTAGGCTGTATTGGAATAGGTCAGTGTGATATTTTATCATGAGCAATTTTCTTTCCTCACTTTACTACTGTAGACATACTGAAAAGAAATATAAAAATAGTATTCTTACATTTTGCTCTACTTTTATTTTTAAAAACTAAAATATGCTCTCCCTGCAGCGCCGACCCAGCTCCTGGTACTTCCTGTGATTGAGTTCCCCTTGGCACCGCAGCCGCTGGCCTTGGGCTGCCTCCTCCTCTTCGTCTTGCTCCTGGAGGCTGAAGCTGCCCAGACCCCCAGACATGAACTCCACTTCGGTCTCAAGCTCGCTCTCCAGGATGTGACCACTGAACAGCGAACAGCAGAGGCAGCGCCAGCTCCAAGCAGGGAGGTGCGGAGAACTCCTCAAAGCCCACAGCTGCCATGGACCCCTCTCTCTGCTCCAGCTCCATTTCTCCCTGGCTCCCGGCAGAACTTCCAACCTTGCAAGCCTCTTAAAGTGCAAAATGACTCCCAGATCTGATTTCATGGCCAGGCACACAGGCCCCGGCCGCTAAGCCTCCTGGGAGTTGTAGTTCTCTATTTCCCGCTCGCTTTCCTCGCCCCACCCCCACCTGGAGTCCACGCTGAAAGGCCCTGCTTGCTGGTCTAAGGCTACTGGCCAGGCATCTGAGTCACCTCCATCTTTATTCTTGTCCCTACACTGCGCAGTCTGACCACAGAGACTCTCCGCTTGGGAGGCCCCTGGGTCTCCTTCTGGGGCTGGGGATGCCCCACTGCCCGGGCACCGGATCACGTGCCCCGGCCCCTGGGTCTCCTTCTGGGGCCGGGGATGTGCCACTGCCTGGGCACCGAATCGCGTGTCCCAGCGGCAACACAGCCCTGGCCCCTGGGTCTCCTTCTGGGGCCTGGCTGTGTCGCCC
>NW_005353838.1:12920394-12945359 GCF_000412655.1 Myotis brandtii | reverse complement strand
GGTACTGTTCAATTCCAGTCCACAAACTTGGGTGCACAAGAAAGAGCACATGTCTTTATTTTCTGTATATTACCTGGACTTCTTTCTTTGAGACTTAAGCTTTTGGAAGCCAAATTTAGGAAGCCTTAGGGCTGTTTGTGCTTTTCGATCTTATATGCACCCCCTCTCTGCTAACCACCGACGGAGCCTGCTGCTGGAGTGAACATGGATGGGAGGACTAATAAATATAAGGGGAAAACAAACAAATCTCAAATTATTATTTAGCTGTACTATTAAAATATGGAGTAATATAAAGCAAGAGAAGAATGTAGGCTGTATTGGAATAGGTCATTGTGATATTTTATCATGAGCAATTTTCTTTCCTCGCTTTACTACTGTAGACATACTGAAAAGAAATATAAAAAGAGTATTCTTACATTTTTCTCTACTTTTATTTTTAAAAACTAAAATATGCTTGTAATTTCCACTATTCTGCAATGTTATACAAAATGAAACTAGAATGAACCATGTGGGTGAAAAGATAAAGTTTCGTTTGTAGCCAAATATCTTCTCTACAAAATATCTGGGAATTTAGAACATCTGTATGACTAACAAACTTTCAGTTTTTCATCTGGATGTTTGACAAATATGGAGAAAATATTGCCTTTCTAAATGTGATTCTTATTTTTATGCAGTGCTGTTCTACTAGCTTATTTGTTAATATTCCTATCATCCTACTATTTTATCAAATATTGGAGCCAAACAATAAATTATATAATGCATGGTGCAAAGCCACATATAAACTCTGACCTTTGAAAAGGGAAACTTTTAGTGAATTCTTTCTCCACAGCAATCATCTATTTCAAGACAGATTAGCAATAGAATATATCAAAGCACTCGATCCACGTTCAGTGGCCTCTATTGTGTATGCCCTTTATGTGAGATGAGAGAATTCTACTCTTTGGCCAGATGCTAATATGGTCCTCTAACATCTGCATGGATGTCTGCTTGGCACTTAGGGTAAGGGGGGAAATTTTATTGTCCTCTCGAGGTTATGAAACATGGAGACAAGCATCATAATCATCCTTTGCAAAAACTCCAAGGGGCTTCCTTACATGTTTTTCCCTTGTCAACATCTGTCAAGAACCATATGTCAAATACTACTTCATCTTTTCTCAGGTAATAAAGGAATAGAGAAGTCCCAAATGAACAGTCTTTATCTTTCTAATAATATGCCCCAGGCCTTTGCTTTTGGATGTAACCCTCATAAATTTTTGTCATTTTCTACTTACAGGGACCTTGGCAAAGAAAGAGGCCTGAATGGAAGAAAAGAGTATTAGTTTTATTACAGCAAACCTGTGTGGAAGTCCATTTCAGGATAGCCAATGCAAAGAAAGGCAGAGTAAATTTACCTGAGTTATTTCATTTTCCCTAGATCTATCCCTGTCTTCTACTAATAAGATCACCTAACAGCTGATTTCTATTGCCTCATTCTTTATGCTTGTACAATTGTATCTTTCTATATTTTTCATCTTATGCATTGGCTTATATAGGTGTGTGTGTATGTGCACCTTACCTAGCAAAAACCCTTTATAAAGTAATGAACAAATACATGGTGATGCCGTTCTATGTGCCTAGGGTGAGACCTGTAGCCCCCTATGCTTCAAAATAGATATTCTGAGAAACAAGATACCTTTTATGTATGTTCTAGGCAATTTTATTTTCTTCTAAGAGACAGCCAACAATAAAATGGGCAGAGGTCTTATTTTAGCGGACTCCTTTCATAAGATTGTTAATCTATGGGACAATGTTAAATCATCACTTGCCTGAAATTCCAAATGTTCCATTCGTATGACTTTCCAAACTGAATCAGCAGAAAGGCTCCATATTTCAGTTTGGACAAGTGGGTAAGCATCTGAAATTGAGTGCAGGAGCAGAAAACTTATACACAGGTGTTAGTGCATTGCTGCAATTTCTCTGGTAAGAAAATGGTTGCAAAAAGTTAGTTATCAAATTTCACAGGAGGGGAGCCAAAGAAGCCTCGAGGGTATGTGCTCTGTTGTGAGTGTTCCAGGTTGCTTTTTCTCCCTCTTAAATAACATAGGTTATGGTTTTTCTACAGTCCCTCAATTGACTTTTCTGAGACCCATTATATGCAAAGCATAGTCCTAGGACCTACGTGCTAAAAGCCAAAAGAAAATTAAGAAGATCAGATCTTGGCTTCAGGAGGTTAGCTGGGATGACAATGCCAGACACTTGCATCAAGAGTGCTGTGTTGTGTATTAAAGATGGGCACAGAGTCTTTTTTGCTTCTCCCACCAAGGGGTGAAGTCGGTTTCCTCACTCCTTCAGACTGGGTTGGCTTCATAGCTCCTTTGACCAATAGAATTTGGCAGAAGTAGCTCTGAGCTGGTTTCAGGCTAGGCCTTAAAAGTTCTGGGAGCTTCTGCTTCCTTCCCTGAGCACCAGGGCCCTCAGCACATGAAAGAGGCCTGCTTGGACCTTCTGGCCAACCCAGCCACCAGCTGGGGGCAGCTTCCTGAATGACTCCATTAATTACCAAGTAGAACAGAAGAACCCCTCTAGTCAACCTACAGAATAGTGAGAAATAAGTTATTCTTGTATTAGTATGTTAAGTCCCAGGGGATCATTTGTTACACAAGTTAACTGATACAGCTTACCAGTACAAATAAACATACACAACGAAAAAAAGCAGAGAGCCGTATTGGAGTACCAAATGGGTTTATGCAAGGAATTCTGAATTGAGACATGATCAGAAGTCATAGGAGGCAGTAGAGTCTGACAGCTTTGATAGTAAAACCTAAGTTTGAATCTCTATCCCACAACTTACTGTCTTTATGATCTTAGACAAATCAGGACCTCCCTTGTGATTCCATTTCTTAATCTATGTAATATAAATAATGGTTTCTACTTCACAGCAGTGTAGTAAAGAGCATACGTTTAGCCTCCTGTCCCCTTCCTCTACAGTGGTAAGTATTGGAAGATTCTTCTTCCTTGGTTTTGCCCTAGGGGCCAGGAGAGAGCAAGCCCACCCAAGCACCTTGCAAACAATAGATAAACTCTGTGAGTGCTCTCAGCCCCACGCCCATATTTTTGGCTCTTCCAACTTCAGTGTGCTCCAGCCATCCTCCAACTCCCAGTATTTCCGTTTCTTTGCCCAAAGCCTTTTTCTGAACCTGCTGGGAGACACCCTGCCTGTACCACTGGCAGGACAGAAGCGCTGAGAAATTAACACCGAGTAAAAGAGATCTTCAACCAATAATTGGTGAAAGTTGGTGTAAAAATACAGTAGCCCCTCCCCCACACTCCTTAGGTGGGAAACCTCTGAGCCTGTGTTTTGAAGCTTTTCCCAGAGTGGCCAAAGGTGGTATCCTAGGTTGGTATCTTTCCCCTCCTATATCCTGTTTCCTTGCGCCTCCAAATAAACCCTTTTCTCTCAAATCCTTACCTCAAGGTCTGCTTTTGAGGAAATCCAAACTAAGATGATATTCAAATGAGGTGAGAGGGATAATTAGAAAGAAGGGCGGACTTACAGTGCTAAAGATAACCAATATTTATATACCATTAGATTGTGAACTCCTTGAGACTAAGGAGTGTATCTTAATTTCCTATCCCCAATGTCTGGCACATACAAGGCACTCACTAGTATGATAGCTTACCGTGTTTTACATATGTGGTTTCTTTGATAAGCTAACAATCCTACTCAGTAGCTATTACTGCCATTTTTCAGCCAGGTATATTAAAGATCAATAGTTTCAATGAATCGCCCAAACTCACACAGTAAGTGACAGTGCTCAGCCTGGTCCAGGGCCCTCAGACTCGAGGCCCTATGCACATCCCTTTAGCTGGTGATGCTCACGTGCTGGCCATGGCATTGACTTGGCTGCTGGCCTCATAGCAGCCCTCAGCAATGCCCACGCATGCTCTGTGCACCAACCTCTACCTGACTGAAGAGGGGGAAGTATGTTATTTATTTCTGCTCCTGGTCCATGTGATAAGTGTGTGTGTTGTTAACCTCATATGGTGGTTTCTATTTTCAGGGACCATGGCTCTTTATCCCTAGGCTTGATCTTCAGAACAAAATGTGGAGAAGAAAACAGTGAGTTCCTGGTTCCCCACCATCTAATCTCTGCAAGTCACCATTTCTCCCAGACTCGCCCTGGGAAGCTCAAGGACGTACATTATCTTATTCTGTCCAGGGTTTCCCCACCCAGGCTGTGCCAAGACTCTGGAACTATCAAAAAGTGGGAGGAACTGCTGTACCTCAGGGATCACTCCAGGTTCTGCCCCTGTTCTCAATTTCTGAACCTTCTGTTATCTGAAAGTTTGTTCAGACTTTGAGCTTGGTCTTTGATTAGGCTTATTTTTGGGGCCAGGGAATGTTTTCCATTTATGGGATAGGATGAGGTTTTGATCAAGCTGGTTAGTTCTGGAGAGAGAATGCCTGGATTAGAATTTATTTCATAAGCTTTTCTAGGTAGTGAGTATGAGCCTTGGGCTAATTATTTTAAATTCTCTAATCTTCAGTTCCTGGTGAGTGGAACACAGATGATAATGAAAGTACTCACCCATTTTTTTTTAAAAGTACCCGGAGGTTATGAGGATTAGATGAGATAATCCATGGAAAGCACACGGTACATTGTAGACAAGTGATTGCTATTAGATAGTAACATTGGCCACCCAGCTGCATGGCTCCTCCTCTCCCTCACCCTCATAAGCCCAATTTGGACCCCAGAAAACCCAACCTGTCATTGAGGGGCTTTATCTAGAAATGGGGTTTAGATCAGTGTGCTACCTCTTTCAGGATTGACAGGAACACTGGGATGTACAATTCCTCAACCGGAAGACATGCGTTTTTAACGAGAGCCATCTAGGAAGAAAGCCCATTTTTGAGCAGGGTGTCACAAGATGTAGGAACCATTTGCCTCCACGTTCTGTTTATCTCCCAGTTAGTCTCAAGACTGCTAAATGCCTGGTGTAGGTTAAACAGTATGTCCTGTACATGGAGGTGGCAGACACATTCTGACCCGCATGTATGCCCATGCTTTTATAGCTAAACCCTGCAGAAAGGCGGGGGGAGTTTCTTCAAATAGAATAATTAAAGGCTGAGAGAGAGGCTTTTTAAAATAAAGTCATCCTGTGAGCTACATGATTTCTCTTTATGTGCTTAGCTAGGGGTGTAATGCTGATTTTTTCTTTACAAACTTTTGTTTTTAAAGTGGAGATTGTATAAATCTATGATATCATGTTTCCTGAGCCAAAAATTTGCGTCCAAAGTCTGACATCAGTTTCCCCCAATTTTTATATTCATGTAAGCTGTCACTATTACAAATGCATAAGAATTAGATTCCACTTAGCTACATATTCAATGAAGCACTTAGTGAAAATTCATAAACGTGTGAAGTTGGACAAGCCCTGGGGGATCCGGGCACCACAGTAGAAAACCTCCTGTGATGCTGCCTCCATCTTCCTTCCTAGGCTTTTCCACAGCAGAGCTCCTTGCCCAGCTCACAGGCACTTTCAAACTGGCATGATTTCAAAGGAAACTTGGCCACCATCTTTCCTATATCCTGTGATAAACTATAGTCTCAGGAAATCAGGGATTTGGCCACACAACTGGAGTTGGAAGAAACATTTTTTCAGCAGCTTCTTACCAGACGAGATGGAGTCATACCCACTCCACAGAAAAGCGTGCCCGCAGGAGCTTGTCTTTCAGTCTGGTTGCTTTATAAACTTTTAACACGCTGTCCTGAAGGTGGCGCCACGTGCTTAGCTATGCTACAACCTGTATCATTGTCATTGCTGCTGACACCATCAAGTCCCTTAAGAGGAACACAGATTTGCAGAAAGATCTGTAGGAAATAATATTCCTGCACTAAAATATAAAAATGAATCTAAGTCACTCAAGGAATGATGTGATTACTAGTATACAATCTCTACATTTTCAGCTAAGAACAGAAATTACAGGAAAAAATACAGCAAATGTTATTTGAGTTAGATCAGTGGCATGTTCTGAAAGCCCAAGTCCCTCTCTGAGCTAGTTCCTTCTCCTTTGTTCCCTGTTTGCTGTCAGTGGCCCCACTATCTAGCAGGTTACCAGGGCCAGAAACTTGAATGACACCTTTGATCCTTCTCTCTACTTTGAACTTCCCCAGCAGCAGCCCCACATCAATCAGTCTCCCAGTCCTATCTATTCTAGTGCATAAATATCTTCCAAGTGTGCCCGTGCCCCTCATTCCCCTGCTCCTAGTGAAGTCCAAACCCTCCTCCCTGCACCACTACAAGAACATGTCACCTGTTTCCCCTTTACCACAGCTTCCTCCTCCCAATCTGCTCAGCTGGAGTGATCTCTCAAAAGACAGACCCAATGAGGTAATCCGCCTGTTTACAATCTTCCATGGCTCCCTGGTACTCTCAAGTACAGTCTGAACTCTGACATAGCCTACAATGCTTTTTCTAATCTAGCTGCCCCTCAAACTCCTTGTACACTTCTCCAGCTTCATCTGGCCACGCTGGCTCACTTGTTCCTTTCCCTTCGTCATAATAGATTCCTTTTCAATTCTGGTATGTTCACCTCAGGGCTGTTTATTCTTACTGCTCCTGCTGTTGCCCCCAACTACAGCTGCAACTCACCCCTCCCCAAACCCCGAACCATCACCACCTCCACCCACCTAAACATGCTCTTCCGGTAGGTGTCAGCATGAATGCCATTTCCTCATGAAAGAGACCCCTAGAGTATGTTAGGACCTCAACTCTGATTCCACGACACCCTGCAGTTTCCTACTTTTAATAGTCATCTCATTTTATCATAATGATTCATGGATTTCCTGCCTGCTAGATTACAAACTCTGTGACAGCAGGAACAGTGTCTGTCTGTCCTTACAGCACATCCTCACAATGACCTATAAGGCCTTTGGTCATCTGCCTCCCTCACCTTATCTTCCAGCCCTTATGGCCTGCAGTTCTCTCTCATCCTCTGCTTCAGCCTCCTTGCTTGTTCCTTTAACTTGCCTCCTCTCACTGGGCCTCTTTGCTGCTCCTCTAACTCTCCAGGCACGATCCTGCCCCAGGGCCTTGGCACTGATTATTCCCTCTGCTTAGAACGCACTTCCTCCAGTTTTCTGTGTGGGTCTCATCCTCACCTGCTTCAGATTTTTATTCAGTGGAGTCTTCTCTGACCATCCGACCTATCACACAGAGCCCTAACATTCCTGTCTCTCTCCCTGCTTTATTTTTGTCCTTGGCTCTCATCACTATCTGATGTACTTTCATAGTCTATTATCAGTCTCCTTCCATTGCAGTGTAAGCCCCCTGCAGGCAGGGCCTTTGTCTCTGTGGTTCATCCCTCTATTCCCGCACCTGCAGCTCTGCCCAGCAAAGGAGTCAGTGGAACTGTTCACCCCAGTGGGACTAAACTGAGGCTTTCATAAACTTTGTCTTTTCATCGTTTTCAGTACTAAATTATTCTGGTTTTTTTTGAGAGGGGGAGAATTTTATCTTCGCCTGGAAAGTCTTCCCCCTACCTGATTGCAGTAGCTTCCTGTTTCCAGGAATAGTATGTCTTCGTGGGGAGGTGGATGGAGAAATCAGAACTTGAAATAAATATTCTCATTAAAATACAAAAGCAGAAAGCTATCGAATTCCTTTAAATTTCCGTTGTTTCCAAAAAAATAAATTTTCTGATAGCTAAGAGAACATTGGTGTGAGGCCAGAGCTTCCAATCTTTAAAAAAATGTCTCCACCCAGACAGATCCTAGGCTCACGGTTCCTTGTCATTCTGTTAATTGATGAGATACTCAGAGAAGTCTGACTCCCTCCTGTCACTAGGGCACGTTCTATAATGAAACCCACGGATATGCTGGCTGGACAACCAGCTTGATCATTTGGATAGAATGTGAGGTTGCTAACGGCAAGCCAGCTGTGCAGTCAGATGAAGTACAGTTAGGAGTTTCCTGAGCAGGAAATGGCAGAGAAGAATCAGGTTAAGCCACTGAAATAGGGGTATATGGTCATTTTGTAGAATTCCAACACCGTGTAATGATCAACAACTCTTGGGGGGGAGGAGGGGGGGAGACATGTAGTCCCACATTATGTAGGGCTGATTCATGGCTAACGATTTATCACGGATGTTTGAGTCAACGTCCATTTTCAGAGTCATAAGATGAGCCAACAGATGCTCACCACCCTCTAATTTCAAGGGACTATTATATTGCAATTAAGCACAGTTTCTATATGGACATGTGAAATTCTGTTACAGAGAAAACTAAGAATACAAAATATAAGTGGAAGTAAATATCTTTTACCAAACTTTGAATTTTTGACAGAAGATAAAGATCCTAGTTAATTAAAGCCAAAGGAAAGGAGAAAATCTAAGGCCATATTTGATTGGGGTATAAATACAAGATTTGAAAAAGCAGCTCATGCCATTTAAAAATAACACGACTTAGCAACAAAAAGGAAATCATGTGGGTTCAGTGATAAAAGGAGGCGGAAGAGGCTACTATTTAGTTAGGCATTCTAACAGTGGTTAGGGTTTGGGTGACAATTAGGCTGTAAATGGTGAAGATAAAGATTGAGAAAAAAAGGAACAAGAAAACAGCAATCATCAATTGAGTATTTCTGGAATGAAATTCAACTGAAAAAAAAAGTGAATGCCTGCATGGCAATTTCATTAAAATAGACCAACAGAAATGAAGGGAAAAGAGAGAGATATGGAACTAGAAACGGTGATTTCCGGAAGAATATCCCATAATTGGGAGAGCTCGGGGTAAAAGAGCAGAGGCATAGTCAGGGTTCAAAAAAAAGGGTGAAAAAGCGGCCAAGGAATGAGTGAAATCACATAAACTAAGCTACATGATTAACTTCTTCATTCCAAAGGAGGGATCTTTGAAATTGCTTAAAGGGACTATATTTTCAGAGTTTCTTCAAATTAACAGAAAGGTAAAGATCAGACAGAATGGAATAGACCTTCTGGAAAAGAAATGGTTCTTGAAATTCCAGAGGACATTCTACCCAACAAGTCCCTAAATTATAAAAGGAGGACTGTAATTAATGATAGGGAAATCTACAGCCCCGCCCCCCCCCACCCCCGGGCGTGCGCCCAAAGGCATATATGAGTCCCAAACTTGGTTCAAAGTCAAACTGATGGGAAGGAAGTGGAAAATCCTGGGAAAATATGGCCCACCTAGTCCCATGTCGGAAAAACTCATCCATGTATTGATACATTTTTTTAAAAATCCATGGCAGATTTTGAAGCTGGAATGTAAATTTGTCAGTCTCATCAAATGAGCAGGTAAAAATTTGAACATTAGGTTTTTTAAAGGAGGCTTCTGTCAGCATCATTTTGGGGAGAAGGGGAGGAACTGATAGGCTATCTGGCAATTATTTTCAAAACAACCTCTTTAGTCCCTGGAGGACATTTCTGGAGAGGTCCAAATAGGGCAGGCAGTGCCCCATCCTCACACTTCCTGACTCTGCTGAATCCAGCCTTGCTGGTCTGCTGTTTTTATCGATGTGTGTGTTTGTTTTTTAGCAGGAAACTGGGAGGTATGGCTCGATAATTCTTTCAATTATGACAATTTTTGCTTGAAAGGGATGCATATTCTAGTGCTTTGACTTAAGTAACAACTTTCTAGAAGCTGTTTATCACAGTTACTTACCTTACACATGATTTTGCTCTGTTTTCCTCACCATTTGGGGAAAGTTATTCATAGAGAATGAACTAGGAGTTTCTGTGCTTCCTCTCTTAAATAAAAATAAATAAAGGAGGAGAAGGAAGCTGTGTGCAGTCAGGGCTCATGGCACATTACTACAAAGAACTGAGATTTTTCCATGAAAAAGACGTCTTTCCCTGGGTGTTGACGCTGCCAGAGCAGGACCAGCACTTGTACCCTTACAACAGCACTGCAAACATCACCAGGCCAGATGGGCTATTGCAAGAAATATGTGAAATGTTCCAGTACAGCCAACTACACTTCTTTGTGTCTCATAACCAGATCTAACATTATATTCTCTCTGGAAGAAAATATTCCTGGATCAACCAGCTCTCAGGTCCTGTGTTGTATTCAGGGCCATTTCCATTCACAGAAAGCCCCTGAATAATCAACAGGAAAGCTTGACCCTAGCTGGAGACATCGTATGAAGTGCTGGGTCACCCAGACCTGATGAATTCTAAATCACCAGACAGATGAGCTGTCCCGTGACATATTCCTCTTCTGGATTCCTACATGTGAAAGTTCAAAAACACTGAGGAATAAATATTACTGCATATAGACTTGCTTGTTTTCAAAAATAAAATGTATGTATCCTATGAGGGAAGGTGGGGGTGAGGGGGTAAGAGGTCAACCAAAGGACTTGTATGCATGCATATGAGCATGACCAATGGACACAGACAGTAGGGGGGTGAGGGTATGTTCTGGGAGGTGGGGGTGGCCGGGGAGAGGTCAATGGGGGGAAAAGGAGACTTATGTAATACTTTAAACAATAAAGAATTTTAAAAAATAAAAATAAAATGTATGAGCAACCTGAGAAAAATAAGACTCCTTTCACTTCTGATTCCAGGTGTGGCTCTCCTTTGGCTCCCTTTTTATTCACATCACAATGTACTAGTCCTCCCAAGGATTTAAGGGCATTTTCTGGCATGGGAAGGTCTTTTAAACATTCTGGATCATCAGTGCATTGGCATTAAACCTACAGTAAGTCACCCACTGGCAAATTATCACCAAAAAAAAGGAATACATTTATATTACTTTCCAAAGTCTCAAGAGAATTTTTATAAAACATCTTCCTTTCACTGGAACAGATGGAGCAAAATATTTTAGCAGTGGACAGTTTTGGTTGCTTTCCTTCATTTTGTCTCAAGAAAATTTCTAAGGGAAAAAATGCATGTTTCGTCTACTCAGAATTGAATTAGTAGGAAAAGCAGAGGTTGCTCTTCAAATGCCACTGAAGTTGCACTTCTATAGCATAGCATCCCTTCTGTTCAGGGCAGGTAAGCTCTTTTAATAACCCCTTCTTCCTGGAACCCAAGGCTGCTGGAATGCTCTAAGTCATTGCAGATGCTTTGTTTGGCTCAGAAAATTCACTTAAGTTCTGTCTCTTCTCCTGTTTCAATGTTTCTTACTCCTTTCTGGCTGCTCCCATTTGTGTCCCATGGCCTTGATTTCATAGCATCCCTTCTGTTCAGGGCAGGTAAGCTCTTTTAATAACCCCTTCTTCCTGGAACCCAAGGCTGCTGGAATGCTCTAAGTCATTGCAGATGCTTTGTTTGGCTCAGAAAATTCACTTAAGTTCTGTCTCTTCTCCTGTTTCAATGTTTCTTACTCCTTTCTGGCTGCTCCCATTTGTGTCCCATGGCCTTCCTGGCTTTGATTCTGCTCATATTAGCTGCTGTTGACACCCTGTTGGAGCCCCCAGGACCTTGTCATGGTAGTACATGCTGCCCAGACTGTTAGCTGCTAGCACCTGCATCTCATTGCAGAGTCTGCTCTGCCCATGTGCATGGGAACAACCCTTACCAAGGACTGACAGAAATTGGTGTGTACAGCTTTAAATACCTGATACTTTTATTTGTCAATTATACCTCACTAAAGCGGAGGGAGAGAAAGAAGAAATTGGTGTACCTCAGCTCCTCACACTCAAGTGGGATATCCGAGGCCTGTTCCACCATAGGTCCATCATTTCTCCAACAATATTAAGCTCCGTTACCCACAGTAGCAATTACCTAACACATCTTTTTATTAACTTTCTTCATTTTCCAATGCCACTTACCCATTCCCCTAGCTTATGTCTTCTGGAATAACCTCCCAGGCCTGCTTTTAGGGAATCTTAATCAAGATACTGCCACTGGATTTCCAAATTGGGCAGCCAGATACCATCCCAGCTCCAGAACCCTATATCCCTATATATGGGATGAGAATTAAATGTCATATTTGTGCTTGGAAGGTATGTTTTCCTATGCAATATACTTTTATTGTATCTTTATCTTCTTAGATGCATTGATCTATTAATATTAATTATGCTAATGATTTGTAAATCTGTGCCTACAGGCCAGAGCTCTCTCTCTCAATTTTGAACATGTATATGGAATGGCTTACTTGTCACTAGGATGTACCCACACCCATCACATTTAGCATAAACAATCTTTAGCCCAACAATTTCTTTTTAACCCTGTTCCGCCCCCAGGCTTTCCTGCACCATTTAGCTAATTGATAAACTCAGAAACCAGAGAAAAGCCTTGACAACTCTCATTTCATCCAATATCAGAGAGGCTTGTGTGCAGCTATAACTACAGTAAGTCCTCTTGTAATGTTATTGATAGGTTCTCAGATGTTAAGTGAAATTATAAACAACAAAACCAGTTTTACTACAGGCTAATTGATGTGAAGAAGTTAACTTCCTGTGGCATCTCATCAACGTTATAATGAAACGATGTTGAATGAAATAACATTATTCAAGAACCTACTACAATAGACAACTCAATTTCTACATCCTTCATTAACAGCAGCTTCCTGATACTGCTTTATTTTTCTCATATAACAAACAGGTTCAAGGTAGGTGGCTGTGGTGTTGATTCAGAAACTTAAAGACACCCAGCAATATTTCTGCAATTCACTTGGTCTCCCCCAATGGAATTGAGATGGAGCTGCATCATCTTCTCTTCCCAGGAAAACAGAAATAGAAAGCTGCAGGAAACAAATCTTCCCCAGCAGACTTCTCCTTATGGCTCATTGGTCAGGACAGACCAGATGACTATCCCAGCTACAAGGGAGACTGGGAAAGGAGGAGACAGGGTTGCTATGATTGGATCACCCCATTAAGATCCATTGACCTGAGATGGGCACACTGGCACCTCAACAACAAAAAACGAAGAAAATGAGGCTACCACAGTGATGCAGTCAAAAGATAAAGATGGGAGCCAAAATGGGGTAAGAGAAATATGGACAGAAAGAAATGGGTTGATTTCAGGGATACTGGGGGCACAATTAACAAGAATTTATTGGTGATTGACTTTAGTGGATTATAAGAGAGAGTCAAGAGTCAAGCTGTGGCCCTGGAAAACTGGGCTGGACAGGGATGGCATTCATTGAGATGGGGAACAAAGGAGACAGATTTGGCTGGGGCTGAGGGTGAGGGGACATAGGGGGTTCACCTTCAGACGCATTGGTTTTCAGGTGCTTGCAGTGAATCCAAGGGAAATCGTCTAACAAGGAATTGGGAATATAGGTCACTATTTCTGGAGACAGAGCTCAGAGCCACTCGCATACAGAGGATAATTAAAACTGTAGGAGTGGGATGATTACCAAGGAGAATGCCACGAACATTTATGGTTTGTCTGCCAGCACATTTCCCTTGGTTTTGAGTATCTTGCACTTCCTCACTGACAGTCTGTGAAATTTGGGTGGGGGTTCCTCTCTGGCCCCAAGTATAGAACATGAGATCCAGTTGTAAGTAGAAGACCCCTACACACACCTGGCCACAGTGATTGGGGTAGAGGAGTGGCAGCCCGAGGTAGGAAAATAAATGGGAATCTAGGGACTTGTACAGGAGCTACTGATAACAAAAAGGCTTATTCTGCTTGATTCCATTAGACTGGAACCTGGAAAAATATAAAATTAGAGCTACTGGACCATCCTGCTACCATGAGAGTGACAGTCACTGGAGGCCATCATCACATAGAGCACGAGAAGGTAACCACCACATAGATTTGAGATGAAAAAAAAAGGGGGGGGAGGATTATTTTTATGTTATTTCAGTCCTGAATCTAGTCATGCTAGAAATAAGACCTAACCTTGGACTTTTCAATTATGTGAGCTAAAAAAAAAAGCCTTTTTTCTTAAGCTAATTTGACTTGAGTTTTCTGTACCTGCATCATAAGGCAGTCAGACAGTCCTCATTTTGCATGTAATCTAGGACCATAGCTATGACCTTGCCAGCTGAAACCATACAACGATCTTAATAATTAATTGGTCTGTGACCTTTCAAATGTTTTGTCAAAACATCTACACCTCTCTTATTGTTCGGAAATGAAAATGTGATAAAACTAATATTTATTTGGTACACAGAAATTTAAAACATCAGAAACACTGAGAATTAAAGTGTTTTTATTAAAATTTCTCTGCAATGAACTTTCAAAAGGCATTTGATTCCTTTTTGCCTTCTCACCACAACTTCAGGTGTAGAGAGAGCACCTTTATTGTGCCTTTGTGACATCATACTCCCTTCAGGTTTGGACCAGCTTCCAACATTTTATCTTCTGTACTTTCCATGCTGTGAAACATCTGCGATTTCCTTTTACTTGAAGTTTCTTGCCAGCACCACTTCCTCTTCCACATCATCCTTTTTGTCACCACCACTGTCCTCTACATTGATGCACTTCCCTTCATGAACTTCCCATGGCTGCGTGTCTAGAGTCTCTTGAATAGCAAATGTCAACCTTCCTACAGTGGGCTATTTCTTTTTAGCTCTACATCCCATTGGAATTCTGAAAAGTCTTGCTAATTTCTAAAACAATGAAATCAACTTTACTGGCAGCAGAAGGTTCTTCCTGGTAATTACCTTTTTCTTTCAATGCAGCACCTAACTTCAGTGTTGGCCTAAATGCTAGTTACACTGATTGGATTTTTTCATGATTGTCTTCAAAATAGAAGTAAACGATCCATTTCCACCATCAGCAGCTTTCTGTTCTGAGTACAACTTAAACTAAGCAGTGTTGCAGCCACTTTGCCTTGTTTTTGATTCATTGGACTTTTTAAAATATCATTCATTCAGTGACTTCATGCAGCCCAGGTCTTGTCCTAGTGATGTCCAGCTGTCTCCACCTTCAAATCTTCAAGTCTCCTAACCACATCCAAGTTCATTCCCAGCATCATCATCTTTAATTTTATTTTTTTGCTGCACTTTCATTTTTTCTATTATTAACTTCTATTAAATGTCACATGAGTTTATTACTGAGAGACAAGGATTGTCTGAGCATGAACTGAATAACCGATGTGCAATGGCCAATCACCAGCAGAGTTTGGAAGAAGTGATCTGTTGTTGATGTGGGGATTTGTGCAGCGAGCTGTGAAGTTTATACTTTAACTAATTCTAGTTAATACTAGAGGCCCAGTGCACGGATCCGTGCACCGGTGGGGTCCCTCAGCCTGGCCTGAGGACATCCCCCAAGGGGTCCCGGGTTGTGAGAGGGTGCAGGCCAGGCTGAGGGACCCCACTGGTGCAGTATTGGGGCCGGGGAGTGATTTCGGGAGGGCTCCAGGGTGTGTCCGGCCTGTCTTGCTCAGTCTCGATCAGCCAGACCCCAGCAGCAAGCTAACCTACTGGTCAGAGCGTCTGCCCCCTGATGGTCAGTGTGCATCATAGCAACTGGTCTAACGGTTGAATGAACGGTCAGACACTTAGCATATTAGGCTTTTATTATATAGGATACTGTGTAACTGAAATGTGAACTATTTGGGGGGAACTGGTATTATTAAAGTAAACCATAGTAAATGAAGTTTGTGCATATTAGAACTGTTCAAAGCAATGGCTGACTTACTACCTGATCTAGAGATTATATGAGAAGAAAACAGAAGACAGCTTGAAGAAAACCCTCAGGAAAACCAAGATTTAAGGGAAGGCCAAATAAAAGAATCCTGCACATAATTCATAAAGAATGGCCATAGGGGGAAAAAAAGGAACTCTTACCATTCCCAACAGCATGGATGGATCTAGAAAGCATTATGCTAAGCGAAATAAGCCAGTCAGAGAAAGATAAGTATCACATGATCTCACTCATATATGGAATCTAATGAACAACATAAACTGATGAATAAAAATAGACCCAGAGACAAAGAAACATTGAACAAAACTCAGAGGGAAGGCAGAGGGTGAGGGTGAGGGGTCAACCAATGAATTCATATGTGCATATGCATAATCCATAGACACAGACAATAGGGTGGTGAAGGCTTGGGGGGTGAGAGCGGTGGTGGGGGAAGAGGTCAATTGGGGAAAAAAAGGGACTTATGTTTTACTTCCAGCAATAAAGATTAAAAATAATAATCTATAATAATAAAAGCATAATATGCTAATTAGACCAGACAGCCAAATGACCTTTCAGACATCCTTCCGGACGACCTTCCGGGTGAAGCTGGGGCTGCAAGGGCAGAGTCCTTTGCATGAATTTCATGCATCAGGCCTCTAGTAAATAAAATAAAATAAAAAGATATGAGGCAAAAAATAAAAAGAATGGCCAGAGAGGGAGGAGGAAAACCAGGTGCATATCGTATCATACAAGGCAAGCAATGAGATATTGCAATTGTATCTTCTACTTCTTTAAATTGAAATACAATTCTCATCCTATAAAATTCACCAGTTTAAAGTATATAATCCAGTTTTTTTCATATAGTCACAAGATTGCATAACCATTACCATTATTTAATTCCAGACTATTTTCAACACCCCCAAAAGAAGTAGTCACTTACCATTCTCCCTTCTTCCCAATCCCTGAAACTAGTAATCTACTTTCCATCTTTATAGCTATGAAGTAGTCTAAATATTTTATATAAATGGAAATATACAACATGAGCCCTTTGTATCTGACTTCTTTCATCCTATATAATAAAAGGCTAATATGCAAATTGACTGAACGGCAGAATGACCGGTTGCTATGACGCATACTGACCACCAGGGGGCAGACGCTCAATGCAGGAGTTTCCCCCTGGTGGTCAGTGCGCTCCCACAGGGTGAGCACTGCTCAGCCTAAAGCCCAGAAGCTGGGCTCACGGCTGGTGAGCACAACGGCAGCGGGAGCCTCTCCTGCCTCTGTGGCAGCACTAAAGATGTCCGACTGATGGCTTAGGCCCGCTCAGAGCAGATTGATTTCGGAGAGGAAGAGGGAGGAAGAGAGAGATAGAAACATCAATGATGAGAGAGAATCACTGACCGGCTGCCTTCTGCACATCCCCCACTGGGGATGGAGCCTGCAACCCAGGAGTATGCCCTGACTGGGAATCAAAACTTGACCTCCTAGTTCATAGGTCAATGCTCAACCACTGAGCCACACTGCCTGGGCAGGACTTACTACTTTTAATGGCTGAATAATATTTTATTGTGTGGATACACCACATTTATTTCTCCATTCATCAGGTGATAGAAATTTGAGTTGTTTCTACTTTTTGGCCATTATGAATAATGTTACAATAAACATTGGTGTGAAAGTTTTTGTATAAACACATGTTTTCAGTTTTCTTGGGGATGTACCTAGGAGTAGAGTGGTTAGGCCATGTGGTAACTCCAACTTTTTGAGAAATTGTCAGACTGTTTCTATAGTGTCTGTACCATTTCGTATTCTCATGAGCAAAGTGTGAGGGTTCTTTCACTTTAAAAAATATATATATTTTATTGATTTTACAGAGAGGAGGGGAGAGGCATAGAGAGTCAGAAACATCGATGAGAGAGAAACATTGATCAGCTGCCTCCTGCATGCCCCCTACTGGGGATCGAACCCACAACCAAGGTACATGACCTTGACCAGAATCGAACCTGGGACCCTTCAGTTCGAGGGCTGACGCTCTATGCCTTGAGCCAAACCGGTTAGGGCTCTTTCACTTCTTAATTTAAAATCCTGTACATGAATATTACTTTCATTTTATTCTACTTGTCTAGTTTCTCATTTTATTTCACCAAGCACATTTTCTCCTTGCATCTTTGACTTCCATATTTCACATTTGCTAGTTACCTTCTAGCTTTGCAAATAATATATCTTATTGATATGGCAAATAGTTTATGGCTCCCTTATCCCATACTGTATACAATGTGTTTAAATTGTGCAGCGCATAAGGTCTTGTCTAAACTGTTTGTAACCACCAAAAGCATTTCCAAAGTTGGTTAACTATGGATAAGAACCATGGCTTTATTTACCTTCCCTTCATTTTTAATTGAATTTAATACAATTCAAAACATTTTTTGTTGTTGTTAATCCTCACCCAAGGATATTTTTTCCATTGATTTTTAGAGAGAGTGGAAGGGAGAAGGAAAGACAGAGAGAGAGAAACATCAATGTGAGAGAGACACATCAATTGGTTCCTCCCGCATGCACCCCAACCAGGGCTGGGAATCTAGCCTGCAACTGAGCACGTGCCCTTGACCAGAATTGAACCCAGGACCCTTAAGTCTGTGGGTCAATGCTCTATCCACTGAGCCAAACCAGCTAGGGCTACAATTCAATAATTTTTCATGAAAATTTGCATAACAATCATAATGGTAGGTGGTATAAAATAAATTGTCTTTTACTTTGAAAGAAATATCCTGGTGTGCCCCACTCGAAAGGAACCCCAGACTCTTCACTGAAGTGGCAAGCTCCTAAATTTTCCTTGAATTTACTTCCCATCCTCTGGAATGCATGAACCTCTTCAATGCAGCTCAGGTGTCTGTCACTGATGCAGCAACTCCGGGTGGCACTTCATTCCAGGTGACCACAGGTGATAAGTTAATCAACTAATTTATTGCTGGGTCTCATGGATTACTGTCATCTTCTTTAATAGCTTTAACCCGATTATATATTTTTTTAAATCAACTAATCACATATTCCCATCTTGTTAATGTTCCATTGCCCATAAACTGCTCTGGTACCAATTACTAAACAGGAAAGGGTTTTTAATTACAGGCAGTGTAATCAACTTTATGTAGAATCCATACAAATGAATTTCATGATGGATATAGCTAATTTACAGAAAGATTAAGAAGCCTGAAAAAAAAACCAGACTATATCGTGACATTCCAGGCGCAATATCTAAAACTATATCACAGAAGTAGGCTATTAAGAAAACTGCTGTCTTTCTAGAGTCGGGGGGCTAGCAAATTAGAAAGCCATCACCACATCTGCTGACTTCCATATTTTGCACCAGAATTTGTTGCAGCCAAGTAAATCCCCTGTCCTCTGACTCCCCAGGTAACTTGGTTCTGAATCAAAGCCTAATGCATCTGATTAGCAAAACATATACCACATCTAGGAAGTACAGGAAACATTTTAAATTTATTCCTTTGTGGTAGCTTTCCAGACTGTAGAAAAGCATGCATGAGCATTGTTAGGTTGGGTGCTGAGTGAACTGACCCATTATAACTGCTATAAGTAGAAAGTACAGCATGTATTTTGTATGACTGTGGGGTGACAGGCTAAAACGTTATAGGAATAGAGAGGATCATAATGCTGAAAGAAAAGTGGGCCCAGGACATGGTGGGCTACCAGGTTTTCTGAAAACCATCTGATAAGGAGTTAATTTCCAAAATATATAAAGAAGTCATACAACTTAACAAAAGGAAGACAAGCAATCCAATTAAAAAATGGGCAAAGACCTAAATAGACACTTCTCCAAAGGGGACATACAGATGGCCTAGAGGTATATGAAAAAATGCTCAAAGTCACTAATCACCAGAGAGATGCAAATTAAAACACAAATGAGGTATCACCTCACCCCTGTCAGAATGGCTACCATCAACAAACCAACAAATGACAAGTGCTGGTGAGGATGTGGAGAAAAGGGAACCCTAGCACACTAATGGTGAGAATGGAGACTGGGTGTAGCCACTATAGAGAACAGTATGGAGTTTCCTCAAAAATGTAAATATGGAACTGCCATTTGACCCAGTGATCCCACTTGTAGAAATATATCCTAAGAACCCCGAAGCACCAATCGGAAAGAATGTATGCACCCCTATGTTCATAGCAGCACAATTTACAATAGCTAAGATCTGGAAACAGCCCAAGTGCCCATCAGTAGATGAGTGGATAAAAAAAAAACACTGTGGTACATTTATACCGTGGAATACTCTGCAGCTGTGAAAAAGAAGGATCTCCTACCCTTTGAGTCATCATGGAGGGACCTGGAGAGCATTATGCTAAGTGAAATAAGCCAGTCAGAGAAAGACAACTATCACATGATCTCACTCATATGTGGAATCTAATGAACAAAATAAACTGATGAACAAAATAGATCCAGAGACAGAAGCATAGAACAGACTGATGAATCTCAGAGGAAAGGCAGGGGTGGGGGAGGGTGCATGGGGAAAGATTAATGAAAGAGCTTATATGTATAACCCATGGACACGCACAGTAGTGTAGAGAAGGCCCGGGGGCAGGAGTGGGGGTGGGGTGGTGGAGAGGGTCAATGGGGAGAAAAGGGAATATCTGTAATATTTTCAACAATAAGGACAAACTTAAAAAATACTTGCTATTCTTCATTGTTAATTTATCTGGATAAAAAGTAAAAGAGCTCTATCCTTTTCTAGATGTATAACTTTAAACAAGCTATTTAACTTCTCTGTTTCCTCATCTATAGTATGCAAATAATAATTAAAGTAATGCCCTAACCGGTTTGGCTCAGTGGATAGAGCAGCAGCCTGTGGACTAAAGGATCCTGGGTTCGATTCCGGTCAAGGGCACATAACTTGGTTGCAGGCTCCTTCCGGGCCTGGGCCTGGGTTGGGGCGCATGCAGGAGGCAACCAGTGTTTCTCTCTGTCTTTTCCTCTCTCTCTAAAAATCAATGGGAAAATATCCTCAGGTGAGGATTAACAAAAAAGAAAGAAAGAAAAAGGAAGGAAGGAAGGAAGGAAGGAAGGAAGGAAGGAAGGAAGGAAGGAAGGAAGGAAGGAAGGAAGGAAGGAAGGAAGGAAGGAAGGAACTTACTTATAGAGCTATTTTGAGAATTAAATGACATAACTTTTCTAAATTATTTAGCACAATCCTTAACAAATAAATACTAGTTTAATGTTTACTATGAGACATACAGTATAAAATTCTTGAAATACACCTGTCACTCAACACAAGTCTGTTGCCTTATGATTCAAATATTCCACTTCTAGGAATATATCCAAAGAAACCCAAAACACTCATTCGAAAGACTATGTTCATTGCCACATTATTTATAATAACTACAGCAACTTTAGAGCCATTGCTCAGGCCTGGCCACTTCCCAGTGTTGTGAATGACAGAAAACACAGGATGTTTTTTGTGTTGTTGTTTTTTTTCCCATCAGAGGATCTACCTTGTCCATGTCAAGCCATATGAAAGGGGAAACGGGAGTGAATTCAAAAGAGAAAATACACACATATTTGACTTAAGAGAGGGCTGCTTTAAATTATATTTCCTCTTCTGACATCATCTTAGTTCTTTGAAAAAAGTTTTCCACATCTATTGCAAATAGATAAAATATGCATAACCTTTTTATTTCACCATCACAGCATCTGAAATGTTTGGTACATAATGGCTAAAAAGAGCCTCCCTAGAGGCTGCGTCTCCTCACTCACAGCCACATCCGCCACAGCCTGAGGACCAGTCTTGAAGGGAGGCAGAGAGACTACAACTGTAGCAGAGCATGTGCCCCAGCCTCCATCCAGAATATACCTCCCTTAGCCTTTGTTCATCTCTGAATGTCAATATTAAGTATTCTTCCTTTTTCCTGTACCCTGTGATTTTGCAAGCACTCCAGTAGGGGCACAGATTAAGCATCTTTATCTTCACCACTCTCATCATTCCTTCTCTCTCTTTCTCTCCTCTTAAAACTCATGAACTTCTTGCTTCAATAGTAGACATGGGTCACAAAGGGCAAAAGGTATGGAAAGCACCTGAGGGGACTTGGAAAGGTGTCACCAGTGACGAGAAAAGAGGGTCTGGTTGGGGGACAGAAGACACCTTGGTCTAATTTATAATCTTGGAATATTGGTTGTAATCTGACTCATCAAATTAAAGGTTTCAAGGAAAGGGAAAGGAGTTGTGTAGAAGCTCATGTAGTTACCAATGGAGAGAGAAGAATGTGATCTATGTCAGGCAACTGTGGTGCCTGACCTCATACTTTCTCGCCATACACTAGGATGGAAGGGGTGGACAATTCCCTTAAAGATGGCGCTCAGCATTTACACTCCTCCCCCTGATGACTTTCTGGTCCCTCTTTTTCTTTCAAAACCAGCCTGCCTGCCTAAGGAAAGGATAAGTCAATGAGCAGATGTGATGAATGAGTCTCAGACTATCAGACCATGTCATAAAGGAGCAAAGATCTCACAGGAAAAAAATAGATTGAGGTATTTCATCCATAAACTGGGAAGTTGTTTTAAAACATTTCGTCCATTACAAGTAGATCCTCTGTTATAACATCATTGCGTACAAAATACCCAGAGCTTAAGCACATTTGTGTTATTTAGCTATGTCTGTATGTGTTTATTTATTTGTTTATTACTGTAGTCTAACCTAATCAGACTGTCCTAGTTGGGCCCCCAAAGTGGCTTGTCACCGAGTGAAAGTAATTTCCCATGGCAGGTGCTCTCAGCAGGTGGCTGCTCACAGTACCTGCATGGGAAAGGTAGATTTAGTCAGAAATTTTATTTTAATATGAAATTCGTATTGCAGCCTGAGCCACTACTGGGTGATGTGCCAAAATTCATGTCTGCAGCATGATTTATTATGTGAAAATACCACAGAACTAATCAGTGGAGTTACTAATTAATACAAATCTGCATTTTTTGCATAAGCAATTAGTGCAAGGAGAAAGCAGTGAAAGAGGAAGTTTGACTCCTTTAATCTCAGCGCCTATTCAAGCGGAAAGACCCACCAGGGCCAAACTCCAAGATCTACATTTGGAATTTCCCCCCTTTGATTAAAGACACAAAAGGTCAAATTATCAATATTTAATTCATGTGAAAATGTATTTGTTAAAGAGGAACAAAAACATGTTATTTAATGAAGGTGAAACTATCTGAATTCTTGAATAAAAAATTATACTTTTCATTACAACAAAGTCTAAATAAAATTTAATAAGGATCCTGATTGCTAATAATGATGAAGTTTGAAAATTAGATCAATCGTGGGGGAGGGTGTATGGTGTACGTTTCTAAGATGTTTAAATTACCAAAGGTGCTTGTTCTTCTCCGAGTCACAACTCTATTAGACTTTTTCCAATATATTTTGTATGTCATGTGTATTAAGCTGTAATTTTAAATCTAGTATGATTTAAATTAATTGTGTGGCTCACTAAATCTGAGTAGATGATGCCATTTAACTTTAGCGGGTTTATTTCCCCCATTGATTTAATAGAAATTGTTTATAATATGAAATAACTGGAGAGTTGATATAATGACGCTGATAGAAAAAATATTTATTATCAATTAAACGTGTGTTCCATAAAACAAAAGCAATATCACAAACATGTTTAAATATTTTATTATTTCTGTGCACAGCAAAAAGAGTTCATTATGTTTTTTGTGTGGCAAATACATGCAAATATTAGAAGAGTGACACACACTCTCTCTGAAAGTTATTATCATTTCTTTGTTTCAGACTCCCTAGCTCAAATTATAGCTTAAGCCCTTCCCCCACCCCTGAACCTGGGTATCTACCTTTCCAGGAACCTTATTCTGAAAAGAAGGTGGCTAACTAATTGCAGATTTACGGAGCTCTCTGATTAAAAGTTCGATTTGGTGCTCAGTCTTTTTGAGAAAGAAGGCAAACAGGAAAAGGCGAAAGCTGCTGGAAGGGGAGTGGTTTTGCTGAAACTCCCTACTGCTGATAACTCCCTACCGCTAGAGAAGGGGGAATTGTCCAAGGTGCTGATTCCTCGAGAAGCCATTTCCCCTACAAGCTGCCTGGGGCTCTAAACCTGGCCTCCCTGGCATCTCGGGCCAGTAGGAACTTTAGGGATCTCCTCCCCCAACTCGCTGCAGCAGCATTGTTCGAGGGATGCCCAGGTGCTCTGGGTGTGCGTCCCTGCTCTCCATATCCGCAGCTACACCCAGCTACCCTGGATGTTTCTAGGGCAAAGGCTGGCGCACACAGGACGCTGATCAGTTACCCGGCCCGCAAACTGTTCCTCAATCCGGGAGAAAATAGGTGCGCTGTTTACTGGTAGGATCCTCACTTGAGAGCAGGAGCTCCCACGAACACACACACACTCACTCATGCACACTCACACACACTCACATAACTCACACACTCATTGACACAGATCCTTTCTACATTTCATACACATTAACAATCACACATTCATATACACACTCCCGTTCACACGCAATCTCACGTTTCCACATCACTCTTAGATTCACACACGCTTGGACACTTAAGCACACCCAGTCACACACACAGCCCATCCGATGACGAGGCCTCGGGCAATCATCTGAGCTGCGTTTTTACACCGTGGACCTGCGTGTTGGATGGTTTCAGGAAAGCCCCTCCACTCCTGACCTGGATCCGAGATGAAGTCCCTCAGAAGCCTGGAGGCGCCATGAGGGGCGCCACCCGGGTCCCAGCGGGACCACGAGGACATAAATAATAAATGAAAGAGCCCAGGCAGACGGAGTTGGGGAAGCTCGGCACTAAATCACTCCCCAAATCACAGCCGCGTCGTGCTCCATCCAATAGCTCTAAGCCATTTGTGGGGTTGAGGGTTGGAATCAATTTTTTTCTGTTCTCGCAGGTGCAATATGAATCAATTATATTAATTAAGATTATGCCGCAAGCCCAGGAGATTTGGAGAGGACGGGTTTTTCGCTGGGGGCGACGGCGAGGCATTTTAATAGCTTCTCTTTTGCTCCGGGCTCTCCCCAGCCAACTGCCCGGTGAAGCCAGGCGTCTCCAGCCTCTGTCCAGGGCTCCCAGTGCCTCGCTGGAGGCGGAGGCGCAAACGCGGCTCAGGGCAGAGACCTGGACGCCACCAGCAACACCCTCCTCAGGCCTCCCGAAGGCCTGGGAGCTGCGGGGCCTACGAGGGACCTTCGGCTCTGAGCCACCCCCCCAGGCGGGGGGCGCTGGAGGAGGACGCGGGAGCCCCATGGGGCAGCCCAGGCCACACTCGATTCTTTCACTGAAGGCAAACTTCCCTTTGCAAAAGCAAGCATCTGCTTCCCAGAGAAACAGGTCACCGCCGGGGACGCCGGCCAAGCCCCGCTCTTTATCTTGGCCTTGTGAGTGCGTCGCACACGCTCCCCCACCAGCCACACGCA
>NW_005353838.1:12917368-12919184 GCF_000412655.1 Myotis brandtii | reverse complement strand
AGGTGGGAGTGTGGGCCGGTCTCTGCAGGTTGTTCCTCGGATGTCTCTCAAGCTTTAACCCATCTCTAAAGACACAGGAGTAAACAGGGAGCCTAGGTTCTTAAATCCTTTTACCCTCCGCTGTGCTCTTTGCACACCAACGAGAGATCCAGAAAAGCAAAAACTCTGTACAGTTTGCTCTGGAAAGTCAGCACAATTCATGCTTTGGGCAACGGGTCAAGTCACACACCCTTTATCCCCCACCAGATTTGTGCCAGCCTGGGAAGCTGCCACCTCCACTTTCCAGACACCAGCCATCTCCTTGGAACCCTCTGCCCCTGCCCTCCACACCCCCCTCCTGTTCCCAGATGCACCCAGCCCAGCCCTCAACCCCACACTGTTTGCAGACTCAAGGGGCATTTAGAGGAGTTGCCTTTAAATAAGCAACTCAAGTTCCCTGGTTCATTGCAAGGGGCTACTGGGCCTGGGAGGGGAGAAGGGGTTAGTTAACCGAGGAATAGAGGCGAAGCGGACAGAGAAAGAGTGGACAGGGAAGGGATCAGGCCAACTTAAAAAAAAAAAGTATCATTGTCTAACATGCCTTGCTGGAAACAAGTGAATAATGAAAGAACCGCCATTTAAACACAAATATGGGTCCTTCCAAATTAGTTGGGAAGCTGTGTGGTCTTTGCATGACCCTACAGGTGGAGGTCACATCAAGCCAGAGTCTCTGAGGTCTGGAGAGTCCTGGCCTTTAGCTCTTCCCAGACTTGTGCTAGTGGCCTTTCTCTAAAGAGGAGCCAGATAGACCCATGTGGCACAGGCCCTTTGCACCCTCCCTCTGAGAAATCTCCTCTGAACCCAATACCTGTTTACAGAGTGGGGATTAAGGGGACGAAGCAGCCTGTGGCAGGAACCAGGGAGGTATGGGTGAGGGCAACCATCCAATGGCCTTGGTTAAAAGGCAGACTCCACGAGTCAGAGAAATCGCCCAGCTCTCCAGCAAGAGAGCTCCCAGGCCAACGGGGCCAAGTGGCCCGACCTAGTGAGGGGTCTCCAGGGCCAAGGGTACCTGAAGGTCAGCTCACCGGGTGGGGTAGTATGACAGGTACAAAATTACTATCCCGGAGGCGAGGGGCTGGGAGTGGACGATCCAGTGAAGGGGGTTAGAGGACCATCTCAAAGCTGCTTTGACAGATGAAGCCGTTCTATGTGGCGTGTACGTTTGCTTTAGGGGCTGGAAGAGATTCGCAGAAGCCACCTTTGGGCGCCAACGAGCAAAGCGTCTGCCAAGAGATGGGCACCTCCGAGAAGACAGGGAGCCTTGGTGCCTGTGCGAGTAACGGAAAGGAGACCGGACGCGTCCCTGTGCGCCCCAGACCCCGCGTTTCCGCCTCTTTCACCCCGGCCTTACTTCTCGCCCGACGCTGGCTTCTCCCTCCGATCTAAACGTAGTCAGTTAGCTTTCCCGCTTCCTCTCCTCAAATCCCCCCTCCCCCCACCCCCACCCCCAGCGGCGGCTCCCCCTTCTGCCGCCTGAAAGGGTTAATGTCTCCTGCGGGTAAAAACTGGTCCGCGGAGTCTCTAACTGGCGACAGATGGGCCACTTTCTTTGGGCCACAAAGGGGCCGGAATGAAGCTCTCCGCGGCATACAAATGGGCAGGTCACGTGGTTCCCGGCTCTTGGCCGGACTGGAAGGACCATATGGCGCGTGCTGGGGAGGATGGAGAAGGGGCGGAGGTAGGGTTGCGGGAGACTGGAGCAGGAGGAGGAGGAGGGTCGGAGAGGAGCGAGGCTGGAGGGGCGGGGGAGAGGGGGAGGCGGAGAGGAGCGCAC